>NW_027466460.1:3160000-3622500 GCF_050575085.1 Anarhichas minor | reverse complement strand
CTGAGCTCCACCTCTCTAAGGACCCTACAGGACGTGATTTGTAGGCCTGAAAGTATGAGGCACACTACTCTGCCTTGAGGCTAGCACAGGCATAAGAGTTGACAACCGTACTTACTGTGCCATAGACTTTCTCCCCTGAGCACCACTGCCTCCACCTGTCTTTACAACCTATCCCCTCTGAAACAGGAATCCATGAAGAACTATATTCATGACTCATTAGCCTCTGGGATCATCAGACCCTCTTCCTCTCCTGTAGGTGCATGCTTCCTCTTCATGTCAATGAAAGGTAACTCTTCGGCCAAGCATAGACTACCATGGCCTGAACCAAATCACAGTAAAGAACAAGTCTCCACTCCCACTGATCAGTTCCATCTTCAAGCCTCTCTATGGACCTCCATTACACCTACCACCTGGTTAAAATTTGTGAGGGAGGGGAGTGGTAGATGGTATTCAACACATCCCTTGGTCATTTTGACTATATGTCCTCCGCTTCAACTAAGCGTGGTCCTCTTCATCCACCAACAGGAGCTGCATCCCTTTGCTTTTAGTTTTTGCCTGTCACATGCGGAGCACAATTGCAATCGTGAGTTGCTGGTGGAAAAACTAACCCAGGAGGAATGGAGACACTGGCCTGACGGAGCTGAACCAATGGCTTAGGTTCGGTTTCAAAATTGGTGGGGACACATATTAGGTGGGGGGTCTGGGGGTCCTGCCATATGGAAGGCTTTCTTTCAGGCCCTCGGAGCTGCAGTGAGCCTCTCCTTGTGGTTTCATAAAAAAAGATAAAAGCACTGGCAGCAAATAACCGTTTACATGTTATAAACGGTGAAAAATAATGCATTTTTAAATGTAATGCAGTTTTACAGTGAAAATATATTAAGTTACAGTATATGTAGTTAATACATGTTTATTAAACCGTGGAAAAAGGACACTTTCCAGGTAAATCTCTGTAAATTTAGGACATATATTTGTTACTTTATGAAATAGCCCATTGAAGCCCATTGAATAGCCCATTGAAGCCCATTTCATTGAAATGAAATAAAAAATTAAAGAAATAATGTGTAAAATTGCAAGTACATAAAACCAAAGACAGATATCTGCACTTTACAGTCTTTCAATTTAGAGAATTGCTAGATCTAAAAATGGTTACGTTCAATGTTCAAATCAGCACTCTGGTGGGTGAGCAGGTCGAGTGATCCCGCCAGTAGGGCCATGTTGTTTGCCAGCGCCAATCCCTGGGCGGTGTCAGTGTACCAGCAGTCAAAAAAAACCTCACCCTCAATGGCCGGCATATCATTGTCCCTCTACGATGGAGTGAGGCCTGTACGCCACCGCCAGAGGTTTGGCGCTCATTGGCGACAACCACTCGTGGCATAGTCAATAATGGGCTCCATCTTTGAGGTTTAAGGTTTCCTGTGTGAAATCCTGGACAGGTGTCTTGGGGGGTGCCTGGGGGTAAGAGGAGGTAATCCTCTTGGCAGTCGAGGCAAAGGGTGCTTGGCATGGCGTTCAGCAGGTAGCGGTGGTCCGCCGCCGGTCCTTCCTCATCCTTGAAGGAGGAAGGGTGGAGGGAGTCGGCAGACGTAGTGAAGCGTGAGTAGTCAGCCTCAGTACTATGTCGTCGAACCTAGGCAGCGAAAGCAGGAGTCATGGGTGTCCAGCGGCAGCAAAGATGAGGCGCAGGATGAACCAGTTCGGGTGTAGCACACATGATGAGCCTAGAGAGGGTGAACCAATAGTGAAGCCCATTAGAGGGCGGAGCACATACGAAATAGATATTATACAAATAAATGTTTGCTTGCAAGGTTTGGCTTTGAGGTGGGGAAACCAACGTTAGTCAGGCTTTTCTGGTTAGGCACCTATCTAACCAAGAGGGAGTGGGAAGAGAGGCGGTGGACGTGTGCTGGGTGGTGGCAGCATTGTGGGTGGGGGCAGCATGCCGGCAATCCTGCAAGACTTTTCTGCATCTGGGGTCCCTCCTCATTGCTGCCACCGAGTCAGCAGCATATCCCAATGCCTTTTCAGGGCCTTTTCGGCCACAGGTTATTCATTTAAATATCTATATACCTCTATTTGCACCGAAGTACACTATTAGAAAAATCAAACAAGGACAACTGCACCTGGATCCCTCGAAGTGACGTTGCCTCTGCAGTGCTCAGACCGCATTGTTTTTTCTCACCAGCACCCATGTGTCTCTCATTTTCCTCCTATTTTAATTTGTATTTGTCCTGTCATTTTTACGGCAACCCTGACCGCTCAACGCACTGCAGACAAGAAAACACATGTAATTAGACAAAACACAACCAAATACGTAAGCACCATACCCTACAAGCAAAGAAACACTAAAAAGTGATGCACACATTATTATTTCGTCAGATTACTTTAACAATAAGCATACGGCGAATGCAAGGTTAAGAGCACATATCTGCTATAACCTCTAAATCATGCATTGGTAAAATAAACCAGGCTCATTTCCCAACACCACTGGTGGATAGCTGGGTTCATTAACTTCATAAACCAAAAATCAAGTGTGTCCCAGCCATGTGCATCACTTTTTAGTAGCCCCTGGAAACAGTTTCCATTGAGTTGTGTGCTAGTAAATATTAAGATTATGTGGCCCATACGGTAATTTAACTTCCCTACTAAATTAAGCCATTACTCTTATCTTTGCATATTTAGATGGATAGACAAAAAAGATTGAGAAACAGGTAATTCCTGGCAGTTTGGGGTCCCTGGTTATTTAAAGGCAAGAGGATTTAGTTGGAGACAGATTACTGCTGAGAGGCCTATTACAGCTAAACACTGCTGTGTGTGTGTGTGTGTGTGTGTGTGTGTGTGTGTGTGTGTGTGTGTGTGTGTGTGTGTGTGTGTGTGTGTGTGTGTGTAACATGTGGTTTCTGATGACAGCCATTTAAAGGTGTCAGACTGGAGCCACAGCAAATTATAAAAAGCGCACACACAGACACACACTCTCCATTCCTCCCTGTCTTTCTGTCTCTTTGTCTCCGTAGTCTAAACAAGCCTCTTATCTTGCCCGTTATTAGATAATGGATGACAATAGGTCACATAACCTGCCCTAACGAGGTGGTTGCTAAGAGCAACATCTTAATGGCACTTAAATACACTGAACATAGAGACTTCATATTACAACTAATTGAGCAAGAAGATATTATTCATGAGTTAATTGTTTTATTTAACGGGTTATCTAAGAGCAAAGTCTCATTAAAGTCTGAATTTCATTGAGTAAACATGGCATGGAAATAGTGCAAAGTAAGAGCAATTTTCATTAGACAAACAGGGTAAAATGTGCCACGGTTTCACTGTTTAATAAATATGAATGGAAACACCAAATAAATGTACAGGCTTTAGGATGAACAATAAATTCGTTGAAGTTATTTTTGGTTAACAGAAAGGGAAAATCTGAAGTATTAAGAGCCTTAACTGTTGCCAGGAACTATTTGAGGTAGTTTCTTACAGCCTTCAAATGCATCTTAGGATAAACCATTATTATTTAAGGATATATCAAAAGGACATGACTGACATACATTTAGACAACTCATATTTTTTCGCTGAGGAAATCCAGTATTTCCTCAAATGCTGGAGTGAAGTGAAGTGAAGTGTGTACTACTGCTCTGCTTAGATACAAGGACTACCTCTGAAATAAATGTGTTTTTTACATCATGGCAAGTCACATGATTTATAAGCATCAGGATATTCAAAATAACAAAAAAATGTAATAAATGCTTCCCTGAGACAGATTTTCATCACTTTGTTTTGTTTGTTTGCTAACTGGAGGTTCCACGCACACTCAAAGACACAGACGCATGCCCTCTGTGCCACGTCTGGCGCCAGTGATTACGCTGTTAAGCCAAATCAGTTTCCTGTGTTTGGTTTGATGGATGCCATCATCTTCATGGATCTAAAACAGGTAAGTGTGCCCCCACCACAACCACCTCCACCCAGCCTGACACACACATGCACACACTTAACAAAGTGTGGTTCATAAACCCCCTGAGAAGATATGGATAGGAAAAACATGTTCAAATATGTTATGATATTCTCAATTTGGCTAAACAGACATTATAAATGTGCTAGATGTGGTTTTAATTCATTGAATCTGATGATAATTATTCCATTTGAAGAATGTGTTTGCTGCCTTTTTAAACATACGTGAATGCTAATTAATCTTTCTACTAAATGTATCGTCCTTATAACCGTTTAAGAAGGCCATATAGGTAGGTCTTTTACCTCACTGGTAGGCAGACAGAACATGTTTAGTGAATGATTTCAAGTTTGAACCCAAGTTATATTTTTGCTTGGCACGTTAGCCTTCCTGGTATAAGTTTCATTATTTAGTAACCTGGATACAAATACCAAAGAAAGAAATATTTCTTTTAAAACTAAACATATTTCCATACATACAGTACATCATAAATAATCATCATAAATAATAAGAATGTCAAGAATAGTCTCAGAGATTTTCAAGAAGATCTTGCATAATACAATACCCACATGCTCATAAATACAATAAACCAGTTTTAGTAGCTGTATCAATCTCGAAAACTGGCTGTGAATTTATCCCCTCCAAACACGACTCAACTGTACTGTAATAAGAGAAGGGGGATAAAATTTAAATTTCATGTGGCTTCAGCACTCTGAGCCAAATTTAGTGTGCATCATGGGTACATGGGTATAGTGGATTTTGTCTCCCATCTCAATGTCCAATTAGGAAGGGATCACTTCACAGCCAGTATGGACGAGAGGTACAATTTAAGCAACCAATCGCGCTTTCAACGTACATACACGATGACATGTAAGTTAGTTAGATTGACAAATAAGGACATGCAATATGTAAAATGATGTACTGTAATGATGTGTTTGTGCCAATACAACAACTCCATAACAACACACTCTTTGTGTATCCAGTTATGTGGGTTTTTCTTGAGACTGGTGTTGATTCAACTCACAAATGAAGCTCTCGTGTAAGTTCAGTCAGGAAGACTATACTCTTGCATGCCTAAGCCCAAAGCTTATATCTGCCATTCACGCCTCACGCAGGCACACTCATTATTTCCTTGCTATTATTGTTTGGGGCTGTTGATCATGATATCAGCTGTCTAGATCAGCTGGTCTCTTCTATCCAATAGCACAACGAAACAATGACATCGTTAGCATATCATCTTGCTGCTGTCTCTCTTAAATATGATTGTCTCTCTACCTTCAGTATGTTCAGGCTGCTGTTACGCAACCCTCCACCTCCCCATCTCCACCCAATCTTCATCGGATTCATCAGCTTCATCAACTCATCATTCTATCATCCTAATCAGCCACCACCACCACAAGTGTCTAGACTCCACGGGGGGATTCATCTTGCTGCTGCTCAGGGCAGACGCCTGTCCATTACAAATCCCCCTGTAGAGTCAAAGTGCCAAAGATTCTGAAGACTTTATCATCACATGTCATCTGTTCACAATAAATAGTTATCATTTATTTATCTGACTTGTCTCTACTGATTGAACCTACATGGAGGCAGTTGTTTGTGGTGTTCCTAGTGGTGATGCTGTACCATAGACTACTCTATTTAAGACATGGACATGGTCACCATATCACCCATTGGATTGTGGACTACGGTTTTGAAGCCTTGAGTTTGGCATTTGGGCCGTATATTGTTTTTTGCCAGAGAGGGTGGAGCTAAGTACAACCGAACTCTGAGCAACACATTTTTAGGTGACCACATTGTTTCAACTAACTTTTATTAACTGATAACAGACTGTCTAATGTTATAAGACGAAAACACGGACAACTCCCAGACAGGACAATGCTGTGATAGTGACCTGTCAATCACAACGTAGCCATGGCCTCAAGCATACCCTGCTTTATGGTCTATTTGACTTTAAATTGGACCATAATTTACTAAATGAACATCATGATGTATTGAAGAACATTTGATACTACCGGTTTAGCCCATAAACTCTTGTAATATTGTTTATTGAGGGAATAAATCAAGTGAGAAGTAAGGTCATTTTTATATAGACTTCTATGAAACCAGACTTCCGAGGTACTTCTGCATTGGCTTCACTTTTCATAACCAGAGTGCCGCTTGTGCTGTACCTACTCTAGTGCTGGAAGATGATTTATTTTACATTTATCCTTTGTTTGACAGTTAAGACACACATGAAATGTGGGAAGCAGAGTTCCCCAGAACCAAACTAGGGGCATTTGTTTATGTTGTCTTACCACACAAGGCTATGAGGATGACCAAAAGTGTAATGAGCCTGCAAAGGTTCTGACTGAGGATCAGATGAATGATTTTGCCTGGGATGTAAGCTATTCACAATACAGAAAACAACAATTTTCTGCTTAGTTGGCAAAGGTGGCGCATGTACATGCTGCAGCCGCTAGCTCCCATGGATTTTTAATTAGTCTTAATTCGCTGTCTCTTTGTTTCTATTACTGGAGTACTTGAGGCATATGACATTCCCTGATGTCGAAATTGTAATGTTACGATTGGCCAGAGGATTGTCATGTTTTTTTTGTTTGCAAATGGACACTACATTTTGTAGTGCAACTCTGTGTTGCATAATGACTTTAAATTATCCTTGAATCTTTGAATCCTTGAACAAAAGAATATCACAATACCTCACAACTGCAACTGTGTTTATTGCATTTAAAAAATCCATTACCAAATATACTAATGACTAACTCATCAATACATGATAAAAAATTAAGAAATATTTGAGGAAGTGATTATTGTGGATAATATAATTGATCCAAGTGCAGTAAATCAATAACACACTTGGTGGTTATAAATGCATAATCTTTTATGTTGTTGCCAAATTATCCAGGTACATATGATGCAAAAATCTGAACACTGGGCTCCCGGTATGCAGGATTACTTGTGGTTCAAAGAGTCTCCAAAAGTATAATGGGAGCCACATCCTTCAGCTCCTCTCCTGTGGAACCAGTTCCCAGTTTCACTCTGGGAGGCAGACACCCTCTCCACAGTACATGACTTAGGACTTCCCTCTTTGATAACGCTTATAGTCGGCTCATGTTTGCCTTGGACCAGCCCCTAGGTATGATGCTATAGGCCTAGACTGCCGGGGGACTTCCTATAGGATACACTGAGCTGCTCTCTCCTCTCCCTCTTTATCTGTATGCATTCATGTCCCATTAATGCGTGTTAAGAACTTGACATTGGGGTTTTTTTGTGCTTTTTCGGCTTTCAGGTTGCATGGATCATGGTTGTGCCTGGATCGTGACCGTGCTTGTTGCCGTGGTTCTTCTTGATGACCACTGCTACTATTATTATTAGTGACATTTCAATTATAATTTCCGCCGGGAAAATCATGTGATTATGCAACGGTGCGTGTGGTAAATAGACATATACGGCGTTTTTCTAGTCTTCCAACCATGTCATCATTCACTCATTCACACCCATTCATACACTGATGGCAAGGCTACCATGCAAGGTGTTACCTGCCCATTCATTCATACCCATTCATATATGAGGGGGCAATTAAGTTAGCTTGCGGAGCCAGGGATCGAACCTCTGATTGAAGGGCAACCCTGCTCTACCACTTAGCCACAGTCGCCTCTGTGTGTGCTTCTAAATGAGTGAGTGAGTGAGTGAGTGAGTGAGTGAGTGAGTGAGTGAGTGAATGAGCAAGCACCTCTGTGCCTATCCACAGCTAATCTTGCATTTTGCTGCAGTAAGTGCAGTACATAAGTTTGTTGCATTATATTTTTGGTGCATGCTCAAGGACCTCTCTTTGCCAATTGTAGGTTGTATTCATTTAATCACACAATAGAGCTGTGGTTATTTATTCAACTGGCGGAGAGCTTTTATAGTCATTTTTGTTGTTATCGTTATTGCTGTGCGTCTCTCTCTTGCTCTTCTCTCTCTCTCTCTCTCTCTCTCTCTCTCTCTCTCTCTCTCTCTCTCTCTCTCTCTCTCTCTCTCTCTCTCTCTCTCACTCTCCCAGAGCCAGGTTCTGCTTGAGATGTCTTCCTGTTAAAGGGGAGATTTGTCTTGCCACTGTTGCCTCAGTGCTTGCTTATTGGGTCTCTGTAAATGATAGTTCGGTCTAGACTTACTGTATATGAAAAGTGTCATGAGTTAATGTCTGTTATCTCAAGTTTATATATACGTATATATTTAAAACTTGACTTGACTTGAAAATTCATGTATAGCCGATACACATTTACACTGATCTTTTTGCTCTTTTTATGAATACAAAATAAACATCCATATTGTAAAGAAAAATTGGGAAGATACAACACTGAATTCATTCATCAATGAAAGAACTGAGAGGATTTCTATTAGTTTTCCCGAAAAACAATATTTTTTCATTAGTTTTTTGCAACATTTGTTTGTAATGAATTATACACATCAGCCCTTTTAAATGTATTGAATCCACACTTAACAAATGAGAAAAGCGACATCTCATCTCCATTAATTTCTTATTATGGATGTGTGTTGAAAAATGGTGATGTGAGAGAGAGAGAGAGAGAGAGAGAGAGAGAGAGAGAGAGAGAGAGAGAGAGAGAGAGGGGTGGGGGACAGCTGGTCTGTGTCAGGACTGATGAGAGACATTCCTGTTAGTGCAGCATAACCTTCCTACTGCTCTGCTGATAATACTGGCACCTCTCTCTGACACTGACACACACACACACACACACACACACTCATATCTCCTGCACTGCACCACTACTACTAATACCATGGGAACCAGACTGTGGGCCAAACTGTGTGTTAAATTATTCCAGCATGCACTATCACACACAAATGCATAGGTTTGTGTGTTTCAGTGACCTCATTGTGGAAAGAGTTAGTTAAGATAGCGTTTAGTTTCCATCGTGCACACACACAAATATACTTGTGCATGCACACAAGCACACACACGCCAACAAATTAGTGAGCGAACTTAAAGGTAAATTTAGGCTGTTGGGTTAGAACACTGAGAGCTAATTGTGTGCAATTGTTTGTTAGCTATTTCACAATCAAAAATTCTTTAAAATGTGTTCATAATCCATTGTTAAAATGTTCTCCATAATGTAATCTCCATAGCATTGAAAGGCTGTTGCTGAAAAAATGCAGACTACAAACAGTAGCAAAAATGGAGTTTGATATCATCAAAATCAAAATCTGAAGTAAAACCATGATTTATAACAACTTTAATTTGTTTTTCATTGGTTCTATCAGTAATGATGATGTTGCATAACAGTAATAGCTGAGATCTCAGGACAACCCTAAAGAATTGTTTCAACAGGGCAGGAAACAGGAACATTCAGACAACAAGATTGTAAACAATCCCCCAGGTTTGCTAAATATCAAAGAGATAATAAAGTCTTACGGTAATTATTATCCAACTTGCTTTTTCTAAACATCCATTGCAGTTTACAGACTGACTACCTGCTGACATTTCTTTACTTCCAAATAAATTTGTAACTTATCTGTCAAAACTGTTGTTTAGAACCTGTCTTATCGGCTGACTGGTGTTGATTTTTTTGCGACATTGGACTATGCTATTCCATAGGCAAGATAACGTTATTAGGTAACAATTCTAGTTCAACTCAGAGGTACTGAATGCTTTAGTAATGCCTCTTTTCCACTACATGGTAAGGCTCAACTCGCTATTTTGGTGATCATTAACTAAAATTGCATAGTACAACTTTATTTTGGTATCACCTCGGTCAGAGTTACAAGTGAGCTGAGCCGATATAGAAGTTAAAAAAAAAAGTAAGTAAAATGTATTTATAAAGCGCTTCTCACAGACAAAAGTCACAAACTGCTTAACAGAGCAGAAATTACAAGCATAAAAAACACAATGTGACCATAGGGCCAATAATTTACATACACAGAAAAGAAAAAAAAGGTGGAGCAGGGGCGACTCTTTTCTGTTGCAAAATTAAATCAGGTTGTATAGAAGTCAATGAGAAAATCACTACTTTTCACTTGATTTCTTACCACAGTAAACATTGTAAACATGAGTTTATGGTCTCAATCTCTAGTTTCAAGTCTTCTTCAATACAGCATGATGTTCATTTAGTAAATGATGGTTCATTTAGAGTCTAATAGACCATAAAGCAGAGTATGCTTTAGGGCGGGCTTACTGTGATTGACGGGTCGCTGCTGCTACCAGAGCTGTATAGACAGTCTTTAAGTCCCTCCTCTGCATTCCAAATATGGTAATTTCTGTGCATTGGTTGCAAAAAAATGTAACATAGCAACGGCCGTAATCCAAGATAGTTATGGCGAAATCGCTGAATTCGAGGGTTCAAAACGCTGTCCACAAACCAATTGGTCACATCACAATGACTATCCACTTCTTATATACAGTCTATGGTCCAGTTTAAGCATTGAAAAGGTTATCCAGGGCTCTGGATAAGAGTGTTTTTAAATCATGGGGTTATGGTTGAGTGTTTGACCATGCCACATGTTTTTGAGGCTCTGGACTATTTTGTTTACCACGCTGCAGGTTATATGAGGATTTGGATGCCAATTTGTCTCTAATGGAAGGAAACTGGCACTGAGACAAATACACACTTAAACACTTTTAGCTGCCACTGGGCATGTGTGTGAGAGAGTGAAAGAGAGAGAGAGAGAGAGAGAGAGAGAGAGAGAGAAACAAACTTGTTACTACCTCAAACTTGTTACCCCCCCCCCCCCCCCACACACACACACACACACACACACACACACACACACACTAACACACAGTGTTCCACCATATTCACCCTTATTGTTAGCATGTAAATATTACGGTTGGCTGGCGGCCTCAGATTATACCCTGTCCATATTTAGCTTTATCATGTTCATAACTCATACACCATATTTATACAACTATCAAACATTTAGCTAGGCATCAATGGAAACACTGTCTTATTAAAAAGATATTTTTATGGCTCGGCTGGTGCCTTGGTGGGTCGCTCTGGTTCGCAGTGGGCTGCGTAGCAGCTTCTGATATTCATGCTTCTGTTGTCTCACTACGTGACTAGCTTCAACAATATACATGGGGTTACAATAGAAACTACCTAAATTAATTTCCAGGATAATACATACAGTATATGGTCTCTCTGTTACAGTGTCTATTTGTATGCTTTTACAGTATGTGTATGTTATGAATGAAATTAAATGAAATGCGTGTTCATCAATTTCTAGTTTGTCCAGGTTGTGATCTTAAAACTTAAACTTTGGTAATTTAGTTTTGCCAATGAAGATTTATATTGGATTCTTGGAAATGTTGCAAATGTAGGACTGGGCATGTATACAGGAAGTATGCCTTTCCCTCTGCTACACTCCACTTCCACACATCTGACTGCACTCCGACATACACACACAGTTTAAGATAATGGACAAACTGGCATTGGTAAATTCACCTATGATATCTGACTAACCCATATTTTGCAGGTGATATGATGTCAAGAATATTTTTTGAAAAGGATAAAAGTAAAGCATTTGTTGAACATTGTTGATGTTTATCATAGTTGCTGTAGAAACAAAGAAGTCATATCACACTACTATTACAAAGCCTTTTAAAAGTAAATGTTTTTGATGTTTTTAGTGACTGATTATTACATTATGAGCTTTTATTACATTCAAATGACCGTAAAATTATATTTCAAATGCACTGATCTGTTTTTTCGTTCCCATGCACTTACATGCAGAACTCCACACCATTGAAAGTTGATGTTGCCAACAAAAGTTATCTATTTCTACATGCAGCGGACATACTATACAATCTAAAAAATAAATGCTATATATTATATAGGATTTATATTAAGCTGTTAACAAACTCACAGTAAATGTGGGTCTAATATTCTCCCCCCACTTTGCTCTGTTTTGGTCTTCACCATACATAAAGATAGGCAACATCACAGCTCCCCAGAAATTAAGCCAACATATCTTGATCGCCTTCTGGTGGCTCGTTGGTCAAATATGTTCTTACCAAAAGTGGTATCTGTCATGTTAGGTATAGTTCTTATCATCATGATGTTTGTTGTGTTCATTTTTTAAAACAAATTTGTTTTTAATTGACTCTTCAGTAAGTCCTGCCCTAGAACGCAGCCTGACCGATCATGGTGTAGCATACAGTAGGCCAGCTCTGCCCACGGTTTGACAACTAACCAGCTGTGCTCCATTGGCTCCTGTAATCCTTTCAGATTTTTTTCATTTTCAGGCTGGTCTTGTGGATTTCGAGTTAGTCATCGTTAAACGTTGAGCCTGGAGGAGGTGTAATTGTGATACTTGGAACTTGGTTGGAAGCAGATATACCTTTTTTTGAAAACGTTGTGTTTGTACGTAAAAACCTCTGGAGCTAACATTAGCAGAGTAAGTTAGCACATCATTAACTAGCATTAGTACGTCTATGCTAGCTCCTGAAGATATACTTAATGTATACACAGGCTGCTTTTGCTTTTTAATGATTGTAACAGTGAATGAAGACCCAGCGGTGATCAAGACAGAAGACAATGAAATTAGGACCAGTATTGTACCTAATTGCAATCGCCGGTTGATGTGGTGGTTAGCTTTTACACCGTAATCTGTAGGCTCTAGTTTTAGGGCAACTATAGCAATTGGTGGTGGGTATAGCCTCCAGTACATCATATTCAGTGTCAACGAACAATAGTACGGTAATGATAATAGACCTATATTTGGATTTTGTAAGGGCCCAATCGAACCCAGACACATCGCAAAAGGATTTGGCAAAACAACTGATAAGCATTGAACAGAGCGCTGCGTGTGCAACCAGGCAATCAAATGTAAATAACGGGGGAACAATTTATTCAATGCTGACATCGAGCTGTTGCTATTGAATGAGTAGGATGGGAAAATATATATAGCTCATTGTAGTTAAAAAACGCTGATATCAACCTTTTGTCTGCCTTTGTCCGTTCCTACCACATCTACCGGCATCAAAACACGAAATCAGTGGTAAAATAGTAAAGTTTCTTTTCTTTCTTTTTCTTCAAATAAACTATCAAGCGCCTTGCCTTGACCTGAAACCATTCAGATACTGTCAGTCTGTCGTCATTGTCTCATCCCCTTCTCACCCAAGTAAGGGTGCCCTCACCCAAACAGCAACGTTGTAAAGCATAGCGGCACAGTGACAAATGCACAGCACTTTGATTGAGTGAAATTAAAGCCACCACTGGATTTATAGGCACACATTTATGGACATGGCTGCAGGTGGTGGTGGACACAGATGAACTGAGTAGAATAGGTGGTCTGTGGGGAAACTTGGCCAGGGTAGGAGTGTCCTGCGGCGGGGGGCATGAGGAATTTCACACAAGCCCCCTAGGAAGAGCACCGTGTTTTGAAGACAATACATGCAAAAAATTGGCCTTCTGTTTTATTACACCTTCTGGCCCAAATTACTTTTTCCTATAGACCTACATTGGGAAAGAGACAACTGTAAATCTGTGGATACTTTTTTATTTTTAAGGTAAATAACTTTCCCAGTAAATACATTTTAAAAAGTTGCAATATGCATTAATATCCAAATCCAGTTTGAGGACTAAAAATCACCCAGTTTACTGTAAAAATTGACTGAATGACTAATGCGGAAAGCTTATATTATTATTCATAATGTCACTGCTTTTCTGCACATCTACAAGACTATCTGGTTTATTTTAGATTTTAGACAAATTTTGGCCATAGGCAAATATCATAATCCAAAGTGAGTACTGCCTCAGCCTGGCCACCCCTATGAAAATGATCTGTCTCAGGGACTGGGGATATCCTGCATCAAGCTACGCTCTGGCCAACATAAGTGCGTATTAAAAATCTGACAATTATTATTTTGTCGCTTAGGTTTAAATGTGACCATAATACAATTAGGAATCATCAAGCTGTCACTCCAAATGATAAAAGTAAGTTTGCAAAGAACAAACCCTTGCATAGGACAAAAGGCAGAAGTACTTGTTGCTAGCAGCAAACTGATGGCTGACCGCTCAATAGAGAAACTAATGCTAATGCTAAAACAAAATTTAATGTGGTGTCTTTGAGTTCATGATACTCGCAAGCAACTTAATGACTGAATTCATGTGAAAACGTTTTACTTTGATGTGAAAATGGTGATGACTGTAGCTATAGACTAGCTTTAGCTGTTTTCTTTCCACATTAAATACATAAGCACTAAAAAATTAAGAGTTAGCACTCTTAATTTTGCTGCACTTTTTCAGGGCAGGAGGACGTGAAGAGGTGTCCACGATCTTTATATACAGAATTGTCTTCACTCACAACTCCTCACAACTCTTCAGAAATATAATTGTTTGGCATAAAATGTATCTGATCTTCTTAAATGAAAACAGCTGCCTGCTGTGGCTGGAAATGAAGCAGGCTGTAAAACCAAAACAATGACAGCTGATAGACAGTAAAGCGTCATAGAGCTGAGGAATACTAGACTCAGGGGATTCTCAATTCTCTTTTCCATTTCACATTACATACACTTGTCTGATCCATTGTTTACAACATGTACAATTGTTGTTTGTGCACCTTATACAAAATATAATAAAAAGTATTTTTTCTTATTGTTATTTTCATTCTGTTATTTTCTGGCTGCGTGGAAAAGCCTGACATTCTCTTTTTCCAGCCCAGGCCCTGCCACTTCAAATCAGTGAGAAAAGTGTTTGAAATACACAAATACAGAAATATCTCAGGCCTCTTTCCCTTGATGAGTGCAACCATTTCTGCTCAGTGAATCTGCTGTATTTCTGCTTACTGTGGCTGCGGTTCTCTGGGACAGCTGGGTTCAGTGAGTGGGTGAGAACAGCACTTTCAGTCGACCACATAGCAGCCACACTGAAACACACACACGCATCTCATTCATTTTGCCAGAATGCCAGAATTCCTCACATTCCCATTGATTGCCCGGGAACTACTATTTTGATCTATTTTGAGAATTATAACAGAATAGTTCAAGATATTATTTTTTATTTGCTTTCTGGCTTAGAGTTAGATAAGTAAATTGATACCACTCTCATATCTGTCTATGCCTGGCTATGTCCAAAGGTAACAAAATCCACCTACCAGCGCCTCAAGATCTCACTAATACAAAACGCAATGTCTGTATTGTTTGATATCTAATAATTTCTCAAACTTCTAATTTACAACAGTGTTTTTTTTACATTGTCTGGGTCTTCATTTTATGGAAATGTTGTCCCTTAAAAGTATGATTTTTTTGGATGGCATTAAAGTATCTTTAACATGTTTGTTAATGTTTTTGTTTGTAGAAGAATGAGACAATCTTTATTACAATTTGATATTGCCACTAGGAGTCTCAGAAGTAGTTTTTCAATAATTATCAATAATCTATATTAAATCATTTAAAAAAAATCATTGTTGTAAATATACATGTTTTGACCTGTTTGAATTTATATTATGTAAGATGTTTTTTATGTACATAGAACATAATATGTGGATTTCATGCACAAACAGCAATATCCTAAATAGCAATTGCTTATTACCTAATATCCCAATATGTGCTGATGTGCTCTTATATAGTAATAGTATATTATAGTAATAATAATAAAGCCACAAATATTATCTTGCTTGTTTTAGAGTTGTAGCATTCATTAACATGAGATAAAGTTGTTATGTGAGAATGTAGCCCTGGTTAAACAAGAGACAAATAAGAGAGAGACATCAGCAGAGAGAAGCAGTGCTGAACAGATGCCTCAGTGACGATGTCCAGACTAGGTTCTGGACCATCGTTAATTCATTTACTGTGTACCACAGGCCTGCTTGTGTGTGTGTGTGTGTGTGTGTGTGTGTGTGTGTGTGTGTGTGTGTGTGTGTGTGTGTGTGTGTGCGTGTGTGCGTGCGTGCGTGCGTGTGTGTGTGTGTGCGTGTGTCGGCCCCTGGCTCTGGCCCTGTGTCTCTGGCCCAAGAAACAGAAGGTTAACTGAATTTGGCCAAGATGTGACTGATATATCCCCTCTCTCTGTATGTGTTTGTGTATGAGTGTATGTGCAGTGGTTTATAAAGCAGATCTGCAAGCCACAGATGTACTGATGACAGATGTTTAAGGTCTGACTGACAGTCTCTGTGTGTCTTTGTCTGCCATGTAGCATGAAATGAGTGTTATCATGGATACACGGATAGTAGCTTTTGAAATAATTTTATGAAATAGGAAGCTCTATTATTCAGATGCATAACACTGCAACTATTAAAGCTCTTTATCAAAGACAAGGTAAATAAAGAAAGAGAGGAACTTTCTGCAGCTAATGATCATCTTCTGTACTAAGAATTTTTAAAATAGTAAAATAACTAATAATCGGTTGCCAGTGCTGGATAGAAGGGTCTCATAGTGCAAAGTATTTGTTAAACTTGACACGACTTCTGAAATCACATTGTGATTTGAAAAACCCCCCACAAAAACTGTATTTGCTGTAATGACTGAGTGTGCTGTAATGAAGCTCCGTAAGTGTGCTGACAATTTGTGGTAATCCTTCACTTAAAGAAAGCCCTTTCTGACAGGGAACTGAAGAAGTTGTATCGCTCTCTTCAAAGCCACAATACTTCATTGACTAAAACAGTAATTTTACCTTTTAGAAAACAGGAGAGTGCATATAACCCCACTTCAAAAAAATCCAAACTAGCCCTTTACGTTATTTCCAAACAAAACAGTTCATAAATAATACCAATGACATGTCAACTTGAAATCAGTGATAGTTAGACAAATACCTGATACTTTCTGACAGATCATTGATGTATTTGCATTTCAGCACTGTTTTACTGCCCTATTTTTGACTGGTGGTCAATTCTTGCGTCTTTTAAGAGAATGTTAACAGTTAATAGAAATAAAATAAAATGCTTCTATCACACAAAGAACATAGTTGGTGGTACCTTTTTTCAACCTTGAGTAGTGTTGGCAGGTATTCCTTTCATGCTGCATATAGACCCAACACACTCGGCCAATAAGGTAGGCAGCCGGTATGTTGCTTTGAGGTGAGTTTGAGGCTGAGATTAGTTTTGGTTAGTTGTAGCAATGATGAAGGTGCATTTCATTTTCTGACCCATATATGGCTGCCAGGTTTGTCTAAGTTTTATGGAATATAACTGTAACCACAAATCTATTTGCCTTTGGCTTTGTACTTTCTGACTTCTTGAGAGAGAAATAA
The DNA here is from genome assembly GCF_050575085.1 of Anarhichas minor. Taxonomy (NCBI): domain Eukaryota; kingdom Metazoa; phylum Chordata; class Actinopteri; order Perciformes; family Anarhichadidae; genus Anarhichas; species Anarhichas minor. The sequence continues at coordinate 3,605,373 of NW_027466460.1, read as the reverse complement.
CACGATATTGGATCTTATCAGAAGACATATGCCTCCATTTGTCCACTGATATTAGTCGGTGACATTATTCTAATTTTAAATATTAATGCAGGGAAGAGCTGATGGGATTTTCATACATGTCCATGAAGTCATGCAACGTTTAGTGTCTTAAGCTGAAAATGAAAAACCTTTTGTACCACAGGATTTATTGTGTGACCAGTTCAGGTAAGTACCCCATTAAACCGGAACACTGCTACTAACCTGCCTCCTAAACATTCTGTGTGTGTGTGTGTGTGTGTGTGTGTGTGTGTGTGTGTGTGTGTGTGTGTGTGTGTGCGTGTGTGTGTGTGTGTGTGTGTGTCTCAAGTTATAAAACCACTGTGGTGGCCACTGTCGTGTGTTCTTGCTTGTATGTATAGTTTGTGTGTCAGGAAACTTCAAACAGAAACATAATCCTGGTATTTTCAAATCTCTTTCTGTTTCTCTAAGTTGTATTTCAACTTTAATTTTGTTGTAAGCTGTTTCATTAACACAGACCTTAACAGACCTAAAGGTTTTCAAGGCAGAGGCCCCTACTTAAAACCCGTTTGATCAGACGTAGTCCTAGACCCACAATAAAAACATTCTCGGTTTTGTGGGAACTGTTGGTATGCTGAGGGCAGAGAGACACATACAACTTAGACTGACGCTTTAGCTTGTTTGTTTTTTGTTCAACTTTTTGGTTGAAGTGGGCAGTGATAACACAGACATATTACAGTATGTAAAAGGGGGGAATCATCCACCCCCGCTCCATTTCTTCCCCTGATGTATAAGAAGTGCTGAGAGGTAGAGGTTTATAGGAACTGCATGGAGCCTCTGTAATGCTCCGGAAATTGCCTTGTGAACTACGTTATGGAGAGAGATGTGGCTTCAGGTGAACTGTTGTTAACCTTTTCAATTAAGAGTAAATGTTTCTATTTCAGATGTCTGAGCACTTGAGATGACACAGCAGGCAGTGTTTCTTAAGGAAACTTAAGAATGCAAAATTCTGCAAAAAACTCAAAACAAAAGCAATAGAAGGCATCCTGACTGGTTTGTGCACAGCTCATGACAGGAGGATTTTCTAGCGGGTGATTAAAACAACCCAGAACATTAATGGTACCCATCTACCGAGCATCAGGGATATCGATGAGGAGTGGTGCCTGCGAAGAGCCCAAAGGATATTAAAAGATGATACACACCCAGCAAAAGCCTGTTCGCCCTGCTGCCCACATTACAGAGCAGGCTGTGAGACTCATCCTTAACTCATCCTCTGTACACCACCATAAAAAATAGTTTTTCTTTTTTTCTTTTCACATGTAGCAAAATAGGACTAAAACTGCATATCGTTACACAACCCTGTGTTGTGCAATGACACAAAAGTCAACCTTGAACCTTGAGCCATTTCACAGGCAGTTAAGAAATGCTCGGCCCAACAGCACCTTGAAGCCTGGTTGCAAGACTCATTACAGACTGACAGAGTACGTTGTTAACCAAAATGTTCCCAAAAACCAAGCCAATTCTAGCAGCCATTTATTGGCCAGATATATCTCACATTTGGTTCTCAGGTGCTGGAACACAGCCATGAAAGTGTTCATATAGTTAACCACCGATCACATCTCTGCAGCTCTTTGGACCAATCAATATGAAACCATAGGTAGCCGATTCCATTTCAATGACAATGGCTAAAGAGTCTTAACCCTGAGTTGAACTGACTACAAATATACTGTAAAATATGGGTGACAATTTGACCCCAGCTCTTGTTTTTGACTTTGGTAAATGACCATGTGACAATATGCATTGAGGTGTCCTGATAATAAAAATAGAATTATATAGCAATTGATTACTTATAATTTGGCTTTTTTACAGTGCGTGTTGTGTTAATGTTAGTTGTGTTGTATTATTTTTACATACTTTAAACTATTCTTAGAGAAATATATCCAGCTCAAATCTGGTTTGATCCTTGTCTGGTGGATTGTAAGCCTGTGCCATAGTATGTTTTTGTAGAGCTCAAAGAAAAAAACATTTACAAAACCTTTGCTCAAGTCATTGGAGAATGTGGTCTGGCTAATGTGTACACACTTGTTGTAATTGAGTAGATTTTTCATGCACTTGTTTGAGGACATTCGGAAGTCATTCATTTTGCTTTTACATAGTCAAGTCAAGTTTATTGAATGGTTGCACTCAGGAGGATATTTCTATTTACTGTGTGTTTCCTTAATATGTTTTCCTTGATAAGATCTTCTGCAACATGGTCACAACACAACATTAAACATTCATTGAAAATAGTTTGGCACTGTGGGTAGAGCACTGAAATGAGAGGATGCATAACCTTTTGCTACAACGAATTAACTCTTAGTGTTGTTCAAAACACATACTTTTAGTTTTCTTGATTTCCACTCGAGAGACATTAAGGATTCTATATATTGGATTCAGACATCAAACAACTATTTGCTATGGAGTGGCCAAAAGTGTTCCCATTTAAAGTAGCTCGAGTACTAGTTGCCTCGAAGTTGCATTAGGGCAGTAGTAGTAATAGATGTAACTGTTGTCCTTGCAGCAGTAGAAGTAATGGCCCTAATTGTTGCTGTAGGATTGGTAACTGCAGTATACTAATGACAGTAGCAGTAGTAGTAGCAGTATTTCTTGCACTCAGTTGTCTTACATCATCTAGTGGATTTAAGAAGGAGTTTACTCTGCCCCCTGCTGGTCAGAGGACACACTGACACAACATTGTTTTCTCCATTTTCACACTCAACTGAAGGCCTCCTTTTATGAAACCGGCAGCCAATTTGAACTCTGCATAAGCCAAGTCTTAATGCCCTTTAATATTCTACCAGCACATGTCATCAAATGAGTTGTACATATTCGACATTTGGGACACAATTTAAAAAATGAACACAGTGGGATTGCAAAAGGAAAAAAATAGCAACCAGATCATGTGGTTCCCTCTGAAACCGCTTTAGTTATGCAGTGCTGGATTGGTAAATAAACAATAATGAATTACCATAAGAGCAGCAAATGAACAAAACAGTAGTTAAAGTAGTACATACTAAGGAAAGTATATCTATATTTATTCCAATTAAAAATACTGCATTACTATTTGATCTTACCACTACTTGAAAGAAACTCCCCTTGACTAAGGTCTGTGGGCTTGCAGCTAAAAGGCTTTTGTGTGTGCGTGTATGATGTGTGTGTGTGTGTAAATGTGATCAGGAATTCATTAGTTGAGAGGAAGCTCTATGCCACAGTCTGTTTTCTGTCAGTCTGTCGCACTCAGATTTTTTTCCCAAGGCCAAGAGGATATCCCTTACACACACACACACACACACACACACACGCACACGCACACGCACACACACACACACACACACTAAACACACACAAACGTGAATACTGATACAACCACACATGGAAACAGAGAATGTAAGGGAAAGAGTCAGCACACACGCAAAAAAAGAAAAAGAAAAGATAACAAAAGTGTGTAGAGGCTTACATCTTGTTACAAGACTATAATTCAATAAATGAGAGATCCATAATTCAAAGTTTTTGTAATAAGAGTCTATAAATGACAATACTGTTATTCCCAATATTTTACCTTACAAAACCTACAATGGCCTGTGTTAAACTGTATGTTTGTTACTGAGGTTTGTAGTTGGGGGTGGTGTTACTGGACTGCATTATGGCAGAATTCATGCTGAGCTGTTGTTCTGGATTTTACAGGTGTACCTATTAAAGTGACCCCTGATGGTGTATTTGATAATAGATGTTTGAGCTGTGTCTTTCGTTAAATATGTTTGGCTGCATCTACTTTTAGTCATGCCTCTCAGCTGTCTAAACAAGACAAGCGTAATATTGCTTTTGTGAATACCTTGTATCTAAAATGTCATCTCCTCGGGAGCCAAGAGAAACAGCCTTGTTTGACATTTTTATGATGCATTTATATTTTCTAAAAGCTTCTGAAAGCGATTTATGACCCGAAGAGGTCAGAGACTTGTTCTGAAGTCAAAGAAATGCATGTAATCCTAATCCCTCCAATACATTTTATGTTTTTCAGTTGAATTGTAGTTAAAAAATGTTTTTAAATGGTGTGGAATCCTATGTTTTAGACGGACAACTATGACTGAACCTTCACTGCAAGATTATCCAAAATAATTTCTCGATAAACCCAGAACACTGAACCAAAACTTGAAATTTGACAAAATGAATTAGAGCCGACCCCACACCAAAATAAAAAATGTCATGAAAATGTTTAAATACTGTGGTTCTCATCAATACTTTCAAGAGGCCAAGAGAACCCTGCACCGATCTGTAAATATATTTTTAAATAAAAAATACTGTAAGTTTATATTGGCCGAGTAGTGGTTAAATACAATTTATACAAATAGAGTCATCCATGTATCACTACTGTCGGGTGTAAACCTTGTATCTACTTTTTGGTAATGAAAAAAACCTGTGTTGTTTTAGCTGGATACATAAATTATTATCTAAAGGTTTTTGAAAGTGTTTCATATGTGCAGAATTCAATGCCTCTCACTTGTAGGGAGTGGGGCGGGGGAGAGGGGGGGAGGGGGGAATCCTTTAATCACTCAATAGCAAAAACTGGAGGTACAAGGTTTTCACCCGTCAAGGACTACAAACAGCCTTCTACAGTAAGTCTGGAGGAGTCCTGCATGTTCGTAGACGCTCACTGCTTCATTCATCTGCGGTGGAAAGTGTCCTTGGAGTCTGTGTTTTGTGGTTGAAAAGTTGACTGTGTCTCTGGTCTGACAGTCCTCGGCAGCTCTGCACTGGCTCCTGACTGACACCCAGGACTGGACCGCAGGTAGGTCCAGTATCGCAATTTAAAAATACATACACATAAGGGTAAATGAAGGATCCCAAGTGAGAAGAATGCCTATCATTCTGGTAAACTATTGATGCTGGGTAATTTAAACTGACATGTAAAGTCTTAATCTGCAAAGGGATACAGGAGCCGGAAAAATTGGTCTCCCTAAAATGGAAATATTCAACAAAGTACCAAACCTTAAAATGTGTCTAAATTCCAGTATAAATACCTCGTAATTATTATACAGCTCTACTTTTATTTCCAAACAGCTGTCCACCCTGTTTACTAGAAAACCAGCATTGTTTCAGCAGAAATAGAATGAAGCGCTACTGCTGAATATCATGTTCATATTTTCGGTTCCTGTCAGCAGCACGACTACACGCTGCGCTAATGTTCTCTAATGACTGGAACACACTATTAAGCTTCTGGTTCATTCGTTTCAGCGCAGATTTAGTATTTACACAGAGAGGACGGGGCAGCGGAGAGACAGAAACACAGGGAGTGCGCGTGACGAATAACAGCGAAAAGTGGTTTAATAACGAAATAGCTCCAATTATGGTTTTAAACGAGGCTCGTGAACGCGCCCTGTTATGGAGAATAATATTCCTAAACGAACGCGCGAATCCGTCGGAGGAAAGTCAACGAGCTCATGACGCCGTGAATTTAGGTAGCCCAGCGCGCGACAAGCAGCCAAAGATAGGCCCAAGTATACTACTGTTTTAGCGGGAAGACCTATATAATATTATTAAATCCCTGTGCTTTGAAAAATATTAAATTACATTATTGGTGTTACAATCACAATCAGTTTAGTTTAGGGCGATTAAATGGTGACTTTCAACGTTCATTAAAAGAACGTCTCTTCTCAAGCCAAGAATACTTGAATACAATTTTAATTTCAGTTGATTATATATATATAATATATATATATATATATATATATATATATATATATATATATAATATCATATAATATATATATATATGTTTATCTATATTGTAAATTGTGATACATTTACAATTAACAATGTTTTATTGCGATGTAGCCTGAATACATTTAAAAAACTGGATATGAATAGTGCTTAGTCCGGTCCGACCGTAAATGACATACATAACCAAACAAGCAGACCGTTTTATGCCTTTTTTTGTTTAATATTTAGGCCTGATTAAACCATTATGTTGTGTTGTGGCTTATTGCATTTTCATCGTCATTTTATGCGCTGGCCTACACATACATACAGTATATTATTATTATTAAATATTATTACAATTAGAGTGGAAGCTGCTTCACACACAAAAACACGTTCACAGGCTAGCAATACGATCGGGTTGTGTTCCGTAAACGTAAGCTGCGTTGACATTGTCTCATGACAATTTATACAGACTAAACATATTTTGTCTATAATATGCTTGCACTGCTTGAATAATATTTTTGGAATATTTTTTCACGAATCGTGCTTGGTAATTATTTAAATAATGAATCCAACTAAAAATAATCATATTGCTGATGTGACCGCCGTTTAAAGAGCATAACGACAGTAAACCGGTAAAATGTTCAAAATGAAAAAAGTCAATCCCAAGGTAATTTAAGGTTTTCAGTTTTGAGAGATGACCAATATAAAGCTTTTAAATGCACGGTGATAGCATCAGGTCGCGAGACTGATTGATAATTACAGCATTTTCGTTTGAAATATGAAAGTGACAGCAAGTTTATGTCTCGGCGTTGATTTCCACGTAATACCGTGTTGATGTTAATGGCGCCTGTGATTAAAGCGGGTTAAGTGGTTGACCTCTGGTGTGTGTGTGTGTGTGTGTGTGTGTGTGTGTGTGTGTGTGTGTGTGTGTGTGTGTGTGTGTGTGTGTGAGCGAGGTTTACCTGCAGATGATTGTAGAGATGATAAATGATAGCCTATAGTTGAAGTCCATTACAAATGAAATTGAAAAAATACACATTCAAAAGCACGCACGCAAGCGCGTGCGGTCTGGCAGGTAGGCCACGAAGAACGGACGGCCTCGCGCTCACTATGGAGCAAATTAGTCGCAAGAGCAGATCACCGATAGGTTGGAAACACGCGATCCATCAACGATGCGGTGTGTATGTCTGCGTGCAGGTTTTATTCACCTTGTTTCTTTACACTATTCGGTCTGTTCTAAAAAGAGTTCAAGATGTTGGTGATGTAAAAGAGTTGCTTATTTTGTGATTTGGAACTGATTTGAGGAGGCACTGAAAAGAAAACCTGTAGAGGTAAACCAGCGCTTCCCAAACTGTCAAGGACCCCATAAATCCACTCAGACCCAAAACACCCAAAGAATGCCATCTGAGAATAGTTTAATTGTTACTAATACGGAACCACTGATCCCACAATGCATATCGCTGTTGAGCAGGATAAACACTGGACTCTCTGCAGCAGAAGAATATGTTCGCATCCAAATCAGAATCTGGTTTCTTTCATGTTATGGTGAATAACATATATGCTAGCCTACATACGAAGAGAAAATGAAGTTAAAAATAATAAAAGCAAGTATTGCAGAAGCAAGGAAACAAATATAGAAAGAAATACAACAACATTATGAAAAATACAATAAAAATGTCTACAATGTCTACAATACATGAATACATGAATACATGAATTTATATGAAAGAGCTGTGCAGTTTTAAAAGTAGTAGTTTTGTGAAATATATTTTAAAAAACTTTCCAAGGAATGTGCAGAGGTGCAAAACTATTTAAAAAGAATAAAAAGAATATGAAATATATATGTGAAATGCGATATAGTCTCATAGATGTGCGTTGATGTAACACTTATCGGCTACAGATGTGAAGATGTTAATGTAACGTGTGTTTCGGTGGTTTCCTAACTCAGAATGTGAAATTACACTCAACAGGTATACACAGAAAAAGCTCTTCTTTGCCATAGTATAGTAGATTAGAATACAGTAAACTATATTGTCCTCAAGGAAAAACATATCTTGCTTTGCACAAAAAACATTACAAAACAATATGAAAACATCTTAAAACATAGACACACTGGAAATTGACAACAGAACAGCCTAAAAAAGAAGCTATAATAATTTGTAATTTGAAGTGTTAAAGCTTGTGTATTTATTGCACATTCCTCTACTGCACTAAGATTTAGCATCAGAGATCAACAGCTTGATGGAGGCTGGAACAAACCATAGCTTCAAGCTGTTTGGTTTGCACTTTAGCAAGCCAGGTACAGATATTACAGACAATTTGGGAAAAGTTGGACAAAATCCCTCAACAGAATCTGTTTTATTTTCAATTCAAGCATACTGTAAGGTGAATTTAGGTATTTGGGAACAGAGACAATTTTTTTTTCTCTGCAAACTCGACGTAAAATTGGTTAATACGATCACTGCCATAAACTTACTTTTTGTTTTAATTTGTGTCTTTGGCTTCCTGCAAACTATTTCTGTACACAAAATACTGTAGTTAGCTAATCAGTGTTTGCGAGAACATTTACATTAACTGTTGTTAATTCTTGAGTCATTGCCTTGACAACTCATCATGTGTAAATAGTAGAGCCACTCCAACAATGGCACACGCCCTGACAACAATAAAAGAACAGCTTGACACTGAACTTGGTCATGACAGGGAGAATTACATGTGTCTTGGGTTGTTTGAAGCCAGGTTAGTGTGCATATTACTCCTGTAGTCTTTCAGATATTAGGTATTGGAGACATCTTTGCTCCCGTTTAGCTCCAGTTTGTGCCTGAAATCATTGTTTCTGCATTATCATATTTGCATTTGAGTCCCAGAAGCATAGATGTTGGCAGCTATAATTTCCAGATGCCATCTTTGTTTGGGCCATTGAACTGTTTTCAAGGTGACAGGGATAATTTCACACTCTTCATTCTAAATCATGAATGAATTTATTGGTATAATTTATTATATGCCTTATACACATGTTCAACATGTGTTTTTGTAAAACAGATGATGTTAAATGTAATTGTCTGCTACAGGAAGGATGAAGCTCAGTTGGGAGTACTCGTTTTTTTAAGCAGAATGCAGGTCATCGAAACTATTCGGCATGAGTTTGGCAAATATACAAGGAATACTATGATCCCTATTTACTTATGCCTGAGCAAGAGGACATTCTTGCATTTAGTTTATGCATTACAGGTTTGTATTGTGGTTTTTTTCTTCATTTTCTAATGCCTTTGTACTTATTTATTTATTTCATCTCACAAGGCATGTGGAATATTTTACATATCTTTATTATTATTTATTTTTTTACCACGTTTGTGGTGTACCATTGTACTGCATTGTTGGCTAGTATTGAAATTTGATTGCAGCTGTTTGTAGCACTTTAGAGAGGCAAAGTCCTTATTTTGCTAAAAATATGTATTGTAGTCAACATTCAGTGAGAAAAAAGCCTTTACACACTGGGGGTGTGACCAATAAACGTCACGAAAATGCAAAATGCTCACTGCGAGTATTAGACCTCTATGTCTAGGGCTTTTATTGTGAAAGGTAAGAACAGAAGGAGTGGTCACTCTTTTGAGTAAATTGTACTTTTCTTTATTTAGTTTTTACTCTTACTTAAGTAGATTTCTTGAGAAAAATCACTACTTTTACCCTGTTACATTTGGATACATTCATCTCGCTACTGTTATATATTTATTATTTGTATTGATGATGAATTTATGATTTATTAAGAGGCAGGTGGTCAGTTGGTCCCCTCCAGCGCTGACACAGAGCTATATGAGACTAGCTGGTCCCAGGTCTGCTGGCGCTATCTGTTTGGACTCTGTTCAAAGCAGCATGGCTGAAACCTCAGCAGGAGAGGAGAAGAGCGGTCCGACTGGCATTTTCCACATGTTGTTAGACACAACATGCGGATGACCCCTAGTGTTAAAATAGCACTATAGAAACAACTCATATTTAGCCTACAGACAACTTAATAGCGCCCTGAGCAGCGAGCTGCGGTTGTGAACGCTGGTCTGAAGTCAGTACATCAGAGAACCGTGCTGACAGCAGGTGTGTCTGTTGTGTTAATGCTAATATGTTTAATGACACACACACATAGTATATCATGTTTCAAAACTACTGCTTTCTGTCATAGTATAAATATTCAAGCTAACGGCTTGCAAGCGGTGATTTAGGTAGTCGTGCTCATTGGTGTCGCCTGATGAAGTCAGACAGAAAAGAAGAGATCAAATTGTGCACAGTAAAAAAAGTCTCATGACTGATATAATGTTTGAACCACAGATGGTCTTCTTAAGGTCAGAGAACACACCTGTATCTAACAGATAGTTAATGATGAAGCATCACAGCAATATCTCAATTGGAATAAACGAGTCATCTGATATGAGACATTTTCAGAGCGATAAGAGACGGATTTGTCCAATTCTCTAATCGTATTGTCTTCATGTGATTCATGTGAGACCTGTATGTGATGGAAACTGGGACTTGAGACATTTATACTGGATCAAAGTTTAAGGACACTATGTTGACACTCTTTATATTTACTTTTTGACATAACAGACACAGTCTATTATGCACAAGCACACAATTTGCTTTTAGTAATATTACATTTCTTAAGTTAACTGCTACTCAAGTATTGTTTTTGAAGTAAATACTAAATTAAATTAAAGACCAAGAAATGACTTAGAGGATGTACCCATGCAATAGTTTTGGAGTGATTAATTGTTTCGAAGGGATAAAAACAATGAGGTGGAGAGAAACATCCATCTGAAACAAGAAGTCAGTTTGAAACATTACTCTGTCAGGTCAAAGGCTGCAGGGTTGCCTTATAGTACAGACATGCACACATAGACACACATTTATCTTGAGTGACTGCACAAGGATCAAACAGTATCAAACCTAGGAAATGACGCAAATGTGGAAAAAGGAGCGTGCAGTGGAAAAGCTAAAGCTGGGGTGAGGCAAGGTTGCTTCATGAGAAGATCTCAATCCTTTGTCTTTGTAACTTTCTCTACCGTTCAGACTTATCCATTCAGGTGTTTTCCTCAGCTTTCTGCAAAGTAAGATTGGCTGGTAAAATACACCTAGTCAGTTGTTAATGTAAATTAGCCACACCAGTCTGGTGGACATGTAACTGTGACGTAACTGACTTTCTACACTAGATTATCTTTTATCACATTTGAGAGCATAAAGAAGAAGTCTGAGGCCCCAAATACTATTACCGAAAATGTGTTTTTTCGTTGCGCAATCAAGTTCCATGTACAACGACGCAGGCAAGGACAAAGAGGTACCGAGCTGAGGGAACATAGCTCTGAGGGAATATAGACACAATCCCCTAATAATGCAGGCTAGATGACTGGTATGAATGAGGCAAACTGCAAGGCACTGTAGCATACGGCCAAGTCAGATAAGGATATTTACCTAACTCTGACAAGCCATATTGTTGAGTCCAGACAGTTATTATAAGAGCCGTTAATAAATTGATTTGGTTAGCGACAATGGTTTGGTCATGTTGAAAAACAAAAACACACATTTAGATTAAAAAAACATCAGTCAACATCACATAATGCGTTTTTTCATATTTTATGGAAGCATTTTTTTCCGTCAAGTTGAAACAACACAGATATGATGGGTTAGAGTGGGAATTGCCATGCACAGCCATTAACTTCGATAGAAGTGGCACCAAAGTCTAGCACCAATGCAAAATTAGAATGCTGTCATAATGACAAAATAACCCCTCCTTCTTTTATGTGTTCCTTGCGGTCCACAAAAGTACTTTCAAGATGAATTGTATCATGCAGAGGGCTTGCTGAATTTTGATGCCATTGAGCCAACTTTGTGAAACTTCCTCTGGTCAGATTATATATCTCAGAGTAACAACCACTCCTACCAGAAGCCATTACTTTTTCTGTGCCCCTGGCATCTTAGTTTGCCTTTCACACATCTTGCTATATTCCAGAAGGCCAAATTTACATGAAACCTGCAATAACAGATTTTTTGGCCACTTGGGGGCAGCAGAAACAAAGTGAATACACAAAATCGACATTATTCCCTTTGGATATGACGAACCTGCAAGCAAACAGTTACCTATTTACACATCCAGCAGACACAGATTAACATTGGGGCGACTGTGGCTAAGTGGAGAGCAGGGTCCTTCAATCAGAGGATCGGTGGTTCGATCCCCGGCTCCGCAAGTCGCATGTCGATATGTTCTTGAGTTAAGAACTTAACCCCAAAATTGCTCCCGTAGTTGTGCCTACGGTGTGTGAATGAGTTAGTCTGATAGGCAGATGGCACTTAGCCCCTGCCATCAGTGTGTGAATGAGTGACTGATGACAAGTAGTGTGCGAGCGCTTTGAGTGGTCGGAAAGACTAGAAAAGCGCTATACAAGTACAGTCCATTTACCATTGTCACTTGGAGTATCTGAGGAATGCAAGTCCAATATTCACTCTCCTTGTAGCTCTGTTTTGGTCTTAGCATGTCGAAAATAGTTGCCATTTATAAAAGAAACAACCTTTTAAAAGTAAAATTGGTTGAAATTGATTGGTTATTTCTGATACCACTATTTATCTAAAATAACAGATGGACCAATGACAGAGCACCCTTACAGCTTGCAAGCAAAAGTATAAGTAAGTAAAAGAGTATATTTTCTGCTCGATTTTGCCAATACAGAACATAATGTAGTGATGTTGAGAAGGTTCATTTTGACTTTAAAACTAAATACAAAAGAGACACAATGCTTCACAAATTGAATTCAGAGTTATTTCAAGCCATAAGGTCCTGACAGACAGCCTCTGGTAATACTAATTACTGCATTACCTAATATATATATATAGCTGCAGAACTTTAAGATATAAGTTCGAGCAGCAATCAGTGCACTGGTGACAGCAATACGCAGAGTAGCCTTTGGAAATGTACATAGTAAATGCTATTACAAATACAGTGTTACTGAGCACAATGTATCAGTATAAGCCTACAGTGTGTGTGTGTGTGTGTGTGTGTGTGTGTGTGTGTGTGTCAGGAGTGAAGTTAATAAATTGCCAGTGAGCTAAGCCCCTCGGAGAGTTTTTCTTTACCCATAAAGCATCTCTGCACCACTTAGCTCAGCTCACCTCTCCCTCCGCCAGGGGAGGGATCAGAGAGAGAGTGAGAGAGCAACAGAGAGACAGGGTGAGAGGCACCATGTGAAATATTATTCCACAGCTGGTTAACAGATGGCTGGAGCTGACACACACATGCATGACCTTTTCTCATCTACGGTGCATAGCTAGCAGACTACATCTAAGACAGCAGCTAACTACAAACACTGTCTGGTAACATATCTGCTTACCGTTGATCGGCGACAAACATTGAACTGTATGTCTGAATGAATGGGCTGTCAGGGTTGGCAACTTTCTAACTAGATTTAGCGGCTTTTGGAGCTAGCACTGCTAGCTACTTTCACTGGAAAAAAGTCGGTAACAGGCTGTTTTTTTCAGTTCGATCATTTTTTAAATTTATTTAAATCTAGCGTAGGCCTACTCTAGTTGGTTTCTACAATGTTACCTACCCAAGCTTTAAGTGACACTTTACAACTGAGCTTAACTGTTATCTGAATAAACCTCAATTTTCCAAGATAGGTCAATGAAGGAAATGAGGCTACCTGTCTTCCATGATCCCAGTTGGATGAAGGTGCCTACATGTTCAGGAATGCCAATGGCTCTAATGGCATTGTTGGTCTCAGAAAACCACTTTGGTTCAGACTGAAATATCTCAACAACTGATTTCCCACATTCCCACCAGCCTCAGCTGCACTTTGTGTTTAGTTCTATTTGGCATGCTAACACTAAAGAACCAGACTAAATCTTAACTAATATGGGGAACATAGTAAACATTATACCTGCTTAACATCACCATGTTAGCATGCTGATGTTAGCATTTAGCTGAAAGCACTGCTTTGTCTAAATCAACATAATCTAACAAAAATACGTATTCACACATTTTTGTGAGATCTGGCATAAGTATAGACTCACAGAGACATAGCACAACTGTAGACTTTTTTTGTTTTGGTAATCCATATTTTCAGTTAATTTTACTGGTCCCCAGAGGATGAATAGTAAGGATTTTAATGACCCCTGACCTTTCCTGTAGCACTACCATTAAGCAAAATATTCTACTTGTGAAGTACCAAGAAGTACTAAAATAAGTAGATTCCCATTTAGCTTACTGAGCACTCATGCTCCCGAGAGAAAGGACCCTTTCCATTTTGGACACTTCCTGAGCTTCCCTTTAGCCTCATTTTAAGGCCAAAATGTCCAAATTTGCACAATAGATATTTGATATATTTATTTGCTGAGTACATTCATGTTCCCAAGGTGAACCCCTTTTTGATTTTATAGCCAACGTGTCCTTTTATGGAGTGCCACCTTTACATTTTCAAACGTACTGGTGACACTCCAAATAAAATTCTCACTACATTGTATTGCAGCCTACAATCTTCACTTCTTCTGGTGTGGTCATCTATCTCACACCATCTATGACACCTAGTCAATCTTTTTTCTGCACTCCAAGGCCAGATATGTACACAATGTGTGCAGTGAATACGTTTTTCTGACTTCATAACTTGAGATGCAGTGCTGGATTAGGAGGAGTACTGTATTTTGGTTGGTTGGCTTCAGCCATGAGCAGTCCAATCATCTCTAACAGTGCACTGATGCCACAACTCAATATTTCTGTGATGGAAACAAACAGTCTGGAGTGGATCTGCTAGAAAAACGTCTCCCAAGTGGAAACTAGGATTTATTCAGTTTATCCCATTTAGCACTCCGTCTGGCCTGGAGCCCAATGTGTTGCATCAACTCACAGTGCAGAGCTTTTCTGCTGCAGTTATTTTTAGTGTTTACATGTATTTTTGACTTTGCATTATTTCTTTCACCCACTTTGCTATACTGCAATGTGATTCTTCTGTTGTGCTTCAATGTGTTACTTCATTTACATTTTTGAACTTGCATTTTTTATGAAGTTACGGCATTTTTTTAGAAAATATCTACAGAGCAAAGATTGAAAGATGTCATTTAAAAAAAAAGAATCCTTCATCAGACAGCGTCAGCTGCTGTCTCCCTTCTCTAGTGTTTATACGTCTCAGCCTAATCACAGGATTTTTTTTCATTCACATAATGCTCAGTGCTCACCTCGTTCAATTTCCTCCTTCCTTCCTGTGACTGTGATGAAAATATAAGCTAGCAGCTCTCTGCTGTCCTGGAGCTGCACTAGGAGCAGTAAATCTACCGGTAGACGGACACAGGGAGACAGAGAGAAAACGTGATCTAACAGTGTTCATGTCCTTGTGCGTCTTCTGAACTAATAAATCATCATTTAGAGCGTCTTTGCTCGAGCTGCGTGGCTCTGCCAGCTGCTGCTGAGTGTTGCAAAACATCTGACAAAAGCTGAGGCATGGGCAGAGTAGTCCTCAGCTGAGAGCAGAGAGCCTGGACTACAATGTGGATAACAGCTGCCCAGATGGGCAGACAAAAACATTCTTTCAGTTTTAATCTATACGCTGATAATTTTGTTAGAAAATTAAGATCAGTAGCAATGCTTATTTCAAGTAAAGGAAGCAAGACCTGGTGGTGTGTTTGCTGAGAGTGCCTTGCTCTGTGCATGGTTCAGCTCAATGTCTGGTCATTAGATTGTTCCTGGTGCATTAAGGTTGGTAAATACATATTGATTCATGTTGATGTGAATGAAATACCCATCCATCTCGGCAAAGCTCCCGTCACTGTTGTGTCTAGATAAGGCAGCTGCTTTGTGGAGATTAAATACATTTTTTATGCTTATCATTTGTTCTGCAGTATTTCTTTTGATGATTTCTATTTAATTTCACCACATTTTAAAGAGACACATGGTGCATTTTACTCCTCTATGCCATTGTGATGTTAATACTTTTACTTAAGTGCATGGTTTTAATGATTTAAAAAAAAATTGTCTGCGGTTCTTATTGGAAAGTTCATCAAAGGGACTTAACAAGTCTTCACTCCTTCACAAGCAGTCAACGTTTTTATGTTTTATACCTTTTCTTTCTCTTCTCTTTGATGTTCTTTGTCTCTCTCTCTTTCACTCACTCTTCTCCTCTCTGCTCACACTCCGTCTGCCTGTCATTTCTCTCTCTCTCTCTCTCTCTCTCTCTCCTTTTTAATGTAATTGTGTAATTCAACAAGATTAGGAATCACAGCGGGACTCCGAAAAAATGTGAAACTAGTCAAAAAAGTGTGAACACTGAAAACTAAACAGAAAGTAGGTCAAACTCATATCAAGGTAGACTATGCTAATGAAGTTTGGTCTCTGCGTTGCATTCATTTGGCAGACACTTTTGTCCAAAGAGACTTACATTTTAATTTTTTCACTCACTATAAGAAATATGTGTATAAATATCTACATGAAATATGTAAATTATTCTGTAGGAAAATGTATCATTGTCCTGTAGACAGTAGACTCAGAAACTATGTCTCTAGCTCAATTGATATGGTTGACAATGGTTGACAGCAAGCTTCCACAGTTTTTTATTAGAATTATTTGAAGAATTTCAGCTTAATCCAAAAACTTCAGCTTGCAGGACTTTTTGACAAATATCTTAATTAAATTATCATGGCCTGGCAAAAATAGAGGGGATAAAATGTTAACAGTAGTCCTAACAATCATTTTCAAAATTACAGCTGAAAGTCAATAGGATGGTACCACAATGGACGGTATCTATACTCATTTATACTTATACAACTAGAGTCTGGCAGTGCTGAGCCTGAGCCTTATTTTAGTGCATCATATCACTTTGTGCTAAAATAGTCAGTGACCAGAACTGTTTAGTAGCTTAATTAGACGAGTTTTTCTTTTGTTTTTACCAATCTATGTTATCAGACTGAACACAAACCAAATACAAGGCTCAGTTGGTGCAGGACTCATTGTAAATGTCACAACAGAAATTAAACCGTATCTGCAGGGGAAGCTTTGATGTGATATGTAGACTACAGTACGTATCTGTCAACATGCTGTAACATACTGTCAACACGAGCAACCTGGATTGAGCACTTTGTCATTATTTTAGTCAATTTAACTTTTTTGTGCAAATACACAAAGCTGATATCACTTACATTATAGTTTGTGTTGATACAATAGCTTTTCACAGGGTACACTAAATAGAGTCACCAATGTTCTGTTTGGCCACATAGAAATGTTTGCCATGTAGATAAAAAGTTACTGTTGCAGTTACTGGACAAAATGCAAAATTAAAATTAACAATAGAAAAAGAGTTCAGGCACAGGAATCCTTTGGAGAGGCCTGCAGATGGTGGTCACATCATTATATTTACCATCAGTCACACGACATGAGGAGAACGTTCAGCATGTGTAGCGTAGAAACTCACCACATATTACAGAAAAGGCAGCTTATTACCTTTTCTTCTACATGGGTTAGCACGTTTAGAAAAGAGGCAGTGATTTTGAAGGGAACAGCTCCAAGTGGGAGAAAGGAATTTATAGGATGAAATCTTGATAAGACTGTTGGCAGTCATGGATCTACAGCAGAAAATTGACTTTCTGGATCATCAAATGAACTTTGAGTGTGAAGTAGTTATGGTAAACGTTCTGATATCGCAACATAACAGTTTAATCCAATCAAACTTCTCCCTTCATGCCAAACAATATTTTCCATCTGTTATCTACATAAGTGGCCTCCATGCAGAAAACAAAGAACTGTGGCTCTGATGTTTTGTTATGCATTCTTGCCTTTTAAGCACAGTGTTGCACACTGATGAAATAAAACATTTAAATCACTCTGCAGATTATTTCTGTTCAGTAATCGTCACACACACACTAAAAATGTAATGATAGAAAATAATGACATTTATCTGCACAAGGTTTATTGGATATTGGCATTGATGCTGTCCACTTGCACCAGTGGCATTTTCATTCACACTTTTTGAAATTCAGAAATTTTGACTGGTTAGCTCTTTTTCCATTGCAGAAAAATACAATATGAATCATCAACATTAAGTTGAGTTGGAATGTTTTCTATTATTTCCTACTGGCACAATGGCAATGCCAGCGGTAATGTTTCTGGTTCACCAGTATGGGTCTTACTGGGTTGGACTCTTCTGCTGTGCTGTAATCACTATAGGGTAATATCTGTTGATGCATATTCATATTTAAATTATTATGTAAATAAGCAAATTAAGACTTAAAATATGAAGTTAAAAAAGTGAATACATTTATACAAAGACCAGATCACTGCTGCTACTCTGGAAAACAAAACTGTGTAACTGTAAAAATGGAACCTACTGGCTTTACAGTTTAAAGATAAATGAACCATTTATTACTGAAATACTGTTATCCATCAGATTTGATATCACTATTTACAAGGATACTGTATGCATCGTTGCAAGTAAATACATTATTGGACCTGTGCCTTATAAGAAGTGAAGTGTACGCTTTGTTATCTATTTTTAACATAGGCACAGGGGTCTCTGTGCATTCTTCCATCTACAGGCTTGTTAAGGCTTTTTTCGTCCTAACTCACCTTAACTACAAATACATTCGTCAGAACCATATATAACATATTTACAACCACTGTTACTAATCATAATGACAATATAACATGAGAGAATGATCGCATAATGAAAGTACATTTATTAGAGAGCATATGCAGTAAAAGCTGGGCCTTGCAGAAGGCTGACAGCAGGGCTGTATAATGACTGAGCAGCAGCAGAGAGACAGAAAGCAGAAATGGTGTAAATCCTCCTGTTTTTGGAGGACGTGGTTTCTGTGGTTTTGATGGCTCTGTTTCAAGGACTTTAGCTTTGATTCAGCTCACAGTGACAGAAACAGCAGTTAAGTGGCCAAAGGTGTGTGAGAAATACCTTACAACCTAACCTGGAATTTTAAACTAATTTTGAACAAGAATATATAATATTATTTCACTAAGAGTTTGATTTGAAAATACACAACAGGTCAGTTTTACTATTCTGGGCTTGTGGAATCAAGGGAGTGGAGACAACAACGCTCATTAAATATGTAAATATCAAAAAGGAAAACCCCACATTAAAAGCAAAATAAGAATCTAAGACATGAAATCAAGTTAAATAGATAATAATTACATTTAAAATAGAGGGCTACAATATAAAGATGAATAGAACATAAAATAAAGTCGTTTTTTTTGTGGTAGACAGTATTTCATTATATATAAATATACATAGCATTAAAGTTTCACACATAAAAGCACAAATAACAAATCAATTTGATAGTCGGTTATTATAAAAGCACAAATATATGTGCTTTTATAATAACCGACTTGATGGGATATATATATATTTGTGCTTTTATATGTGAAACTTTTATGCTGCTGTCTTGGCCAGCACTCCCTTGGAAAAGAGAGTTTAGATCTCAGCGGAACTATCCTAGATAACTAAAGGTTAAATTAAAAATAAATTAAATAGTTAAATAATATTATTAACGTTAATTCTGCTTTCCCCCCACATTTTCTTTGTTCCACTGTCTCTGTAAATCCTCTGTAACTGCATCAGCATCTCTCTGTCATGTCAATGGATATGGGTTCATATCGTCTCTCGTCTTTCCGTCTTAATCTTCTTTTTCTCATTTGAGCTTCTCCATCTCTGCGCTTTTCATTTAGAAGTTGCATTTTATTAGACTGCCTTAAGTGGCTGCTGGATGCTAAAGGCTTGTGTAGTAACCCAATTACAACGGCCATTTACATGAGATCTGATGTAGCACCAGGGACAGTTATTCCACCATATCCTGTGTTTTACACAAACATCTTAACTTTAATTATATTATAATTAGTATTAGTATAATTTCGAAAAACTTTCATTCTGAGGCCATATGTACTCCAAATTCAAGAAAAATACTTTAAATATATATTTTTGTCGAAAACAATTGTGATTTCTGCCTCACAAGAACTCATCACAATAGAACGCTCCCTGTAAAATTCACATTTAATCATTGGAAAAAGCCAAAATTTGCTTTACATCAGGTACTGTACCATCAACAAAACCTGTTTCTGAAACGCTGTTATTTTTCATATAACAAAAAAATATATAAGCATTTTAATAATATAATATAAATACTTATTAACATTATTTTTTATCATCATATACATATGTACAATTTGACCTCTGCATTAATGACTCAAGCACCAGTTAACAGATTGAAAAAGTATTCAACATTCAATATTAAGATGTGTTATGAATTTATATTTTTTAATTTATCTTTTACTTACATACTGCAGTTTGTCTCTTTTTTGTGAATCATTTCAATGTATTTTGTTAACTTGTTAAATGTAATTTAATATGTAAATGTACATAAATACAATTTAAAAAGGTTAGGCTATCAACTTTCTTTTCTATTATTATCAAAATAATTATTATCACAATAACAATTTTTAACAAAGCCTTTGTATAGAAGCAATAATAATTCAACGTGTCATAACAATGAAGCTATTTGTATGTATTATTATTACTTGTAGCAGCAAAAGTAATAGTTACCGTAGGAGCATAGGAGCAGCACCTGTAGTGTCAGCACTGTGTGAACCGACCTGCAGTGTGTGTGTGTGTGTGTGTGTGTGTGTTGCAGTGTCAGCAGCAGTGGCTGCTCATGCTGATGAAGTGCAGAGGCTCTGGGGCTCAGGAGGCCATCCATCATCTCCATCAAGCTTAAGTGAGGCTCTCTGGACGGGGACGCCACCAGACGACGACCCGGGCCACCGGTCTGAGCTGGACTAAATAAACACCAGCCCCTTCATCATCATCATCATCATCCTGAGATCCAACTTGGGTCAACAGCAACAGCAGAGAGAGAGCTGGTGGGTTACATGGTATTGGGTGGTGATGTTCTTTTTTTTTTTCAATAACACATTATTTTTCATTAATTTTGAACATCCGACAATCACTCCACCACATCACAAGCTCTGACAGAATTGTATACGTCCTAGGAACACGGCATTGGCATTGAACTTCTTCATTTTCAACTAAGAGTGAGCCTTCTTATATTGTATTGCTGTTTTACAACTGTACAGCACTTTGGTAAACTTTTCTTGTTTTTAAATGTACCCTATAAATAAACTAAACTTGAAACTTGAGTCATCTCGTTTCCTTCTCATCTCTGTTGAGAGTTGCACGTGCTCAGTGCCGACTGGACACTTGCAAGAAAATGGCAGCAGGTAAGGACAATTATCCTGTAAACCTGGAGAAATCCTGGAGTTTAGTTGGGTGGCGTTAGAGAGGATGTGAGAAGTAGGTACATTTCTGAACCACTTACCCAACCGGGAAAGTGAAAAAAAAACATTAATGTTGAACCCTGGCAGGTCACTGCCTAACTTTATTCAAACATTTGGAAACAATAAATGAGTCAAATATTTCATATTCAAACCAGTTCATTACAAAAGTGTGTCAATGTAGCATACTGCTTGTTATGACTGATAAGCTGTGGGTGAACATCTTCATGTTGCTGCATGACACATAATGAATACTCCTTTGTCTGGTCTGGGTGAATAAACATTAAGTTTGGCCATAAAACACTAATTCAACACCTTTTCTATCACATATGTGCTTTAACAGTTGAGATCAGTCACTGGGTCTCAGCTCTCATCGACTCACTGAAAAATACAGACTTATAGAATACAAATCAAGATGACACTTCTTGACATCATGTTCTTCATTCATTATTTTCTGGCACATCCCTGAGAGAGATGCTCACAATGGCACAGTTGATTGTTGTTTTCTCTCTCACTCTCTCACTCACACACTCTCTCTCTCTCTCTCTCTCACACACACACACACACACACACACACACACACACACACACACACACACACACACACACACACACACACACACACACACACACACACTCGAGCAGTCAAGTAGTGCATTCAGTGTGCACACAGTATAATGTAGCTTCATCTTTTTCAGTTAGCAGTGAGTTGACTTACTTTTATTTATGGTGAGAAACTGATCAATTAACAGACAGTTTATTTATATCATTTTTGGAAATTGCTTAATTAATAAGCAATTTAGGTCGTTAAAAAAATGAACAACTAAATTTAAAAAATCATTAAATGATGTTTTCAGTATTATGTGTGACACAACCAATATAAATACTACTGATACTAAAACTGCTGCTACTATTCCATTCTTTCTTCAAGTCAGGTCTAATTCCATTGCAGATATATGGTCAAATATACACAGGATTAAAAATGACTTTTACCTCTGACAGAGAATGTGACTGTGTGTGTGCGTGTATCTCTGCCCTCTCTTCATTTGCAGTACATAAAACACTACCACCCAGGAACAGCTCATTCACACACACACACACACACACACACAAAGGAATGTCCAATCCCTTACCCATCAACTACATGCCAAGGCCTGGTGATATTATTACACACACACACACACACACACACACACACACACACGCACACACACACACACACACACACACACACACACACACACACACACACACACACACACACACACACACACACACAGGTCAAGAGCCAAAGGTCATATTGTGTCTGAAGAGGATTTACTCTTTTGGCTGTTTGATCTCAAACATTCACTCACACACACGCACACTGAAATAGAATTACAAAAAGCAGAGTGGCCGGTTCAACATGTGCTGTTGAATGACCTGGACCAGACTAATACATATCTGTCATTCTGTTGGTGTCCTTTTATTACAAAAAGGGATCTGATTGGGTCTGATGCTGTAGATATATATTAGTTGGTTGTTTATTTGAAGACTTTTCCTTGAATTTGAATGTATTCTCACATTTTTGTTTACATTTAACATTGGATTCTTTAAAAGTTAATAAATTAATAAATAGTATTTACTTTTATTGTATTAAATATCATTATGCTGAAACTTTGCACATCTATTCTGATGAAACAGTAATATAGCTGAGTTTGATCACAGCCCTCTAACCCACCCAACAGCAGTATAAATATCCTAGTGTTGTTAAAGTCTTAAGCATTAACCATTAGCCACGGTCATCCATTAATGCTGGGGTGGCCAGAATATGACCCGCAGGCCGTGGTGAGTTTTTAAAAATAAGCTAGAATATGGCACATTTCTAACGAATTGTGTTGAATGTGATTGCACATCCTACTTTAAACACTCGATGTTGCCTAAATTTAGTAAAATGATCTGTCTTAACCTCTTGGTACAGTAACCGATATTTTTGTACCATCTTAATATTAAATTGACAGATTTACATCTTTTGCATTGCAGTCTTTTGAGTGGGGCCTTAGACCATAAGCACACAAAAAATATTTGGCAATTTCTGCCTGTTTTAACTTTACATTTATACATATTTACACAAAACATCAAAATATTTCAAGTGGGCAATTGTATTAGAGTTTAAAATGATTCACTTCATTTTCATTCAATTAAGAGCAGCAGATATATAAATACATATTTGTAATATTTGGGGACACCAATGAACGTACCATGTCAAACATTAAACTGTTTTCGTATATTTTGATAGAAAGTATATTTTGTATGGCACATGGGGTTTTCTAGTCTTGAACACTGATCTTCTCGGAGTGTAACTGGTTGAAAAGTACATATTCGCTATTGTTCGGCCCGTGAATGCATATATTTTTCTGATTATGGCCCATAATCAGAAAGGTTTGACGGCTGCATTATAATTTTAGAGTTTAGTATTAACATGGAATCGTTCTCCCAGCATCAGTTTTGAGACCTTTGTGTTTTATTAAAACTATAGAAAGCAGAGAATCTTGAAATGTCACTTTCCTCTTCATCTATTTGATTTTTCAAGCTGTACTGTGAGCTATCACCATCATCTAGTGAGGAAGAAAAGCCAGATCTATCACTCAACTAAATATGCATCACTCAGTGATAAAATGAGTGGTGAATGATTACTGTGTAAGAACTGATTCTCTATTTCTCCCTTTTCGAACGTCGAGCTGTAGAACTGTAGGTGGTTGAAACGTGTCAGTAAAATCAAACCCAGATTTAATGAGTCAGATAATTGGAACAATTTCTCAGTACATTTTGTCAGTCATAAAGTCTTCTGGTAACAACAAAGAAAAGAAAAACACACACAACAGGAAGTGCATTTCCTTCATAATTTAAAGAAAACAATGAGGTTATAGCTCTAAATCAGAGATAAATCAGCAACAAAGAATCGTCAACACTATTAATGTTGTGAGGTTAGCCACAGTCAGATTTACAATCCAATGAAGAGGCTCTTATTATACAGAATTTACCTAGAAAACAAATCAAAAAATGAATAAATGTTGGTTGGTATTGCAACTAGCTTTCTAGTTCGGGATTTAAAAAACTGCTTCATGTTGTCATTCTGTTGGTTCCTATGGTTACATTCAGTGACACCTCACTGTTGCGGCTACATGCTAGCTGCTGGGACTTGAAGCCACTGGCACAGAGTGACTATTATGCTGCATTGAGGTCTGATGGGCACCATTGTTGAACTGATTTCATTTTTATGAAAATGTCATCATTGTGTCATCAATACGTCTTGATCAAAGTATTTTGTACACTTCCATTTCTCCAGATTGGCTTTCACACACGAATACCACTGTAGCATCAGACGCCACATCTTCTCACCTCTATATGCTCCAGCTTCCACTATTTCAAAGAAATCCATGGAAAACAACACACATATTCCTGCACTGACAAATGTAATCCATCATTTCACATTACACATATACAGTATATGTGCCCATTACTTTACCACGCTACTAATTATAGTGATAAATAAGAGTATTTTCTCTTTTTTCATTTGTCCTTTCTGGAAGACTCACACCTCTTTTGACAGCTGCAGTGGTTGTGGTGTTTTACAGTCATTATAAAACTACATGTCGAATGTAAATTGATGGATTGTGCCATTATACCATGGCAGCAATAACTTCATCGCTGTGGAATGTGTGCATTGTGCAAAAATATGAAGTTCTAGCAGGATTATTCTGAACACACAATAACTTCATGAACCTCATACAATTTACTGCACAGGCTTCAGCCAGTAGTGTTGTCCTTCTGTGACAATTCAAGAGTCAGAATGATTTACTTCACTTAACATCGTCTTTCTCTCCACTTGACTTCAGCCATTTCCTTGATGATGAAGCCAGAATTAGAGCCCGGTCCATCACGAACCCCTGACTTCCCAAATACTACAGTACCTAGCATCCTCATAAAGCAGCGTAATAGAGCAGCTTCTGTGCTCTATCTGCTGCACATGAAGCATGTCACCTCCAAAAGCAAAGCACTGTGATTACAAATTCCCCTAATGTAATGTGTGTGTAACCACTTTAATACATTCAATTTCAATCATAATCTGGACAAAAGCTCACACGAAATATTAGCTAGTTGGTTCCTACAACACTGAATATACTACATGACACTTTGCTTTTACCTACATGTGCGACAATCAGAACTATTATGAAACCATCCATTTTAACGAATGCAGTTTTTAGGATTTACATGTATGTTCAATAATTTCACATTTGTCATACTTGGAATTTTCTCTTTAAAATTCAGGAGTGGACCCGTGGTTTGAGTCATATACAGATAACTTTCACCACAGTGGAAGAAAGCGCTCGTCTGACTTATTAATCATAGATTTCTTAATCTGAATGCATTTGGAGTTTTAATGAGACCGAAATTAAATAGACTAAAATTAACTCATACACATAACCAACGCCGCTGCCAGGATAATTGGTCTACCAACACCCAACCTCGCAGAGCTTAACAATAAGCATTGCTAGCATTCTAACCTCAACAGACACACCCACTCAATCACCAGCTCACCCTCCTTGCCTCTGGGTGCAGGTACAGAGCACTGAGGTGTAGATGGACTTGCTTTGGGTAAAGCCTGATCCCTGCAGCCATGCAATAAACAACAGGCCTCGCTGAATAGACCTGAGTGTGTCCTGTTGTCTGACATTGTAAGTTGGTACTGTTGAGTTGTTGTATGTACTATTGTCTAACGTGCTGTGGAGAGAAATTTACCCTTGGGGACGAGAAAGTCCAAAGTTTAAAGTCTTTGTGCAGTTTGGTGAATTGGAACACATACAAGCAAACCTCAAAAGACAAACATAAGAGAGATTAAGGATAGGAATAAGACAGTGTTCTTGCATGACAGTGTGTAAGATGCAAAAAAAAACATCATTTAGTATTAGCCACAGAAAAACAGATCTAGTTGACTCTTGACACTTGACACATCTTGACATTCTGGTTGTTACCACTGGACAATGCATCAAGGTCATTTGATTTGCCGAATAGCTATAATGTTACTGGAAATGCTACTCGAGATATTAGTGAGTGGAATTAGCGTCCCCTGTGTCACTCGTCCCACTGGTAAATGTGAAGCTGCTGTCCAAGTGCAAAACAGCAGCATTGTCCCGGGATCTGTGAGCTCCTCCTCCTCCCTCCACCAATCAGTAGTCGCCATCCGTTAGTGCAGTATCAGAGCTCGTCTTCATTGTTCCACTTCAAAAACCTCCTTTGCAGTGACACGGTTTGAAAGACATTTCAGATGTTTAACACCTTTGATTAAAATCAAATAAGCACAGTCTCTCTCACAGTACAGTGGTGAATTTCATTCGTTTTTCTAGCCTTTATCGTAAGATTTATTGGTTGTTGTGAAAATTGTTAAAATCCATTTCCACAGTGTTCCATTCTTTCATGTATAGCAACCCAATCACCGGTTCCTATTCTTCAGTGCATTGTGAGGATCTCTGGGACATCTGGTAGGTGGAACTACACAGCCACGTGGCCAATCAGGTATATGTTGTCGTAGAGGTGGCCTACAAAGTCATCCGAGACGTTATGTGCCGCTCGGCGAGTGTTCCTGATAAACTCCCTCTTGGACATTTTGTTTTTGACGTGGGGGCTGGTCAGGTCGATGGACAGCAGGATCAGACTGTAGCACAGCACATACACCGCATCTGCAGAGAGATGATAGAGGTCGTTTTTGTTTCTCGCTAGCTTTCACACAAACTCAGGAGTGTGAGGCTCTAAAGAGAACAGGTCATTTCTGTAGTGTTCAAACTGAGAAGTCAAAGCCCCACTAGAGTCCCATAAAGGCTGAAGTTTCACTGGTCAGATAGAGACTACCCTGTCATGGATTTCAAGCATGTTTCATTAAGTCAGGACCTGAGCCTCACCTCACCTTAAACCAAAATATTACTGAAGGAAGAGCCACAATAAAAGGGGGAGAAAAGGGGCAGTAAAACAAACAAGACTTATTAAATGACATCCTAACATGATGAATAAGACACATACATCTATACTGTGCTACTTATAAATTGCTCTCTAAGGAGTGAAGGGGTAGAACAGCAGTGAAATGAAAGAGCTGACTTGAGAAAGGCAGCCATCCAGCCATCTCCAGCCTTGGGCTCGAAACCATTTCACTAATCCTACTAATCATTTGAGAAGGTCCAAAGAGTTAACAGTAACTTAGTCAGGGATTGGTTTCTGTACGGTCTGCTAACATTAGCCAAGCCCTCAGTTGGTAGATGCACGGTCCAGTGACAATACTGAAGCCGGGGATTACTTGAAAATAAAACCTTGACGGTTTCCCCCTCATTTTGTGGTTGAGCCATTGATTCAGAAGTAACTTCAAAATAATTTCTTCTGTCTGAGTTTTTGGCCCTCTGACTTCAGGGTTAAAACATAGTGACATCTAGTTATGGTCAGGGTAGGTTGGGTACTAATGGTCCAAAGAGGACGTTTCTGAATATTCCGATGACCCCCTGACCTCTCTTGTAACATAAAATCAAAATTCCGACCCAAACACCAGAAATATAAATCGAATCACTCTTTGGAATCGACTGAATGTATTTATGTTCTCCAGAGGATAAAGCCTCTTTAATTTGGGACAGTCCATGAGCTTTCCTCTAGCGCCACCTTCAGGTCAAAGTGTGTGTACACAGTTGTGTACAAATGGATCGCTTTAGCTTACCACAGATGTACTGTGTCTGAGTATATCTTGGCTACTAAGTAACAAGAAATTGCAGGATAGAAAAGCCAAAAGCATGTGCAATGTAACATAGATCCATTCCACCCAATTCAAAATAATAGTTCTTTGGTGTGACAATGGTTACGATGGAAAATGAATGCAAAGGTATCCCAGTACAAGCAGTGATCACAGACCACAAATTAATGTTAACTTATCGTGCCCATCTGAACCCCATCGTCTCATTCACCCTGCACACCTGGTTTGATGTTATAAAACAATTCAACTTGTGGATCCAGTTAAGAAAACTCAGATGGCTTCTTGCATATGACACAGAATTTAAACCAACTTGTAACCTCACCACTAGATGTCACCAAATCCTACACAGTGGACCTTCAATGATTGATTTCTTCAGATACGTATGTACCTGCTACCATTAGACTCATGGTGGATCTTATCAGTCTCACTGAACATGAATTTGGTGCTAAATTTGCCTATTTGCTATGTAAAGATATAGTGGATTAATGTCTACCTGAGGAGAGAATGAAGTCACTCTTCCTCTGTGTGTGGTTTACTCATCTCTTTTCCCTTCGGTGTGAATGGTGTGCTTGAATATTGCCTCTAGTGTGTTTGTGCTTTCTGTCCGTTTATGTCTCCATGGTGGACAGGAGGCCTTGTGGCTCAAGTTCTATCTGCTTAGCACCTGAAGTTGCTTGACTTCATCCTGGATCATATTCTTTACACATGTTTACAATCAATCTATCATTTTTTTATCCTGATTTCCCATATTGTAAGTTTGCTATATTGACTAAAGTTAAATGATCATCAAATAGTAACAATCGCAAGAACTTTTCTTTAGTTTTTACAGTGAATATTTAGTTGTGACTGACTTGGTTTTATACCAGCATACATTTAGCGTGAAGACACTTTTGTTGTTTGCTATGAAGCACAGTTTCATAAGTCCGCCAAAGACCCATAACTATAACTATTGTGTAAGTATTTAATTATTACCAATAAGCATAGGACCACAACTACAAGCCCTTATAGTTAACATACAGTATGTGCTCAGTATTTATGTCTGTGCGTGTGTGTGTGTGTGTGTGTGTGTGTGTGTGTGTACTAACCAGGACTGAGGCCCAGCTCTCGGACAAGGACAGGGTTACAGGTACAAAACCTGTGGCTGAACTTGGTGATGAGGGTCTCCAGATACTCTCCTCTCTCCTCTGGTGCGTGGATGTGTCTGAAGAAGTCCCGCAGA
The DNA here is from genome assembly GCF_050575085.1 of Anarhichas minor. NCBI lineage: Eukaryota > Metazoa > Chordata > Actinopteri > Perciformes > Anarhichadidae > Anarhichas > Anarhichas minor. The sequence continues at coordinate 3,576,360 of NW_027466460.1, read as the reverse complement.
GCGTTGGGGAGGAACTGGTTGCTAAAGTTATGGAGGGTCACCAACTCGTCCAGGACGTCCCGCCTGCGCATCCATAGACACACACAAATACACACCAAATGGCATGATGGGACATTTTTATTTGTACACAGGTAATGAAAGTTACTGAATTATCAGATTTGGAATTCTTATTTCAAGGACAAGGGGCACCAATAATGTATATTTAATATCATAGCAGACACATTAGATAACCAGAAAAATAATAATCTAAAATCATACATCTAATTATTTTAGGGCATGGTTTTAGACTTTCTTAAGGCAACACAGAAGAATCGCACAAAAGAGCTGTTGTCACAGAAGTATCACGTGTTGTTGTGGAAGTCTAGTGATGACATTTCTGGGTATTCTGTGTGGTTCTGTGTTAACCTCTCATCCAGGTAAATCCTCAGCATCTTCCAGTGGAGCCGTCTGGTGTAGAAGATGAACTTAGCCAGCTCTGTTGGATGATCCACTAGTATACCTTTAGACATGAAATAATCGATGCCCTACACACACACACACACACACACACACACACACACACACACACACACACACACACACACACACACACACACACACACACACACACACACACACACACACACACACACACACACACACACACACACACAAGAGAGTGACAGAATCATATCTTGTGAATGCAGACCTAACAGATTCTTAATCCATCCACACACACACTTTGATGATGTCATCATTCTGAGCCTCTGATGTTTCACTTTTCTCTCACTTCAACTTCAAACATCATTTTGTCGTGACATCACTGTTCCAGACACCGACATGTGCTCACACTCAACACACACTGCAGAAGCTGTCATGTGTTACCTCCTGTGCATTAGCATTGAATGTCAGGCAGCCTTCATCTAGTTGTAAGTAGAGTCTTCTATATGAGAAACCAGCAGGTAGTCTTCTGTTGTAGATGGAGCAGTGTCCCCATGTGGACTTACACAGCCTGATGGATCGACACATGTGGGTTAAAGGATAGAAACAAATAAAAAACAACATAATAGAACTTTACTGCATACATGTGGTGAAAAACAAAAAGCTGTCTGGTAAGTTGACCGAAAACAACTGACAAAGACAGCAGTTGACAAAACAAGTTTTTACTACCTTGAACTTTCTCCTGAAAGTCTATCTGTCATCATTTATTTTGTATGTCAGTGTGGCAGATCACACAATGCAGTTCAGAGATAGACGCTATTCATTTAAAGTACACATTGGGTCACCAAACCGGTAAATTTGGTGGCCAAATTATATTTTTGGTGGGCCAAAAAAACTTATGTAAAACAATACAGCCTTTCTTAACTGTGACAATGAAAAGACATTAACAGAATGGAAATACATACAATACTAAAACTCAGTGTCTTAGCTCTGAGCCCTCTTTTCCCTTAACCTGTATTTAGACAGGTAATCTTATTGAGACACGCACCCCTGCCATAGATATTCATCGCTTCCCAGGTCCTGCCACACACAGCCAGCCAGGCACAGGTCAGTAGCATTCAGGTATGACAGGATGGTGATACCTAATTCGGGTGGCAACATCTCCAAATCTATAAAACCATGTTGTTCCTTACCTACAGGAACAGATAAAAAGGAGGAAGGCAGAAATAGAAAACAGATCAGTCAACTGTCTTACATGTCCAGCTCCCTCGTCTCGAAGTCAACAGGTTTTTTGAATGGGTTTTCGGTGAGATGACTGGTCTGTCTTCAACACAAGCTTAAAAGATTTTAACGTTTTGTTCTACGACATAAAATATGTCAGTAAATATCCCACTCCAAAATGTTGAAGCTTTTACGTGTCTTAAAAAAGGCAGTTGCTCACAAGTGGCTAAATGAGACTACAGAGGTTGTCGGGGAAATTAAAAGTCATCACGCCGAACACGGAAAGTCATCTACTCACTAGTCAGCCTCTAGTCAGTTTGTTTATAGCATAACATTACCTTGTGAACAAAACGTCTAAGTATTGACAACATTTGTCTGCCACAGAGTTTATTTTCTGCAATAATACAAAACGCAATGGAAAAATCCCATTGGCTGTTTGTCGAGAAAACGAGTGCAATGCTAACTTCCGGATTGGCCTACAAAAATACCTTATCCCTGCAGCCCTCTTTTGCTGTTAGAGGACAGTAATATTCTATTTCCCAACCCTAAAATGAATTAAAGAGCAGTGCAGAGCTTTTCACAAATAAAAAAGGTAGAAGGAGGTAGCGCTCAAAGAGATTGACTGCTTTGTTGCCTCATGACTTCTGTTGAACACACTGCAAAAATAAGCAGCTCTCTCTTATTGGCTGCCTTAAAACTCCGACCCATTTCACAGTTGTAAATGTAAACATTCCAGATGTGGTCCAGTTTAGTTCCTGTTGCAGTGTATGTGAATGACATAAGCTGACAGGAAGTAGACCTGGTCCCATTGACACACTCTATTCAATATGTGGACGGACTCATTGCAAAAAGTACAGGTGACGGTTGGCCACTCATGGCCCGTATCATACTGAAAAATTAAGAATAGAGACTCCTGTCCTGTGCCTTGGTGGAAATTTGGTTTAGATTTAATCTAATTTATCAACCACTGCAAGAGTAGAAATATTGCTTGCATTAAACTTGCATTCCATAAGACTAAGATCCTTTTAGCAGTTTTTCAAGCCTAATCCTAATGTACTAACTGGTGTTAAAGCCCTTAACTCACCTCAATGAAATCAAATGAAGGCAGCAAAAATGCATGAACCTTGTTGGATTATCTATCTCTGTTTGGAATGTATCACCCTGTACGTGATTCAATGGAAGTGATGGCTTCTTCTGTAGGTGGGCAACCAATCCCTGTTATTTCTAACTATGCTGACTGTATGCACACACCATCATAAATAATGGAAAGGAGAGGGGCAACCAAAGATCAGTAAAAACATTCAAAATACATAATAAGAGCGAGCGTTAGTAGCTAGAGTGTGTGTGTTCGTACCTCCCATGCGTGTTCTCAGCAGATGATAGATGTCGGGGCCATAACACGGCTGAGGAGCTCTTTTCTGGGGATCTCCATCTCTCCCTAAAAGAAGATACTTTGTTGTTTCTACTTTTTTTATTCCATCACTTTCATGACTTGCTTACTTCTATTTAGCATGACAGAGAAGCAGGAGACTATCCCAACATGCATTGTGGTTTAAGATTGACCAGACAGACAGAGTTTTTGTCATCATTTAACTTGATCTACCTTATGAACCATCCCGACCCCTTAGGTCGTCTGGGACTGGTCTACTTTCTGTTCCCAGAGTCAGAACTAAACATGGAGAAGTTCAGTTTTTCTGCTCCACATTTCTGGAACAAAGTCCAGAAAGCTGCAGACCCTCAGCTCCTTTAAATCAAGATTGAAGACTTTTCTGTTCGCTGCTGCCTTTAATTGAACCAGATTCAAGGATATTAATCAATTTCTGCATTTCTGCATTTCACTACTGCATTTTATTTCTTACACTGCTTTTTAGTGTTTTAATGACTGATTTTAATGTTTCAATGAATGTTCTTAATTGTTTTTAAATCTCCTTTTCTTTTGCCTTATGTTTTGATGCTTTTAATGCTTTTATGTGAAGCACTTTGAATTGCCTTGTTGAAATGTGCTGTACAAATAAACTTGTCTTGCCTTGATCAACAGATAACTTCAGTCAGATGTATTATTATCTTTGGCGCTTTTTTATTCTTACAGTTTTGTTAATAATGTGTTCATACAGTATGGTTTTACTGGTGCCTTTCTTCACAATGTACAGTATTTACTTTTAGTTTATTGTGTAAATTGTAAAACCCTGAAAATTTGACACTCATTATAGTGTATATGTATGAAATGAGGTGCTCGTTGAATTTCAGATGAATGAAAGTAGTGATTAAGTTCAAACTTGTTTTTTGCTCTACTCGCCTCCTTTGAGTAAAACGTTACTTACTGTAAGCCACTACAAGAGATTACACTTCAAGACTTTTGTTTGCAAAATCCTAGGAGCATAGCAACAAGAAAGAGACACATTGCTAGGGGCAAAACAATTACAAGAAAAACTGCTTTGAGAAACACCGGAGCAAGAATGACAGGTGGAGTCAGATTTATAGCAGACAAAAGGATGAAAGTATTGGAATCCTGGAAACAGAAAACTAGTAAGAGTAAAAGGCTGATGGAGACCAAGCTAATGAAGTGATTATATATAATATATTATTATTATTATTTTATAATATATTACATTATTATATTATATTTATATTATATATATATATTATATTATATATAATAATGTAACTGTGTAACACTAACCACTGATGAAAACCACTTGTTATTGCTAGTTGTTATTTGGATAATACAGTGATAGATAAACATCCGGTGTATTTTTATCCACTTCATTTAAAGAATTACTCTCACTTTTAGCAGTAAACTGAAGCTTTATGCGACATGACATGGTGCATGTCATTTTCAGTTCATTCTGTTATTTTCTCTGAACAGCAATGATTCTGCAATGGGTGGAAGCTGCACAGATTGAGTTTGATTTATTTCATCGTCTGTCAATTTTAAACTGTGTTGGTTCTTTTAAATGTCTTAAGAACTTTTGGAAAAGGTACACGATGACATCTGGCTCTGATTTACCTGCCCTTATTCTTTTTTTTGTGTCTGGTGGAATTACTGAAGGAACACACCGACAGTGATTATATTTTTGACAAATAACACAATCTTGAGGTTCAAAATGTCTAGTCAAACAATTAAATAAATCCATATTCTTTATTTTATTAACATTAGAGGTACATAACATAAACAGGAACTTAAAAAAAAAAAAGATATTTAAGTTGGTGCTTGCTGTGCTAATATTGAGTTGAAAGTTTATTTATACGGACTGAAACCCAGAACCTTAAATAAATATATAAATAAACCTTAATAACAAACTCATATTGTATCGGAAATGAAACACAACCTTTGTGATAGCAGCAGTCACGCACAAACTTTAAAATCCTCAGCCAAAAGTAATTAGTAAAGAAATGTGAGGATTACCTTGCTCTTGTCCTCCTCCTCCTCGGTCAGCCAGTCGGTCTGCAAGCTCTTCCTGAAGCTGCAGCTGTTGTCTGGGAGGCAGCCTCCACAGTGCTTGACCCATCTATATGGCAGCGCAGTAACACAATACAAGCTGGTCACTTGGATGATGATATAATATAACAATATGCTGTAACACAGCTGACCCACGTGTAAGGTAATAAGTGACACACGGTGCCTGCACACTCTTTCTCATTTATACCTCACAGGAGAGGTACTGCACATGATCAAAGGGTGTACTGTGAGCAGCACATTGGACAACTGCTCGTACAGCAGTATGTTTACATGCAATAATCTGCTCATATTTGTGATGATTTATTTCAATATCCCATTTATGTATTGTGCATAAACAATATGTTGGTTACATACATCTGACTAAACTAGTTGTGGTTTTCCAAAAGTCAACATCTTATCCATGTGTATGTCAGTGAGTTACTAGTTAGGCAGGAAAACAATTAATATAACCTGTTATGATCTTCCATTACTGGCAACCTAATAGAGCAGGCAACTCCACAAGACAGTGTGGAAATCAGTTCAGGAAAAAAAATCCAGAAACACTTTGATTGAAGATGATCACAAATAAGATACGACTCACTCATATAAGAATACCATATGCCCACTGTACTTCAAACAACATGTACTAACCACTGGGCGGAATGGTTCTCAGATTCTTACAATACATTGTCTTGTATCATATCATTCCGACTATCCACTAGTGAATAAAATAATTCACCACTAGTTATATACAAAATCTTCCCAACAATCTGGTGTTTACAATGGGAATGATATAATGTGTTATTATCATTTCCTCTGGTTAATTTGTTCGCACTGCTAGTCTTTCATGTTAAAGCATATGTGCTGCTGAAAAACACTAAAAACTGGTAAAACCAGACTGTTCCATTCAAGTCTCAACTATTACATAGGAATTCTTAACACTGTACAGTGTTCGATAGACTCAATCATGCCTATGATAGTATCTTCTTCAATAGCATACAGCTACCATTCAACAAGGTCAGATTATATTTGGGTCAGCTAGTTATTTTATAATTCAATGCATAATGTTCTACAACTGCTTATTCACTTCATTATATTATGAAAAAAATAATCAATGAACTAAGTGATAATGTATGACGGCATGCTATATATTGCATTCTATAGTTTCCTGTGTTAGACAATATTTCAGAGTTCTTACAATTAAGAATGCATGTAACCCTTCTGACACCTCATCAGCATCTACTTAGAGCATTGTCACAACTCTGTGCTGATGAACTTCAGAATAGAAACAAAGCAGCAATGCACTGTCGGCCGGTCCTTCTTCAGTATTAAACTGCCCACACTTCTTTCCTCTCAGCCTGACTAACGTCAGCTGTATTGCATAAACAAATCCATTACACTGTTGTAAACATCAACGTTGGAAGTTCGAGCTAGCAAGGTAGTCTGACCTTTAGTCCCGCCTTCCCTTCGATATCATTGGTCACACATATCAAAACAGCGTTCAAAATGGAAGGTCATTGGCTGAATTAGCTTTCACTCACAATCTGATCTTATAAATCCCCGAGTTAGCTTACAAAGCTAGTTTAAGTTGACGAAGACAAACTAATTGATTTTGCTGCACTATTAAAGGACGTTGGCCCCATTTATTTTTCAAGCATAGTGCAGTACTTCCTAATGAGTACGATACAGTAACCCTGAACTACTTACCTGAGTTTAGTAATTCCTCTGACAACCCGACCTGCACACAAGTACAGCTGGAAATACAGTGTCCTTGCTATCCAACGTATCCAGTTGTCATGTCACTTAGCAAAGTACAATTAAAAATAGAGCAGTTGCTCCCGTGCTCAGGAGGAACCTTTCATGTCGTTGTTCTACCACTACCATCCTCTGTTTTCTCACTCCTCCTCCTGTGCCATCTGCCGGTCATCACAGAAACTGATGAACTGAAGGAAAATTAAGACTTTTACAGTGAGTCAACATCATTCGTTTTCTTTGTGAATACGCGCTGCCTATGACAAATTAATAAACTAACCTCAACGGGAAAAGAGCAGAGAACAGTGTGCGTACAGTTTACGTCACTGACGTCAACCTGCGTACAACAGCCAATCATGTTTCGTGCTGTTGATCACCCGGTAGAAACAAAACGACTGTTCCTTCGTTTCCCCAGACGGGACGAAATAAAACTTAGCTAGGCAACACTAGAAGACTGCAGCGAACTCATTGAAATTGTAACACTGTTATTTGAATATTCAAACACGACGTAAAGGTTGTAGTTAGTGTTGTCTAATTTTGCTTCGACCGTATTTGTGTTGCCACTCCAGTTAGCCGTTTAGTTTGGCGCGTCTCTCTTTGTTACAGATAAAGATGCAGTCCACTGGAGATGTCCAAGGATGTCTTCGTAAACTGGAAACTCTCCTGCGGGCGATAAAGTACCCAGGATATGTCGACTACAACGGGTAACAACACAACACATATCTGCCTGACGGACGCTTTATAAAAGCACAGCAACTCCAACATACATAAAGGTTTCCAGTGCTAGAAGCCCATATAACACCACACGTTAATATTTAACTAACTAGCCTGGCGTGACATGTGACATTAACGTACAGTCAGTAGGAAGCTAACGCTAGTGGTAGCAGCAGTCAGCGAGTTTAGCTAACGTTAACCGCTAACGGTGTTGTCAAACGGAATATGAAAGATTTAACTGTTGCATGCGTTACTGTTACATTTCTAACAGTTAAATAATACCGATGCAGTTTACAGTCGGGGACAACTAAAACATTTTAGTTTTCTTACTATGCTTAACGTTGCGTGTACGACTTTATCTGCTGTTTGGTTCATACAAACACCAGTATGTGGTGGCCTCTGCCTCAGGTGGTGTAATCTGCAAATGTAAATGAATGACCTACCTTATTAAAGACATAGAACATGTCCTCAAGTCTTCAATGACTTTGTGTGGAATACCTCTTGTAACGTTGCCTGTCGACCACAAGGCATCACTATTGTCACAGTGTAACGTAATGACCATGTTCTGCAAAACTTTTATTCCAAAAGGAATTGCAGTTTGTCTCTAGGTGTTCCTTGGCCACCACCCAAACCTGCATATTGTTTGTTTGTTTGAATTCAATATTTTGCTTTATTTTGTAGAAAACTCACAGACATAGACATCTACCACAAACACAGCAATGGTTATGAGATGTGAGCGCTGGCTGGCATTGTTTATGTTTTAAGATCTGATACACAACTTTTTACAAATGCACCAAACCATGATGAGCATAACACTTCCATGTAATAAACATAAGAACCATGTGTTGAAAATGTAAACTGTGAGTTGACATAAACAAACGCAGAGTGTGTTCAGATAAATATGTATTTGAATATAGAGTGTATGTCAATGCATATGTCTGTCTACACACATGATGTTTCTGAGCAGCATACCCTGGTAGACTATATGTTTGGTCATCTAGTCCAGATTAATTCAGATAATAATAATGAATTAATAATTACCTTTCCACATACAAATAGTTGTATATAAATCATCAGTACATCACAGTTTAATTGCCAATGAGTTTATATTCACTTCATTAAGCAAAATATGTCTGTTGATTTTGCCAACTATTGTCTAATACAATTCTGGCACCATATAAAGAAATGAAATGTGTCAGTCACTTTTTGCCCAAACACAACTGTGTATGAACTTCATTTTAGGATGAGTTGTGACAACTGTAGGATTGTTAGCAGCGTGGACTTTACATATCAGATTCTCTCTGTCCTCATTTGCAGTTTTTCTCACAGTTTAGCACGTTGTTCTTTGTTTCTCCACCAGCCTTTCCAAAGGAGATCCCTCTGCTTTTCTGCCAATTGTGAGCTTCACCCTCACCTCCTTCTCTCCACCCTTTGCTAAGCAGCTAATGGAGGCTGGACAGGAGCTGACTGGCAAAACTGACCTCCGATTCACTGACACTCTTTATAAGGTAACACATACACACGTTCTGAGCGCTGTGTTTTCACAGATGCAGCGTTGCAAAATGTTGTCAAGTTTCTCAATTCCCATTTGTCTATATTTTGGGCTGTATAAATTGAATTGAATTGAACAGTGGATTTTTATTTCACACTCAAAATTCTTCTTCTAACCTGTTGTCCGTTCCACTATATGTGTGTGTTTTGTGTGTGTAGGTGCTGAGAGATATCTTCCACTATAAACCCATACTGACCAAGCAGCAGTTCCTCCAGTGTGGTTTCTCTCAAAGGAAAATCTCTGTCATCTGTGACATCATTAACTTGGTCCTGAAGAAACACAACCAGCTGAAAAAGGTACAGAACTTTTTAATGGTTTATTTTTATCTACATGTGTGTGTCTTGAAAGCAGATTGCATAATCTGTAAGTGTAATTGGTAACATTAAATGCAATGCAGTCTGCCTTCTTTTATGGGCGACCGTGGCTCATGGGGTAGAGAGGGTTGTCCGGTAACCGCAAGGATGGTGGTTCGGTCCACGGTTACTACATGTGCTGTGCCGAAGTGTCCCTGAGCAACACACTGAACCTCTAACTGCTCCCCGGGCGCTTCTCAGGGGCAGCCCACTGCTCCCTATATACTAGGGATGGGTCAAATGCAGAGAACTAATTTCCCCACTGCGGGACTAATAAGGGATTTAAAATAAAAACAATATAGAGCAATCTGAGATGTTGGATCATGAAGATCATTGAATTCATCAGTTCTGCTTGGTGAGACCAAACTTTTGTTAGATTTTTTTCTGTTATTAGTACTGTAACGTACTATCCCACACACTATTTATTCAAAATTTGTACTTTTGTTCGAATGTGGGAAAACATTAAATATTTAAACTGTAATGACCTTTTCAAATGCAAAATCTGTATACGCAACACACCTTTTCAAGTAGTTTACCTAGTGGTCCAGCAGAGCGTGCTCTTAAAATGTACTAACGGCTTGACTTATTGCATGTTTTATTGACCTCAGTCCATCAGTACATGAAAGGACACTAGCAAGAAAAACCACACTTATCAGATAACTACAACAACGAGACACCTGAGAAGCAGTACGTGGAAGTATTTTGAGTTCTACACCGGAGATGGCAAAATTCTGCTGACTTACTGGGAATCCCCACGGGAAGCACGACGTAAGCGAGTCATAAGCGTTCTGACATTTTATCAAAACACTGACTCTGTTTCTGGTAAACGTCTGTCAGTAGCAGCTGCTGGGGAGCTGAGTGGACAGCGGCCCGCTATCGTCCCTTCACCAGGCTGACTGACAGCAGACATTTACTGAACCAAAATAGTTTTTATGTGGGGTCCATGGGAAGAAAACAATAGTGTTTGTAGGGCTATGTGTAGATTGAGTAGGTGTGGACTGATTGTTCCTCGAGTGACAAAATCTTTCAAACGCTTTCAATGTGGATTGGATGTTACTCTACAATGACAACAAATCTGTGGACTCACCTGCTAGCTTTCCACCCAAGCGAGGCAGAGGAGCCACCAGATGCGAAAGCAGCCATGTCAACAGTACAACCGTGTCTGACATACTCATCCTCAGGACCCTCGCCAGGAGTAAAGAGGCTGTCAATGATAAGATGGCAAGATTTATATGCAAGAATATGCTGCCCATTGGTATTGTTTCAAGGTTTTCAGGGTCTAGTGACGGAACTGGAGCCACAATATATACAACACCAAGCCCCACCACAATCTCAAGGAACAAATTGTAGTTGTTTATTATAGAAAATATATAGACGTTACTTAAAGGTAAAACACACTCTGACCACCGACAGAAGGACAGAGCTTGGGCATGCCTAGTGTTCATTTTGTCGACTACTTTTATATTTAGTCTTAGACCTGAGATCAAAATTCCTTGTTAGTTTGAGTCATATTTACACAACCTTATCCTTTTTATGCTTAGTCAGTTTAGTCTAGGCCAGGGGTCGGCAACCTTTACTATATCCAAAGAGCCATTTTGCCCTATTTTCTACCAAATAAAATTCGTCTGAAGCCGCAAAAGCTATTTGATATCACAGCTTATAAAGTTGTATATATAGTTACATTATATATACAAAAACTATAGTTTGTTGTATTTATGAAAATATAGAACAAGAATAAAGACAATTCTTGACATCATTTTGCAATTTTACCTGTTATAACAATATCAAACTCTTATGAAGAGGAGAGTTTGCTGCAGCAGTTGAGAAATCGCTCTTTTTCGCTCATCTCCAGGGTGACACTTTTCAGCAAATGCTGTGTGCTTGTTCTGGAAGCATGCAGGTAAGCCAGCATCGTTGGCAGTGAAAGCAAATGAATACGTCCACGCAGAGTTAAACTCTATTTTCCTCCGTGACTTTTCTTTTTTTGGATTTATCCATTGATAGTTTACCGAGGGCGGGGGTCTGCAAATCATGATTAGTTACCTGCAGGGAAAAGCGCTTGACAGGGGTAGAGGATTTAACTGCCTGTGGGAATAATTAACATATAAGATTCTGTTCATTCTTGCTTATAAATTATATTCTCTCTGAACACGTTTCTCTTTTTGGAGAGAGTCATGTGAGATAACTTCTTCGATTAGCGCAATTTCCCTGCTCTTCTTTCTATTTCCTTGTCTCAGCCCCGTGTGTCACGGTGTGTGTAAACCTCGCTCGAGTCAGGAAACTTGTCAGAATACCCATATTTGATTGGCTGAGCTGCAATATGATGTGATTTGCAATGCATTGGTCGGTGTGTTTCCTGCACCGCCGAACAAGTGCCGTAACAGCTGAATAAGAGGCGCCGGTTAAAGTTTAAACTCGGTGCCCAATATGTATAATTCCGAATTATCTTTCGGTTTTTAGTTCCTGGGTCCGGATCCGGTGCGGCAGTTGGGGACCTCAGGGAGCCGCAACAGAGAGGTTGCCGACCCCTGGTCTAGACCAAGAATGAGCATTTTAGTAAAGCTTCAGAAAACTTCTTTCAAATAAGCTTTCATCCAATTGATTTTATGATTTTAAAGAGCTGGTACTTAAAATTTCTCACAAAATGATGGGTTGCATAATTAAGAATGCTGCTTTGTGGAGACAGTGTCAATTCTGATGTTATTAATTGAAGCTACACATCCAGAAGTGGTACCTTTTTCTGATTTGCATATTTATTTAAAACAGAACGCAATACAACAATGAGGCCCGTGGATTGATGGAACACACTGTCTTTACAATAAACACCTATTACAAAGACAGACCTGGCAGGCTGTTTTCAGTCGGTCATAGTGGCCTGCCACTTAAATGAGAGAGCTTCACTGCCACTACTGTTATACATTGAGGCATAAATAGAGCATTTGCCCAAAGTTGGATGACAGATGTGGTCCAGCTTAGTTGGCTGGACTGGCAGCTCTGGATTAAAATTGTAATGATCATCAGGGTAATGAAAGTTTATTTTCACTAAGCTACAGATGGCCTGCGTGTTCCAGTCACACTACCAGGGGACAGCCACACACAGCCATAAAGTGTAGCAGTAACTCAATCCCCTAGACCTAAAACAAATCATTGGACTGCTACTATCTGTGCGGTGACAGTGGGGAAGTTTAGAGGTTAACAAAAATGACGACAAACAGCAACTCTGTAACATAACCAATAGGATTGTGTCTTTATGTGTGATGTAGCCAAGAGTAAGATGTCCTGCCTCACACAAGGATGACCGAGGAGAAGCTCATCCAACACTGACTGATGCAGACACTGTAAGTATCGTGTAAAGATACCGACACACACTCTGACCATACAAGCCCAAAACTGTATTTTCCGTTGACACGTCAACACTGACCAGAGTTCAGTGTTGAGTTTTGACTTGTTTCATTTGAGGAACAGAGCAGGTGTATACCCATAAAAAATAGACAATTATGTATATTCTGTACAATTTAATAATACAAAAGGCAGCTTTCTTGACAATACAGATACCTAATTAAAAAGCCAGTTACCTAAAGACAAAAGAAATTAGTTGTCTATTATGAATGGATCCATTCTTGGGTAGTTTAGTTTTTGTAAATGCAATAAGCTGTTCATCAGTATGGCATAAGTTGTGAGAGCCTTGAATGTGCTTGTCAGAGGGTGTGTTTTGTTACAGAGAAGCAATTCATACTTTTAAACCTAAATGAATGTCACTGAAATATACAGGAACATTAGCAAGGATGTCAAGTGGTAAATGAGCAGCAATCAGCAGGTAGGGGGTGATATTTACAGAAAGGTGTGATGTGTCAAATGAATGACGAAATGTGCATTAGGACGTTCTCTTCAGTTAAATACTATTGTGTTTTTATGTGTTTAAGGTGTCCGAGAGGCCATTTGTTGTGAATCACGTAGAAAATTCCTCCACTTTTCCTAAAAACTCCTCTTCTGTGGAAGAATTCTCCTCCCATGATGTAACCTGTACCTCTCGTAATGAAGTGTACTCCTCCAATTCTCCTGGAAATGGGATCACGGAGATGGCAGGACATGAGGAGGACAAGGATAACATTCTTTACGTAAGCATTTATTTAACCAGTACAAAGACTAAAGCTGGGCTCTGACTACAGGAGTTTTAAAATCATGACACACATAAGAAGAATCTTCACAAATGTTCTTCTCTCTAATCTCAAACATGCACACACTTCAAGATTTGAATTTAATGGCACATCACAGACTACAGGGTATCATTAAGCTTTTTGTGCCAGAGGGAGCAACAAACCACCTCACGCGATCTCTCTCACGTGATCCAATGGGGAAGCAGATGTAAACAAAACTGGCCTGAGGTGGTTCTACAACTTGCTGTAGAAATTCTTTGCAGTGAGAAACAACAAAAGCAGAAGGCTAAAAGAGTCTGGATGAGAAAAGGAATGGGGGAACGTGGTCAACACGGGTTCTCTATTCAGCGAGAACCGGGGGTGAGAATTTAAGTGTCCGTTTTAATGTCTGTCAACAGTGGTATGCTAGCTAACGTTATCCTCAAGAGCTAGAAAGTTTACCGTTGCCTGGAAACACTGTCAGCTGCCATGGCTCGTCTCTCATTGGCTATTATGGTTATTATTATTATCTCCGTTTGGAAATTAGTGAGGCTGCGAACGGTTCAGAAGGATTAAGACTAGATCTGTAGTCACATTAACAGATTATCTGGGCCGAACATCAGTACAGACCAATACCGGATTTTCCCTCCCAATTGTCGGGGGGTGATTCAGGGTTGAAATGGCCCTAAACTCCTGTAGTCTGAACCCATCTTTAAGCAAACGCGACCTTTGAGTGGTCACGTTGTTCTCATGGGAGAAGCTACAATGCTGGGGTTTGAGTTCTGTACCGGAACCTTGAAAGGCCTACAGTTCTGAGGACCACTGGATCAACCACACATCTTTGCAGAGGAGTCGGAACACGTGTAATGTAACTGTGTTTACTGTCTGTCAGTCATCAGAGGTCGAGGGAAGGCTCTCAGCTCTGGAAGCTCAGCTAGGGAGTCTTCTGTCTGGGATGGTCAGGCTCAATATCCTGGAGAAACGCCTGGAGAAACTCGACAAACAGAGAATCACAGACAAGGTTGATATGACATTCTTTACTCTACTTCTTTAATATTGTCTTCATTTGACAGGCAGCAAGAAAAATGGGTAGCTCAAGTCAATCACTCTGTTTGGTTCATACAGGACTCAAGCTCAAGGAATTCCCGTCGGCCCATAGCCCCAGAAAATAGGATTGGGAAGGAAACTTTATTTGGGATAAGACTTGAAAGAGAAATACCCTGCTATGTTACAATGAACAGAAATGAAGGAAACGATAGAGATTATGGCCATAAGTGGGCACAGGTGTGAAACCTCTCTCCAGAGCTACTGGTTATTGAAAGTCAGGGACCGGAGAGAGCAGAGCAACATCCTCACCAAGCAATACACCTCTGTTTAACAAATGCAGGCAAGCCTAATACAAGCCGTTATCAAAGTCATCCTACTGGACACTTTTTGAGATAAATGTAAATAAATAGCCAAATTGAAATCAATATAACAATAGCATGTGATGAAAAAAGAAATATGCTAGCTGCCTGTGTAGACTATGTTCCATAGCACCCGCCTCGATATGTGCAGGCAGCCAGCCAGCCCAGGAGGTACGATTTTAAGATAAGATATACTTTATTGCTTGGGCAGTAGGGCTGTACACAGCTGCAATCCTCTCAAAACAATACATAGCCAAAAGACAAGGTAGAAAAACATGTCAAATGGTGGCCATGCCCTGATAGATCCAAATAACTATAAATACATAGGCACCATAAAACAGGTAAGAATTGTGAAAGACGTGAGACCGAATACATGAAACCACATAAAGCAGTGCCTCCTTCCTGTGAACCACAAAAACAAGGATTGACCAGTTTTCTTCATTGTGAATATTGTTATTCATTAAGAAAAAACTTAAAATTGAAATGTGGCTATAACTCATTATGCCACCCTTGATGCCCGTTTTTATAAAAGCAATAGCTCACTTCAGCCTGTGATATGTTGTGATTGTATATTATATTGTTGTAACATACCATTGCAGCCACCTTTTCTATTTATCATGTTCTACTCCAGAATGAAGGAGAAGTCATCACTATATCCAGAGAGAGCTGGGAAAATCTGATGAGCAGAGTGCTGTTATTGGAGACTAAACTAGATCTGAGCAATATACAGGTAGTGTACATGCTGTGACATTTCATTTGAATCTCCTCGTAGACTGTTACACTGAATGTCTTGTTTTGTGGTCTGTTTCTGCTTATTAGTGTGTTTATTTTACTAAACAAGCCTTTTCACATGACAATGGTGGGTTGTAACAAATTGCTAATCAAAGCTAATGCCCTGTAATGTATACACTACAAGATGAAAACCCTGAAGACAAGTCGTTGTTTGGAGGGCTACAAGACAGAATTACTGGATTTTATCTGGAAAAGGTCAAGTAGCCTGTCGTAATGAACACTAGAATGTGACCAGGATCAATACTGTAATAAAGTGAAGTCCGTCAGTCATGTTGATGTATCAGGAACGTAGCTGTTCAGTTGCATCAAACATCTCACGATTGCCGAGACAGTGAGGTATACATGTGCATCTGAATAGACTGGTACATGAAGAACTTCAGTCTCATGATGCTCCATCTTACCCTCAGTCAAGGACAGGGGGATGGTGATGGAAGGTCACTGCACTTACCAGATTATACAACCGTTAAATCTGTTCATAGTGGGAAACTCTTGTATAGGTTAAGCTGTAGTGTTGGTCACCTTCAGAGGTGGTTAAACTGTGATTAGCTTGAAACTAGCACTAAACCACTTTTCAGATGAATCCTTGACTAAGCACATTTTTAAAATGACCTTTGCTTTCTCGTCTCTTTATCTTAGTTAAGTGTCCCGCTGCCGTGTCCGTCATCTGCCTCGTCCTCTTCTTGCACCATGTCTGATGCTTCAAAGGTGAGACAGAGCAAAGGACTCATCTTGCTGTCACTATGGATACAAAAAAAGATTAGATTTCAATCATTAGGTCATTATTTTATTTTATTTTATATCAAACAAGTAATATACTGTATATTATTGTCATACTCTGGACTGCAGCCACAACATTGAGGAAAGCTTTGTTTTCTTGTCTGTCCTGTTTATTTTTCCAGGAGGACCTCAAAGACAGACTAGAGAGGATCACCAGCATGTAAGTTCTCCAGACTTCACTGAAAAGGAGTTCACATTCACCACCTCCTGGTTGGGAAATCAGTCTGCTCCCTGATTTTCATTCATTGATGTGTTTTTAGCTTTCCCATTTTTTAAATGTGTACACAACTTAAGTTCCAAATCTGGCTAACCTTGTTAGCTGTGCCCTCCAACAAAACTACAAAGTTAGCTGTGTTTAAGATCTGATACCTTTCACACAGTTATTGATGTTTTTGCTGCATCCATCCTGCTTTGATAATAGCAGCACCAGTTGCCCCTCCAACCTTGAATCTTATGAATGTTTTTTTGATCTAGTTGGGTTTATCAGATTAATAATGAAATCATTTTTACAATATGTGTGTTTGTGTATGTCTGAACATTTTAGGTTGAAGAGCACCTCCAGTCTGCTGAAGAACACAGAATCTTCCACAACACTGCAAATTAATTATGACAAATATTCATCACTTTAGTTTGGGTTCATTGAAATATTTTACTTTTCTATTGTTTTGGCATTGTCAATGTTCATAATTGAACCTAATTATCACCATTATCTGCCTGTCCGCTTGCGTTGTATTTTTCCTAGCAAGCTATCTGAACTTTAGACAAGAGACTCTACTGTTGGAGCTTTTAACTCCAGTCTTAAGGGAAATGACTGAATGAATGTCCAGGAATAAAGGCCTTGGCTGATGAGAGTGCAGTCAATGATTTTCTAATTATCACAAATAAATGTACAAATGTTAAAACTGAAGGTGCTTGTTTGAAGTGTTTTTCATTTAGTGAAATTGGTAACTTATTTCTCAATTGTGTTCACTTTTTTCATAACTCACACAGTCAGCCCAACAGAAGTCAATGTTATCTATACTGTGGATCACATTTCATTGCTTTGACAATGAACACACGAAATATTTCAAGGCTCGTAAACCAAAAAGCAACCAGAAACTACAAAGAACGACTTTGTAGACACCTTGTAAGCAAAGCAAACTCATTAACAACCAGTGAGGAGATGAACATAAAGAGACCATATTCGGCAGTGGTCTAGGCTGCATATTGTCACATTGAAGGACCACCTACTCGACACACGTGTCACAATAGAAGCTCCAGGCGTACACTCTGCATCTCAACAAAATAGCTTAATAGATAGTTATAGCGGATTGCTTGTCTATGTTTTGGTTCTGCATCCTCTGAACGTGAGTTCGTGAGAAATCAAGTACATGGTAAGCTTTGTGTTTCAACTGTTTCACTGCTGACAAATGACTCTTGTAAGGCCCTGATCAGACGGAGCATGTTTAAGCAGCCTGGGGCAGCTCTTTGTTATTAGGTCAAACAGATGGGTGCATGCACATGTTTACTTCTTGAAAACACTGCTTTTAAACTATTCTACTGTTGAATGTGAATTATGTCATCATTTTATTCAGATTTTCAACAAATGTTATAATTTTAAGAGTTTTGTCTACATTCACAAATGATTCTGAGGCACTTACACCATTTAACCCTCACCCTACCAATTTATTTAACACAAGGACTATCCATCCATCCAGCTGAACAAAATAAAACTACTGTAACTACTGAAAGAATAAACCATTGTAAGAAACAACCATCATAGATAGATGTTAACTTATTTCTTCTTATTTCTTCTATTAAGTTATGTAATTAGTGTCATCGGAAGAAAAAAAGAAAACGGATTATTCTAATTTTAGGAAGGTTACACATTTGCTTGTGTAAAACAAAAACAGACAGAGCACATGAGGAAATCTGTGTCTGCTGCATCTGTCTCATATTCAACATGACATTATAGAGACTCTAGGATCGTTATCCAAGAGCTCTGCCTTGTGAGCCTAAAAACGTAATCAGTCACCTGAAATTAACGGCCACCGAGTTGGTAGAAGCAGTGGAGCAGTACCAGGCGGCCTCAGACATGCTCAGCCCTACCCGTAAAGAGCCTATCGCTTCTGTCCTTGTCCAACCCGGTGGGCCTCACCAAGAAGGTCCTAAACCAGCCAACCCTCATTTTGGCCCACCCCATAGACTAGAGACACGGTGAAGTTCAACAAAGTTCAGTGCAAAATTACTAATGCATGAATACAACATACTGAGTAGAAATATATACTACGTAAAAAATGACCATTACACAGGTCTGTGTGTTGCTATAAACTAACGTACCTGCAGCTGTTAACGCCATAGACCGTATAATACGAAGGTCAGCAACCTGTCCACAATTTGAGTTTCGTCTCCTTCCTGTCCAGGTATTATTCCAATTGTGAACAGACCATTCTAGGTTACTGCACAGATTAGGAATTGTTTGAATCTATTTAATATTAGCAGTAAAATCTAAATTCAAGATGTAATCCCTGTTATAAAGACAAATAAAAGTTATTTTTTTAACCCTACCTGCGTTCTTCTGCCCCCTCTCATCCCACCTCAATACAAACATACTTTACAGCAGCCAATGTTCACACAAACGTACTTTATTGCAAACAGAAAATGTAAACTGCCGTGCGCTCTCTCAGGCTGCCCGGCTCCTCTGCTCCTGCTTAAAGGATCAGGGATAATTAGCAACTGGTTACAGCTGTGCCAATTAACCATTGCACTGTTCCCCTGAACCACTCCCACACATCTCTCCCCTGCAGCTGAGCACAGACCATGTCCATTACTACAGGCCTTTAGTTGAAACTTCCTTGTCTTTGATTTACTGCATTGTTAATAAAATCTATATACTTGGTACAGCAGTCTCTGGCTCCAGTTTATTATGGGTCCTGTGCATTGAGTATCACCTGGTATATGTCAAAGTGTTTTTTTATATCCAGCCACTTGTCTGTTTAATCTGTATATTAAACATGCCTTTTTTGGACCCACGTCTTAATTTCAAGCAAGATTCTAAAGAGCTTTTCTAGTTCTGCTTTTTTTCTATTTCATAAACGCACATACAAGTTGACGAATCTGAGGAATCAAGTTATTGGAGGACAAAAATACCTTCAGAGTAGAAGTGTGAGTGTGTGAGTGATGGTTGGTAGGGACAGCATTCACAGAGAATGGTAGTAAATGGGTCAGATGTTATATTTGGCTTTTTACCTCCGTTGAAGAAGCCCAGCAAAGCCTTAACCTTGTGACAGAGACATAGTTTTAAAGTTTTGTTCCCTCTGATCATTCTTGTCCTTCCTTGTGTTGTTGACGTGCTGGCCAAATTAGCTGGTAAACAATGAAAAAATGCACAACAAAATCATATTATAATTCCTTACAAATAATTGATACTCTAAGGTGCTATATTATATGTATCTTTAATGAATAGATAATAAAAATAACAAGCATTCAGTGCATTCAACATTCAAAACTATGTGCAAACTGGTTACAGTTACAAGATTAACCAAGATACACACACACATACACACACACACACACACACACACACACACACACACACACACACACAATATAAGGGAGCTATCATCTATACCCGCGTATCCTTTCTAAGGTTGCAGCCTGATGCTCATCCTGGACCCAGCTAAAGGCCAATTCATACTTTCTGAACATTGTGTGACGTAAATGCCGTTACGCGTGCAGCCCGAAATGTGTGACTGCAGAGATTGTACGCATAGCACTACCAAGTGGAACAGAGTGCTGATTGGTACATGTGCATGTGTGGAACATCAGACCGATGTAGACCTTCAATTATAGTATGAATGGAACCACGTTCAAGACTGTATAAGTCCGCAGTTGTCCGTGGAGTGGGTAAAGTATGTCTGAGGCTTAGCAGTGGGTGAAAGTTTGTTTACACTCTGGACAGGTCATCAGGTTGTTTCAAATATTGAGAGAAGATGAATATATTTGTAACATGATACTGACAATGATGTTTAAGTTGTATCTTAAATCTTAAAACTTCTTCCAGAAACATGTGACCTCCATTGCACTAATTGTGAGTGATAAACCCTCACTTTAGGACTGGCCTGCATGAACTCTCAGAGGACAAACAGCAAACGCAGACTGGGCTTTTCTGGAAGGGGGGCTCTAAGAGACATAATCAGACAGACAGTATGAGAAAAGAAATGCATTCTTTGAACATCAAAGCATGTAAACATCTTCTAATAGCAACCCTAAATACAAGTATGAACCTGAAAATAAGCATGATAGATCCCCTTTAAATTGAGGGAACAAATTATATCTTAGTAAATTGTGTCCTCAGTATACTTATTATTTCTCTCTCTGGCCCATTCCCTGGCTATGATCAACAGCAAGACGGTCTGATCGCTGCAGCTTCGGGTCTCGTGTAGATGATTAGTTTATATAGAAGTTACTTTTTTTTTTATAGTAGACTGTTGTGTCAGTCAAATCAGTGGCAATGGATGTGTTCTAAGTAGGATTTAACTCACTTTTTGTCAAATTCTTAAATCATTTTATCATCATTTGTGACTTTGATGAAATGGTGGGGCAAACTAATTTACATAAATATGTAATAATTATGTTAATAGACGTGTAACTGTTGTATCCAATAGATGGCGGTAATGGGAAGGATGCCAAAGAGAGAATGAATTACTGTCCCCGAAGGTGCGTGCCAGGCAGTCTGAACCATAGACTTTCTCACCGTCTGTATACTGCTCTCTCTTACATATTGTACTCTATGACTGTCACAAGTTAAGGTAAGTTAGTGTGCGCATGGTTGTGAATGGAGTCTTCAAGTCATTTTAGCAAAAGGAGTCGGAGTTTGTCCTGACATGCAAAGATCGGGGCTAAAATACCCCAAAATAGCGCGGGAGATTTCATCCTATTTCGTGTCGAGGTAATGTGACGTAGTTTTCTGCCACGGCTGACTGTGACGTTCGGCAAACATAACAGCATACAAGTCCAGAGAGAAGCAGAGACAGCACGACTAATACCAGTATTTTGAAGACTATGGAAGAAGTTCAGCAGCCGAAGCCAGACGGGTAACTAGCTTTAGCTTTTTGTCTTGAGAGGCACAACAAGCACCGAGAGAAAGTAAAGCTACCGGTAACGTGAGGCTATGAGACAGACACTCTGGTGGAATGGGGTCCGCCCACATGCTGTTGTATTTTTCTACACTGTGAACTTTTTTTCGTCTGTTTTACGTTCAGTATTTCCGTTTGTCATATTTCAAACACTAGCCGGATTGAATCTGTAACGTCGCCACACACCACTCTTTCACCCTGCTTCATATTGGAACACATGCGTTCACTTTGTGACACGTAGAAATAAAATGACGTAAAGCAGATATTTGATTTAACCGTCAGCCTACCGAGAGGACTACTTTAATATCTCACAGTATCTTTATTCTATCATTCCAGTTTATTATGATTGTCATGTCAATCAATTTGTTCTTAATGACTTCATACCATTGTTTTGTGTTTCTGTTTTATTTAGTGTTTTTTAAAATAATAGGGTACCAGTCAAAAGCACCCAATTGCAGCCTGTGCTGTTTTAAAAGATAGATGACAATAGATACAGGAAATGTTAGCCATCAGTCCTAGTAAAGGTTCACAGTCTGTCACTGTCAGTCATTTTATAAGAGACGCACACATTTCCTCATGTGCTCTGTTTTCCTTTTACACAATAATCAAAGGATATGTAACTGTAACTTTCCTAAAATAATAATCCGATTTTCTTTCTTCGGATTTCATTAATTACATAGCTAAAAACGTTTCGCTATGGATATCGTTTATTGCGGTGGTTTATTCCGTTGTTTCAGTTGGTAGTCCTTGTATGTTAAACATGTTGTTAGGGTTAAATGGTGTAAATGCAACAGAATAATCTATGAATGTTGACAAAACTTTCAAATCATAACTATTTATTCTGTTTTAAATTAGAAGACAATTACAACTAAATTCATCAACAGCAGTTTACAGGCACAGTGTGTTTAGGAAGTAAAGATGTGCACGCACAACGTTTTCCATATGTCTCCAAGCTTGTTTGACCTGCTGTCCGTGTTGTTGGAATGAAACCATGTAACATAGCTTGTCTATCATTTTAGCAAGAAACGACTGACTGCCAACATTTTTTTTTAAATATTGGATGGTGAGTGTTTCTGTTCTGCAAACCCTTATTGTCATTGTTAGTGTTCATACTATGGACACTATACATCCTCTGAATGTCTCTAGTTTGTGGTTGTAAAGTTTCAGTAGACTGATTATCCTAGAGATCACAACAGGTTATTTCATACAGTGACGTCAAGTTTTGGAAAATGGTCTCACTACATGAATTGGCTACTATGGGGACTAACCTCACCACACATGAATACAATTAGGCTGATTGGATCGACACCAGTGTACGCTTTCCAATCATACCCAATTTATGCAATTTCAACACTGTTTAGGGACCCGTATGCAGATAAATATTCAAAAACACCATTCAAAACACGCAATAGGCTCTAGGTCGGCCTCTAGGTCGACCTCGCTGCTGCCCTGGGCCCTGGACCTCGCTGCTGCCCTGGGCCCTGGACCTCGATCCTGTCCTTGGCCATGGACTTGGTGCTGGCTGGGCCCTCTTTCCCTGCTCTCAGCGTGACTGTCAGCGTGGATAGTGCGTCAGGGGTCTAATGTTGGCGACTCACTCCACCGGTCTTGAAACACGGACCCCGTTGCGTTCTCCATGCTTTATGGGAGTGATCACCATTCATATTTATTCATGATATAATTGTACTGCAGACTATGCACAGTAAGGAGGGTTGTAACGGACCATAGTTAATCGGTACGGAGAAAATACAATCTTTTATCTTGTAATCATTTGAATTGTGCGTTTTTATGCATATAACCACTATAGATGACTTTAACTGAGTAATAGGGTAACATTTAGAATTTCTGATGGTTTACACTGACTTCACGGCAGTTGAAAATATTTTTGGGACGGCTGTAAAAACACTACTCTGGAGCCTTGTGTACCTGTCTGTATCGGCAGATATGGCTCAACAACAGGATTGAGACATCCCTAAAAGTTCCATCTGCTCCTTTCTTTCTGCTGATCTGATCCGTGATACGAGCTGGATACCGTGACACCGTGTCTTTTGTGATCGGTTGGACCCTTAACAATAACCTTCTCAAATGCTAATTTTGGTATTTTAAAGTGAGTGTTTATGGTAAACGTGTTTCAAATCATTAGCAGTTTACTGTGTTCACACAGCTGGTAACATAAGTGGACTTCAAACATAGGAACCTGGATAGGTGTGTTAACAGAGGGAACTACTGCTGGTCACAAAACATTTAAGCAGTTTTTGACTGAAGAGAAACATTTTCATTCTCTCTGTCTTTATATGTGCTTCTCTGTAGCGGCACAACTAGGAAGAGGGAAGACTACCTGGAATGGCCGGAATACTTTATGGCTGTAGCCTTTCTATCAGCCCAAAGGAGCAAAGACCCAAGCTCACAGGTGTGCGTGTGTATTTTGTTTGTGTTTGTTTGTTAAAGGACTGTAGCAATTAGATACTTAACAAAGTTGATCTAATTGATTTTTGAGAATAAAGTGTGGCAGCCTAACAGACAAATTGGATATAAGGGTACAGTAGGTATGGTTTTAGAAGTTTATGTTTTTACTGCGTCAACTGTACAAGACTAAATGTTGATTCATCCAGAGTTACTGTATTATCTGCACGTTATGTATCCAGCGTGATAACATACAGATCCCAGGTGTAATTCAGATTTGTGTTATTTTCAGGTTTTATAGTTGGAAAGAAAGTGTTATTATTTACAGATTCCGATGAGAATTGTCAATAATCAGGATTCGTGATGTTATAAAAAACCTAAAGAAGTCACAGGATTTGGGAAAAAAACGATTTCGTCGCCTGAAGAAGTTTTGTAAACGATTAATAAACCAAGAAAGTTTTGGCAATGTCGTGGACATTTGCCTCACAGATACCTCAGAGCAACATATTAAAAAGATCTTCCCCCATACTTATAGACCAAGTATGTGCATGTGTAGAAGGTCATGGTGGTTGAAAGAAATGTATGTCCATCATTCATGTCCAAGCCTTTAGAGTGTACTCCTGAATCTAGTGACTGTTTCATTTAATGATGCATTATTTCATGATACACTGAAAAATGAGTTTTTTCAAAAAGTGTACAGCCAGACTAAACTGTGGAACCTCTCTCCGTCTCTGCAGGTGGGCGCGTGTATAGTGAACCAGGAGAATAAGATAGTTGGCATTGGTTACAATGGGATGCCCAATGGCTGTGATGATGATGAGCTACCCTGGTCCCGCAATGCTGACAACTGGCTTGACACAAAATACCCTTATGGTGAGAATATATGTGCACATGCACTTCTTGCTTTGTCCTCACTTCAATTTTGGATAATCATCTTGGTTTTAATTTTTTCTGGAATCAAACTATTTGGTTGATGAAAATATGCACGAAGAAAGTAACAAAGAGCTCCTGGTTTCATCCACCACAACACAGAACTCCATAGTAATCATCTGATTTCTGGAATTCGCATAATCCAATTTTAAAGGCATTTGTGTGATGCAAAGATAGTACTTCATTAGTTGTCCATACTATGCTGCTGAGTTCTCTCCATGCGTCAAGTGCTAAACTTTCGCCTGTAGAGGGTGGTAGAGGATAAATAAAGAAATATCACCGATTCTTCATCTCTCTCTCTGGTTCTCTTTTTCTTCTCCCTTAGTGCTCAATCTAGGGTGGTATCGAGTACAAATAAGTAATCAGCATCTTTCTCCACTTATGATGACCACTGTGACTAGATTGACCAGGTGGTCTTATCTTATTCCAGAAGTGGTGTCAGGGTTACTCCACCATCCACAGTTTTCATTGGAACTATTTTCAACCAAATGTAAATGATATAATGAATGTGAACTGGTTCCATGCTATGGTGTCTTAACGAGAGAAGTGTGTTGTTGGGCCATTTCTTCAGTGTCATAGAAGACACACACCTCCTAGGAGCCAGGCTCTTGTATGTTATGCCTGTCTCTCTGTGGCTTGATTGCAGTGCAACCTAAAACTCATGTCTTGTACTGACTGGGGACTATCTCAACATTCTGTCCCACAGTGTGCCATGCAGAGCTGAATGCCATTATGAACAAGAACAGCGCTGATGTGAAAGGCTGCACCATGTATGTCGCTTTGTTCCCCTGCAACGAGTGTGCCAAGGTCATCATTCAGGCCGGTGGGTGTTTACAGCACACATACTCACTCTTACCTCCAGCGGCGCCGGTAGCTGTAATCCTGTACATTTTTTTTCTTCTTCTTTCTGTTGCTTGTTGCTGATGATGCTGCTAAACGAGGGAATCCATTGCTTTGGCGGTTAATGCTGACTTTTAAATCCACGTTTCTCTGGGCTTATGCACGCTTCCTGAGACCCCGACAGTAAAAATGTTGTTTGAATGCCAACAAATATGGATTGAAGCACAATGTTTCATAAGATAAAAGCATGTTGTTTAATTTAGAAATGATTACATCTCTTTTTTTCTGTGAATGATGTTTGGACTTTAAAATGCAATGAATATACATGCCAAAAGAAAAGGACAAAAAAGCAGAGCAGCATTCGAATCTTGAGTTTAAAATGTGAATGTCGCCGTTAGTGTCGGGTGTGTATGTAGGCTATGTTATGTGTGTCAACAATTATGTGTTGAATTGTATATAAATTAGTCTCAAAATATTAGCCAACAAACTAAAGAGATGCAAATACAATTTCGATTAATCGGTTTATTGTTTTCTTGATTCATCGATTAATCGCTTTGGTTTAAAAAATGTCGATTAGTGTTTCCCAAAGCCAAAGATGATGTCCAACTAACGTTTTGTCCACAATTTAAAGATATTCAGTTCACTGTCACAGGGGAGTAAAGACACCCGAGAATCAGAGCATTTTGACTTTAAAAAAATAATAGACTCAAACCAATTCAATGATTATCAACATAGCAGCAGATTAATTTAATAGTTGACAACTAATCGATAATCATTGCATTTCTACTGGTATTTAGATTCAACGTTTGAAATAAGGAACTTTTCTTGGGAAACCCTTCAATTCAAAATATTTTATATGAAATCTTGCACTCCATGTAGAACATTTACTTCTGAGAAAGAAAGGGTCGCTCCATATACAGTGGGTACGGAAAGTATTCAGACCCCTTTAAATCTTTCACTCTTTGTTTCATTGCAGCCATTTGCTAAAATCAAAAAAGTTCATTTTATTTCTCATTAATGTACACTCAGCACCCCATCTTGACAGAAAAAAACAGAAATGTAGAAATTTTTGCAAATTTATTAAAAAAGAAAAACTGAAATATCACATGGTCATAAGTATAAGTCCAATCAGTTTAATTAAACACAGCTGGACTCCAATGAAGGAGTAGAACCATCTCAAGGAGGATCAGAAGAAATGGACAGCATGTGAGTTAAATATGAGTGTCACAGCAAAGGGTCTGAATACTTATGACCATGTGATATTTCAGTTTTTCTTTTTTAATAAATTTGCAAAAATTTCTACATTTCTGTTTTTTTCTGTCAAGATGGGGTGCTGAGTGTACATTAATGAGAAATAAAATGAACTTTTTTGATTTTAGCAAATGGCTGCAATGAAACAAAGAGTGAAAAATTTAAAGGGGTCTGAATACTTTCCGTACCCACTGTAAAACAGTATGTCAGACTGTGTAACTGAGTCACACGCACACAGTGACTCAGTTCACCAAATGGATTGATCAGATGTGTTTGATGATGACCCACCAACTTCAGATTCATATACAGAAATCCAGAAATCTCTCATGTGAAGTAACCCAAACTGAAGCTTAAAAGGGAAGAGTATTTTAATGACTCTTGTGTGTGAGGACTGTTCCAATGCCAAGGATCTTTGCAATTCTACCCAGTCCTTTGTTTAAAGGATTTTTAAGGATGCGTTTGTGTATCCTGAGCAACACCTAACTTTAAACTTTGTTTCTACTTTTGGCACACAGCACGAGACTCGATCAGTGGGCTTTAAATAGCACCGAGGCCGGCAATGACAGAGAGACAGCGGGGTACAGCTAGCATGTCACATCGAACTCGGGGCAATTAAGGATTTATTTTGCCCAAAAGAGTTGGTGTTTGTTAGAACAGTGGAAAGAGCTAACCAAGACAGTTTTGATGAGTTCTATTTTGTTTCTGTTGGGTTTGAATGAATTTATAAATGTATGTAACATACAATTAATATGCTCTCCTCAAAGCCACAAAATACAACAATTTGACCTCGCCGATTGTAAAACACACCTCATCCAAACTAAATGAAACTCATCAAAACTGTCTGGCAGGAGTCTTGCTTAGCTTCTGTAGGACTTAGAAGGACCCGTCCTACCAAAGCAGAGTCCTTGACTTCGAGAAACACCCTATCTACCTTTTCATCCATCAATCCTTTCTTATCCTTTGCATCGTTTGTCCTCTCTGTAAACCTCCCCTTTCTTCACTTCAAGTTTAGTCTTTGTCCATGACATTGTTTTCTCCTGGTGTTTGCCATCATTTCCACTGGTCACTTACCTTTCAACGCTATTTTTCTTCCTCTACCTCTGTGTGCTTTGCTGAGAGTGACTGGCCGCTTCTGTGGTAGCTGCTGTCATGTCAGATATGGGTTGTCAAACACCTCAAAGAAACCACAGCGACCATTACAATAAAGGCAACCTTTGGATGTCCAATGGACATTATGCTTTATACGAGTCCTATGTAATAAGATTCACCCTGTTACACTATGCTCTAATACTATTCCATAAGTATGCATCATGTAGTAATCTGCGTCATAGACTGTAGTGTTTTGAACTAACAGGGAATAGCATAAGACAAACTGATAGATGTCATGCAAACTGTACATAGGGTGGGTGCGGGTATTAACAACCCACACAACTTCTGCATTGGCTTTGAGTGTGAAGACATCAGAATTGGCACATTTGAATATGTTTGGTCCAATAAAAAGCCTAACTATTTAGTTTGAAATAAAGCTGCAGGCCCTTACAGCAGCTTCCATTGCTCTTTCTGAAATGATATGAAAATGGGCAGGTGCATGCTGGTCTGCTTTGAGTCTGTTATCCAGGTACCAACTAAATGGCCACAATTTAGTTGCTATAGAGCATCGGTGGCTAACTATGGCAGTGAATTGAAAAACTAAAATATGGCTCGAGCATAGTCTACTTCATATGTACATCGTGCTCCTTAGTTTGAACACTAGATGTCGATTACTAGTCGATGAAAACCTATCCCCCGTTGGATTAGGTAAACATGGCAGAACGGAAACGATGGAAGATAGGAAGTGAGTGCCAAAAACTGGTTGTTTGACTCCAGCCTTAGTGTGTTATGTACATATGCATACGTGGATTATTTGTTGCACTGGCATTTGCCATCACTACTCTAAATCTCCATTAGTGGGATGGCTCCCTTCATTTCCAAGAGTATGAATCTCAAATGCAGAAATGAGAGAAGCGATTTCTGAAATGAGCCTCCATGATGCATCTTACTACTGGCATATATTGCAACGTCTTCGGGCAGTAGCAGCCGCTATGTTAATTTTTTGCGAAATTTTCTAGTGTTCACTGCACCTCACTGTATAAATGTGTTGGCCAGCGTCAACAGCATTCTTCTGATTCTCCTATTCTCTGAGGCTTTTTGAGGTGAAAAAGTGTACAATTTGTTCTGAGGGAAGTCACGAGAATTATTAAGATGTATCCTCTGAGGACCTGAAATATTGATCTCTGAGCCAGACGGTTGGATGGATCTGATGCATAGCATGTCTGTATGGCTATGCCAGGGACACAAAAACAGCAGCAACTCTTTTGCTGCTTTCTTTTTCCTGTTCTATCTCTTCCTGCTTTCAACTGCATGTCTCTGCTAAGAAGAAGACTAATGATGGTTATTTTGCACTCCTGCCTTCTCCATCTCTGATCAATTCCCCCCCCCCCCCCCCCCCCTCTGTCCAGGTATCAAGGAAGTGGTCTTTCATTCTGATAAGTACCATGACAAACCGGAGATGACCGCTTCCAGAAGGCTGCTCACTATGGCAGGCATAGGTTACAGGTGAGTACAAGTTTATACATACCAGAACAAGTGTTTATTATTATTATTGACATAAAACAAGGTCAAGGGATGCATAAACATACACACGCATAAAGGAACATAATATCAACAAATTAGAGAGAATTAAAAAAGAAGAAAAAAAACGGGTGGAGGTGTTGCTTCCGTCCCTTAAAGGGAAAGTTTGGGTGTTTTCAAGTGGCTTTGTATGATCCATAGTCCGTGTATGACCTCCAGAGACAGCAGTCGGCATGCCCCCAGCTTAGAGAAACAGACAGGAGTACCAGCACCACCATGGCAATGAGCCACGGCCTATAAAGGCCCGATGCGGACAACATGCTCCACTCAGTCCGCACAGCCTTGAAGCCCCGCCCCCGCTGCTGCACAAAGTGTGATCGCTTGTTTATACATAGTTTATTAATATTGAATATGTTGTGTGTCCAAATTGCAACAACTTTGTTGCATCACATCCTTGGTTCCCAAGCAATACACCCACCACGTGTGATGTGAAGGACAGACGTACTTCAGACTCATTCCTTTATAGTTCAATTAAAATATCCAGCTTTATAATATAATTGAAAGCTCCACCTTGAACTGTACTTCTGCCAACATTCCCAGTTAGCGAGACGATAAAAAGTAAAGCTAGCTATCTGCCCCAAAACACAC
This sequence comes from Anarhichas minor, assembly GCF_050575085.1. Classification (NCBI taxonomy): domain Eukaryota; kingdom Metazoa; phylum Chordata; class Actinopteri; order Perciformes; family Anarhichadidae; genus Anarhichas; species Anarhichas minor. The sequence goes on along the minus strand of NW_027466460.1, from coordinate 3,545,999 downwards.
CCAGGAATATGAAATACATGAAATTCACTCTGGTTTACTGAAAAAACACAAGGGCCAGAGCACCACAGTCAACAGTAGCAGTCATGCAGTCATGACCTGCAGGAAGCGGGTGGTGATGACAGAGTTTTGAGGGTGCTCCAAGGCATGCCAGAGGCCTCCTGGTTGATTAAATTAAAGGTTAGATCGCTAAAGCTGAGAAATAGTTCCTAGTGCCTCTGCTACGATTGTCTGTCTCTGACAATGTCAGTCATGTCCTGCAGGAAAACCACACAAACACAGGAAAACATGGCCGAGTGGTGGAGCAGACCAACGGCCAAGAGAGAGAGGGAAGTGTAGGGACCTTTTTTAAAGCAAGACAGAAGGCTGATTTTCATATGTAAGCAGAGCAGCTTGTTACTTTGCTGGTCAGTTTGCTGACGGGGCAGTACCAGTATTTTAGAATTAAAGGTTATTATTGTTATTTTGCCAATATTCAGTAAACCTGGATATTCTTTAAGGCCCTGTTTACATGAAAACGCCTTTAAGATGTAGAAAAAAACCAAACTGTGTTTACTTTGTATATCTGTGTAGACTTGGGAAACATAACAGATCAGTTAAACAGACCTGAAGTTAACCCCGTCGGTCCATCATGACCGCTCACCATAGACTGTATATAAGAAGTGGACGTAGTCATCGTAACGTCACTCACTGATGCTTTGAGTTTGACGATTTGGGCCGTCGCCATCTTTGATTAAGGCTGTCGCCATGTTGGCTTTTACTGAACGGTGAATGGAAGTGACTATATTTGGAATGCAGAGGAGTGACGTAGAGATGCCGTGTACAGCTCTGGTAGCAGCAGCGACCTGTCAATCACAGTAAGCCCGCCCTGAGGCATACTCTGCTTTATGGTCTGTTTGACTCTAAATGGACCATAATTTACTAAATGAACATCATGCTGTATTGAAGAAGACTTGAAACTAGAGATTGAGACATACACTTGTGTTTACAATGTTTACTGAGGTAATAAATCAAGAGAGAAGTAGTCATTTTCTCATAGACTTCTATACAACCAGACTTCTTTTTACAACTGGAAGAGTCGCCCCCTGATGGCCAGTAGAGAGAATGCAGGTTTAAGACACTTCTGTATTGGCTTCACTTGTCAAAACTGGTGTTTTTTGACCGTCTTGAGTTTGTTGATACTATTGCAATGTTTATCATGTCTTTTGCATAAGGAAACTCGTTCCCACCTTCTCAGTCTTCATTGACAGGATACTGTTCCTGAAAGGCCACTGAGATATCTGAATATTTCTTAAAACAAAGACTCCCAAACAAATATTAAGTATGTATAAATAATGAAATATTTAGTTATTGCTTTGCTATTATTAACACCACCAAAAGAAACTAAGCTCATTGAGCATGCTCAGACACTTCTTCTCTGATATTTAAGGTATCGTTGACGATGCATTTATCGCCACCTACTGAGTCGTTATTGTGTCCTAATGTGGATGGAGATATTTTGTAAGACGAAGGTGGTGTGGACAGATTTCCATTTTAAAATGTAGAGGAAAATATCAGTTTAAAAGAAATATCTATACGTGTAGACGGGGTGTAAATTAGCTGATTAACTCACTCCACAGGGAAACAATCTTTATCCCGAGCAAGAGTGTAAATATGTACAGGTATAGTCCAAGTAAACAAAACGCTAAAATGCACAACTCTTTCTCTGAAAGAGCATCAGGATCATGCCTATACAAAGTTCTGTTCTGGACTATAAGTGTTTGGCTGCAGTCCAGCGCATGACGTGTATTGACACTATGGCTAGCGGACGTCCTAGATATTTTGTAATGGTGTGCTGCTGTGCCATATTCTGTGTTGGGCTATAACCGTTGTCAGATTCGTTCATTTTGATTTGTGAGAAATCACTTTTTGTCGTAGGTTGCAATGCTGGAAAACAACACTAATGTTGCCGTGACATTAATGAGGGCCTAATGAGGGCCTCGCTTGCTGTCGTTTGAGCCTGTGGTCGCTTGCACTCCGTATTCTTATTTGGACGATAATGCTTTAAGTTTGAGATATGTTCCTTGTCTGTAAACGCTGATTTCCTGCAGTTTGCAATATAGAAACATATTCACGCTTGTTTCTGTTAACAATTTGTCCAGACCTCGTGAGAATGTATCGGGGGTTGGGGACGGATGAAAGTGTGACTCGATAAGACAATGAAGAAGAGACTTTCATCCTCCTGCTTGTTTTCATGTGGTGTTCTCCATGTGTCCTCATACCTGTGCGTCCCTGACTAATGCTTGTGGTGTTTTTTTCCTTTGTGTTTCGGCAGGCAGTTCAAGCCCAAGAGGACTGAGATTGTCATTGATTTTAATTCCATTAACCACCCTGGAATGCTGAACAGCGCCAAGTGAAAAAGCAAACGGCTCACCTTGGGGAGCTGAATGAGGCAGGGAGGTAGAGGCACACTGACGAGATTGAAAGGGACTTTGATGCCTCTTTTCTGTATGTCTTCTTGCCCCCTGCTTTGTCCAAAGGAAAACTGAAGGATACCTTGACTTTGGCTCCTTTTTATATTCTGATTACCTGGATATTAAAGATGGTTTAATTTGACGCTTGGCCCTTTGTGGATGGCTGTGGCAGAAGGTCTTTCAATGCTGCTTTCACACTTTTTTCCCCTTTTAGAACTCTCTCTGGGTTCAGGCATACACAGGGACTCTGAACACACTTTCTCCAATGTTTTAAATATCTTTTGTGTTGTGAATCTGATCTTGTCTCATCTGTCTGCTTAGGGGAAAACCAGAAATCAGCTTTTTTTATTTATTTATTTTTTTTTATTTTTTATTTTTTTTCTTCTACTCGAAGGTTCCAGATTAGTGTAGAGGTGCCTTGACAATTAGTTCATTTGACCTTTCACATTCACAGTGGAAGCTGCATTCAGTCGTTTTACGATTTGGTTCATTCAAGCTGTCTGTCCAACCAGGAAGTAGCTCCTGTTACATTTTAGTCTGTGTTCTACTTTTAAGTGTCGTTTTTTCTTCAGACGGGCATCTAGTACTGTACTACAGCTCACATGGCAGCACACCTCTGAGACCTATGGCAACCAAAGCTAACGCAATCATTTATTTTATTAACTGATAAAATAACACCAGTTTGTCAGATTAGAAGGATTAATGGAGCTGCTTTATTAGCTCCTCTTATCTTTACACAATGTTTCTGTTTCTGGGTGCATGATATGAGTTGTTTTTAAATTCCCTGTCGGGGATATGCATCTCATCTTAGTTTTAATAACCATTTTACGATTGTTTTCTGAAAGATGTTGCTGTCTTCAGTTGGTGAGACAAAGTTTCTGTAATATGTTATTGTCGAATATCTTTCTTTCAACCATAGTAAAAATTATGCAGCAGATTCTGTTCAACACTATTTTTATTTTAGATACATTTTATAATACCAAAAAGAAACGTGTATCTGTGGTGACTGTTATACCTATACCATTTAAGATGGAAGCAGTTTATTATTTTGCTGTTCTGCTGTCTAACATGCTGTTACGAGGGTATGAAGGCTAATCATTTTGTCACGTGTGTTGATTATGTACATGTATGCTTTCACACTAGTAACTGGGAAACACTTCTCTCATCCATCATTCCTTCAACTATGTCAGCTGTCAGTCAATAAAGAGCTGGACCACATGAGCTGGTGTCTACTGTGTTCTTTAGTCTTGAAAAGACATTTTAGGATCTAATTAGTCAAAGAAATGACAAATACATACAGGTTGTTATTCATGGTAGACGGTGTTATAGGACAGTAGGTCCTGCTTTATTGGTTTGTCAGCTTTTATTAACTTTCTACAGTAGGACATTTAGTGGGACGTTAAGCCAAGGGCTGAAGTATGCGTGAGCAGTTTTTTGATGTGGATGTTTAAAGGAGAACTACTACTGTTCAAAAACTTTAATTTATTAGTTTAAGGGGTTAAGAAGAAATGGTAATCTACCAGCAATGTTTGCTTTCATGCATGTGTTTGACCAACCCAGCGGTTTGTCGGATGGCGCAGCAATAAAGTCTAAAGCAGGTGTTTCGAAACATCCATGATCTGAAGGGACATTGAGTGACTGGACAAAGTGCAGTTCAGTAAAGCAAGTTCTCAGAGACGGTTGCTTAAGAGTTATGATCTTTTGTTTCATGGAACATATTAGACCAGCACTTTGCGTGGCAGCTGGCTGGTAGCTTGTGTGTGAATGTGAATTCAGTCTGAACCTACTGTAGCACAGAGGACAGCCCAGTGTGGTGTTCTGCTCCTGTCCCAGAGTGAATGCAGAAGGTTTCCATAAAGAGTTAAACTAGATCTTGCCCTTTGTTCTGGGTCATTCCCTCACTCACGCTGTACTTTTAAAATAAAACACAAAGGTGTTTTTTCAATTCCATTTGTTCAAATATTCCATCTGCATGCTATTTTTTTTTTTTTACGTTCTGCAAGCAAGATATTCATAGAAACATTATATGGTCACAGATATTTCATTGTTTTTCCTGTTGACTGTCGTGCATCGAGGAAGAACTCTCAGTAAATGCATCCAGCAGAGCATTTCACTGTCGGATTGATTTGCTGCTCCTTTCCATAGCAAGTGTTCACCAATATATTGGAATCATTACTCCGCACCCGAATACAGACCCTGACAACACTTCCTGTGGTCTGTGTGTGCTTCCTGCTCACGGGGTGTTTGTCTTCAACTTGATCTGAAAAACAGATTGACTTTTTTGAAAATGTTTTACAACATATATGCAGGCTACAGTAAGCACTTATGGACATGTGGCTAACATTGGCTACCATGCATCTTATGGTCCTTATGTCTCCTTCACACATGAGTACAATGAATATTAATGTTTCGGCTGCTGGGTAATTGGCCTGTTATGACAAACTTTGTTTTCCCAAACTTTTCATCCAGAATAATCTCGACTAGTTTACAAACCTGGATTAGTTGTAAGAGTAGTGGAAGCTGGTGGTTTTAGATAATAGCGTCACCAACAATGTAATCTCTGCTCAACAGCAGGAAAATATATAGCATCAAGTGTTTTTGGCTATTTTAAAAAGGTTGTTTTTAACTATTTGAATGTCAAGGGATCGGAAAATGACACAAATTGTACATTATTTTGATATTTGTTCCCTGGCATGAACATTCCAGAGACTCGTTGTTTCCAGGAAACAAACAATTTGGCCCAACACCTGGTTTGGTGGCTGTTTGCTCCTTCATGCTTGCATAGATCACTGAACAAAAGTTCACAGTGGGGGTAGTTGAGAGTTTGGGCATGTGTTGAAATGCCTCGGGGTGTGGAGTGTGCAGAAAGCCAGAAATCTGGCATTGACTCTTGGGAAACCCCACCAATTTAATATGCTCATTTTGTGCAACGAGGCAGTGAAATATTTCTAATGAACTAAGCTGCCACCAGCTTGAGATTCAGACCTCCTGTTGAAAACCACAGTCCGATGAGACGCATTAAGCACTTTCTGCATCACTGGACGGCTGCATTTTGATTTTGGCCACTAAACAAAGAGCGAGAGGCGGATACTACACAAACACAGGGAGTGGGTGCAATTGAATCACATGCTTTATTAGCCAAGGCACTGCTGAGGGAAGAACAGAGCAGGAGTGACAAAGCACTCTCAGGGGGAGGAGATGGAGGAAGAGATGGAGGAGCAAAAAGAGGGAGTCTTCATGGGCTAAATAAACGAGTGCAAGTCCCGGCCTTGCTCTCAATAACATAGACTGCATGGAGAAACCCACAGCAGACAGACATGAAAAAGCACAAGCAAAGGAAATAATGTCAACCTCCAGTCTTTCCTCTACTCAAGCAGATTTCACGTGTTTGTAATTTCTTTATGACCGAAATGAGTCTGATTGTCTTCATATCAAGGCTGATGTAGAGTTTGTCGTTTTCCTTTTCATTAGCTTATTAGGTATAACTGAGGACTTGCTTCATACTTGTCTGATCACTTTTGTTTGAGAAGTCCTGCGGACTTCAATAAGCTGCTGAGTTGAATAATGATAGCAATAATGTACCTGGTAGAAAAGCAGTGTCAGTGCAGTCCATTTACATTTGGGATGAATGTATATCATGACTGAGTCTGAATACAGCCGCTGTGTTGCGTCTCCTAGTAGGCTACTTTGGTTTTTTAATATTTAATGTCAGTTTTCTGTTCTCCCTCTGGTTACGTTCACCAGGGAGGAACTTTTGAACATTGGACAAATCACTTGTCAAACTTTTTCACAACTTTTCACCCAACCGTAAAGTTCTGCAGAGCTTTTAGTCGGATGAGCAGCAATGACATAATGACAGCTGATGAATGTGGAATACAGCAATTGTAGCCAACATACAGAGCCATATAGTTATTGTATTTCCCTGTAGTCCTGGTCACATGCATACCTCTGGTCATCATTCTGTATGCCATAAAAAGTGTCAGGCCATGATTATTTTCATTATTGATTTATCTTTTATTATTTTCTAGATCAATCGTTCACTAAAATGTCAGAAAATAGTGAAAAATGTCCATCCCAGTTCTTCAAAGTCCAAGGTGATGTTTTCAAAAGTCTTGTTTTGTCAGTTCAAACTCAAAGATATTCAGTTTAATATGATATAAAAACAGAAAAGCTAGACATTTGAGAGGCTGTATAGAATAGAATATAATATGCCTAAAATATTAATAATTTAGTATGTCATAAAAAAAATTCAAAATAAGTAATTAAACAAGCCATAAACAATGGGATGATATAGTATTATATAGTATTCCTGTGCGGCCCTCATTTGCTGGCTCCTTTAATCCCAACACCAAGCTCCGCACCATGGGCGACCGGGCCTTTGGCTCGGCAGCTCCACGCCTATGGAACAGTCTCCCTGACCACCTAAGGGCAACACAGACATTGGTCTCTTTTAAAACTGGCCTAAAAACCTTTCTATTCAGGAAGGCGTTTCTGACCTAAATCACTGTCAGTTATTTCTTTTGCGTTTCTGTTCATTCACTGTTTTTTTTATGCTTACTACTTCTTTTATTATAGTTTGTTTTAACTATGTTTTTTACTATGTTTTTACTATGTACTGGCTCTGTGGCACTCTGAGATTTTTTTAAATGAAAAGTGCGTTACAAATAAAATGCATTATTATTATTATTTTTATGATTTTTGTAATAACATTGTAAAGGCATACTATAATTTCATGACCTTTTTTATGGAATATTACACTGACATTTTTAATGAAATTTTTATGGCATACTATACTATGATATTTTCATTGTATGACTCTTTGTACTTTTAATATTTTCATGGTATCATACTATGGCATAACATCATTATGGTATTTTATGGCTTAATATACTTGGCCTTTTTATGACGGACTATACTATCATGACATTTTATGACATACTATACTATGATAATTAGTAAAGTATGCCATAAAAATTGTTTATAATGTTGTTTTTAATGACACTTTGATTGCAGAAAGCCTTCCCTCTATCCAGGACTTATACATGTCTAGAGTGAGGAGACGGGCAGGAAACATGACTGCAGACCCTTCACATCCTGGACACGACCTGTTTGAACCTGTCTACTAGTCCTACAGAGCACTACACACCAAAACAACACAACCAGACACAAAAACAGCTCCTTTCCACAGGCATCACTCTGAGGAACCCTGAACATCAGCCACGTAATGTCAGTAACAATCCCTGTGCAATAACACTAAACATCCACGGTAGCTGTGTATAAAACATTTTATAGTTTAAATACACCATTTTAACATGTTAATATCATCGCTCTCAATATAAATGCTGTCATGTCCCCCCTCATGCCTATAAAGCAAGCTGTTACATTGATGCCATATTTATTCAAGCACATTTTGCATCATTGTCCTACTGTTTACTAAATTCATAGTGTATTGGTTTAAAAAATATATACAAACACTTTTTTCATATATATTTACATCTTTAGTCAAATGTTCATGTTTACCTTGTTGAGCTGTGTTCTTGCTTTATTTAGCTGAATGTCTCTTTCTGGGTAAGTACATTGAAAGCAACACAACTTCTTCACATGGGCCTACTTGGCTAATTCTGATACTGACCTGATGCACCTATTGCTTCCTGATATATGAGGAGATGTTTACTTGTTGGTTTGGAGACCTGAGGAAGATTGAAATGTCTGTTTGATAAAGGTGTTGTAGTTCATCAGACTGTCTGTGGTCCAAAATCTCCTCAGGCTGAAGTTCATTATCTTTGGAATTCTGTTTATTGGGAAATAAACCATGTGTGATCCTGTACTTTTGTTTTAGTCATTCAGGGATTCAAACCAGCAACCATCCTGTAACATGTCCCCTGCTCTCCCCCCAGGCCACTGCTGTCCTCAATGCAGTCAGAGAAACCATAAAAGAGAGGGAGAGGGAAAAACGTTCTGCATGATCTAATGTGAATTAGACTCTGAGTGAATGAAAATCCTTGTTGACATAACCTAAATGACTAGTCAGTGTGATGTAGCTGAGAAAAGGCCACTGCTAGAGCACCAAAGTTTTACCTCACTGTCTCATCCTGAATCAGTGTGCTGTAACGAATTTCAAGCAAGAACGAGAGCGAAAGGAACAGAAAGAGCAGAGTTCAAAAACCGCTACCTTCTCACCATTTGTGAGAAGTCAGTTTCTTAAATGACTTCTGCTTCAACCAGATATTATAAAAGTTCCCATGTTTTAAAAAACCTGCATCTATGCGCTCAGTTTGGTGGAAAAATTGTATCAGATGAGACACGAAAGGCAGACTCCCGAGTTTGTTTTTGAAGAAAATAAAGCCTTTTCAATTTCATTTGTGTTTTGATAACTGTTACATATCTGTCCTCAATAACAATATCACAAAGCTGCATGGTACTATGACACCACGTTCATTGCTGCTAGCAGCTTTTCATCCCGTTTGCCTTTGACAGTGGATAGAAAAAGAAACACAGATGTACACAGTAAAAACAACAATAGTTTCAAGGAGTTTTATTCTTTACCGTAGAAACACTGTACATAAATTACTTTCTCTGAGACTAATATTGATGTACGGATAAGTGGAATTTCTCAACCTTCAAAATAAAAAAGATCAACCCATAAAACATTGTCAACTCGTCTCCGAAAAAAGATTGGTAGCATATGACGTTAACACTGTAAAGTTCCTGTTCTTTCCTTTAAAATGATTTAAGATGCCTTCCCAACCTTGTAAACACACACATACACACAAAGAAAACTCCTCTATGAGAGTACAGAGACCCACAATCAATGAGAAAACATCCACATCGATTTTTGATTACTGTTACTCATTAAAGTCACTGATGGCGATGCACTGTCCCTTTAAGGAGAAACGAGCAAAAAACGAGGAGAGAAGCAACGATTAGTTACTACTCACAGCAACCCTTCCCCCCCAAAGCCATGACAACATGTTTCTATTGCAAGCAATACTACTACCTTTGACCGATAAAAGCACAAGGTCTATGCATTATGAGTCACATTTTGCAGAAGTGAAGGGCTCCTGGGCTGACAGGGGACCAGTGTTTAACCAGACCGGTGAGCCCACTCGGTCCGCAGAGAATCAGAGACCGCCATGGCACCGTGGTCGCCCCGTTTCCTCACAGTCTGACACTGTACAACTTTATAGACCTTGCAGAAGGACGGGGGATGAGGAGTGGCTTTAGAACTGACCAAACAAATAATAGATAAGAAGGAAACAGAAACACAACTCAAAGTTTTGTTTAGTTCAGATCATGGTCCATTCCGGTGGTGGTGGTGGTGTAATAATAGTATAATAGTGGTATAGGTAATACTATGTAACTGTTTTTGTTCATTTTTTATCCCCTTTTTGTCTGAAGCAAATGCAAGTTTATATATAAAACAAAACAAAAAATCAAAACAGAAAATAAAGTCTTTTTTTGTCACTCGTACAAATTGTAGTCCTTTTTTGTGCCCGTATCTCTTGGCTTTAGAACTGACCAAGAGATACGGAGGTACCAAGAGTCCACAACAGTTCCAGTTCCTTCAGTCATGAAGACAATAGATCCGATGGCTCATGGGGCCTATAACCCAGAGTGACTGGTCACACCTGGACCCACACAGATATGATACCTGCAACATCTGCGAGGGATCCACAGACATTTGTTACGTCGACTCCTGACAGTTTACAACTGTCTAAATGCTTGGGGGCTCATCTCATTGTGATGGCTGCGGAAATGCTCTGTCAGCGATTTGAACGAGTCTCTACACCCCACTGTTTCACAGCTAGATAGCACACGATTATAGCACTCAGGTTAGCCCCGTCTACCAGAGAGAGGGGGAGGGGCATGCGTGCAGGCTGTTTAAAGGCAGAGGACAGGGTGAAAGAAAGAAAATATGGATAGAAAGAGAGAGAGAGAGAAAAGGCATTGGTCCAAAGACTAAACCTTGTTGCAGGCGCATGAAGATTGTTTGTAACTATCACAACTGTAGTTTGTGTTTCGGGTCATTTGCGTTGAAGTGATCGTTCACTATAAATCCTACTCCTCAGAATAAAACTAATTTGCAAAAATGGGGTCACTTCAGTGGGTACTTTTGAGTCTCAGGACAGTTCATTCTGTGACATCCACTTTGTGTTAAAACTCAACTTGTTAGTCTTTGACAGTCACACGGGGTAGAAATCGATGCCGTGTTACCTCCTCCCTATCTCACTCTGCCGTAGGAACTGCATGTTGTTAGCGCTGTCGGCCAGCTCGGGATACTGCTCTATGGACAACACATAGTAGCCATCGTACCCCAAAACCTTCCCGCTGCTCAGCAGCTGCCTTTTCTCTCCCTCCGTCCACAGCCGAACTCCTTCCTCCCCGTCTCTCACCCGCTGCTGTTCGCGGGCCCAGGCGCTCGCCAGCGCCCTCTGCCGGGCGTGCTCCAGGATCCGTGCCTTCTCTTCGTCCAGCGTTGTCCCATATCGCACGTGGAGCGCCAGGGCGCCGTACTGCAGCTCCACGTCAGCGAAACGCCGCGTTCTCCCATTCATCACCGTCGTCGACTGGGACACTGTGACGTTCACACCGTTTTCCAGAGATTTTCTGCCTGAGGTGAGCCGCAGCGCGCTGAGGTCGTTCTCTGGCAGGCTGGTCTTGATGAAGGAGTGCGTGTCTCGTCCCTCCACTGTGTAATGTAGGTCTTCAAGGTAAAAGGCATTGTTTAAGACTGCAGCCACTTTGATGCAATCCTCATTGGCAATGTTGAGGGCGTTGGTTACCACGCGGCCTTGGATCACGGCGAGCATCACTCCCTTGCCAATCAGAGACTTGACTGTGGAGAACCACAGCCAGGGTTTGGTGTGGTCTGAATGCTGCCGGCTGAGCTGGATCTCTGGCATGCGCTCAAAGGACAGGAAGGCCTGAGACTGACGAGTCACCTCCTGCTGGACACCTGAGATAGACTGAGGACGAGAGGAAGAGGAGCAACGTTTGACTTCATGTGCTGCATTACCACATACGAAGTTCATTACACACTGCTTTAAAACAACATTGCATGACAATATTTTTTGACATTAAAGGCGCTACATTTTAAATTCAGAGTGGCTACGTTTTCGCAGGTTTTGAGCTGAAGCTCTGACTACACATGAGTGCATTTAAAGCAAGAGTGTCCTGTCTATGGGGCCCTTTTGGTTTCACGCTTTAGATGGTAGGTTTATGGCAGGTGGGCTAATCCTTTTATTCATCAAATTTATATCAGTGATATTACATTGTTTGATTTGAGAAAGCTCCAGAATATCACCACCTGTATGGGCTCCTAACCCTACAAGTTCCCTACACTCTTTGGATTCCTTGTGCCCTGATAACAAATTCAAGTTGAGTGAACTGGTAACAAACAAAGTAGGAAGTTAGGACAAAGATTAAACACACTGAAAAAGAACAGTGATTACATGCCATCGTGGTAAAGAGCTGGATATTCTTATGTACTCTAGCTACAGCTATGAATGATATTATTGTAATAATACCTGTGGGTGTATGCTATTGTTATGTGATTGTATGTGTATTACATTTTGATTCTCCCTCCCAGGGACTGGGGGAGAAAATGAGATATCTGGCTGTATCTTTGGACACTGTATCTATCACTTATGTCTTTATTATTTTATTATTGCATTTACTTGCTGTGAAATAAATCAGAATAAAGTAGAGAGGCACAGTTGCAGAACAGCACTAAAGCACAAACAAGATTATGTCTACAATCTATTTTTGTGTCTGTTTTCATTAAGAAGTGTTCATGTTGACGTCTCTATTTCACTGAATATCAGCAGTCTCTCTCTCTCTTTGTGAGAGAAGTGTGACTTCCTGGTAACCTGTCCACCAAACAAGTGTATAAATAGCAACCGTAACAGAGCGGCTGTACGAAGAGAGGAAGGACCAGAGAATGCAGCTTTAAGCCAAAAGAAGCAATGAATGATTGGTTTTGCTGGATGACTCTTTATTGTCTTCTCCTCATTATTCTCAATCCATTTCCTCCTCTTACCCTCTGTTTCCTTATTGTCTTTTCTCAGGTTCAGATCTGGATTTCCTCACCTTTTCACCTGCTTTATTTATTTAGTTATGTCATTTGTTCCATGACTTTTTTCTCTATTGCATCTGCTTTTCTTCTTTATGGTTTTTATTATTTGCTTTTCTTTCCTAATGGTCATTTCCTAACAGTATAGTATACCTTCATGATATATAAAACAATTTAATGTTATATTTAGTTTTCCTTTTTTCTATTTATTGAGCTAAAAAATGTATGCTGCTACGACCATTGTAGGTGAAATAAAGTTAAAATATATTCAAATAATAGTACTAAAATCATAATAATACAGTTATGATCACATCACTGGTTGTGGCCCGAAGCACAAAAACGCTTGAAGGTTTGAGCAGTGCAGCAGCATTTTGTGCTCCATGTTGACCTGCCCATCAGTCATGATGAGTGCTGCTAATACAACAGGCCATTGCTGCTCTTAAGCCGTCTGCAATTCATCCAGCCTTTCTATCTAAGAGTACTCGGTATACATACAGGCAGGTCGTCCCACAGCTGGCTCTTCTTCATCTCCAGTGACGGCTGCGTCAGGTCAAACTTGGGAATGGGGAATCCTGGGATGGCGTTGTGGAGATGGAAGCCAAATGTGACCAACCAGATATTGACATCTACAGAGAAACAGAGCATTGGATGTGGAAAAGAGAAAAATAAAAGAAGTTGATGAGCATGTTGATTTGATGATTTGCACTCAATAGAGGCGTATATTTCTTATGCTTACTTATAATAACTTAATAAACCCTTTTAAAATATGCAGGATTTTCCTAATAAACAATGTATCGATTGATCAAATATAATCCCTCTCAATCATCACTATGACCCTTTAGAAATGTGTGGCGGTGTCTGGAAATGCAGAGACGCTGCCCTCTGTCTGGATTTTCTCTTTTCTTGTGTTCATGTTGTCAGCAAATAGCACAGTAACATCACTCAGGGTTTGCGGGCCGTTCAGGCTGTCAAATAGCTCCCCTTTGTCACACTCCTTGGTGTCTGATACCAAGGCACCCTTTACCTATGATACAAAAACTCACTTTATATCTCTGTGTTAAGTCTACTTTCCTCCTGGCAGATGGAACTTTTTGTCACCTGTTGCATCAGACTTATTTCACCGTGCTGTTCACTTTCACTAAACATAGCTTTGATAGTAAATGTATCGTGTGTGTTATAGCCTGCATTTCCAAGAATTAGTAAAAACCCCTCACTTCACTATTCAGGCTGATGGAATACAACATAAAAAACCCTATTTGTTGTCAAACTGCATCCACTGCAGTAATGAAGTAATGCTAGCATGTTGTCACAATTTCTTCTACAAACAAATGAAACAATCAGCTTGTGTTTTTAAAAACAGCTTGGAAAATAGAAATATGTTTGGTTATCCGGCTTAAACATGTTTTTAGTTCCTACATTTACTATATTTATAGAAAGTAAAAGTATTAATCGTAGTGAATAGAAGGATACCCATAATAGAACTTTTTAGGACAGCTGTTCTTTTATAGCACTTGGTTTGAAACCATTGAAAACTCCTGCTCCACTTTTTTCTCACGGAACATCTTTTGACCCAAAAAGTACAATCCCTTTCGTGCTTATTTTCTTTAAATGTCTCCTTGTTACCTGTGACATATTCTTTGACCTGATGAATCTTGCTGATAGGGTTGTTGCCTCGAAACATGTAGAGGTTGAAGGGCTGGGGGTCTTTACCAACACGTGTCCATGTGCTGATGTCAGGAGTGGTCCACCTTTGTAAAAAACACACACACACACAAATTGTCAAATGTGACAATGACAGAACAATAGCATCCTGTTGTAGAGAATAACCTCTCACGCCTGGACTGTAAAATGAGTGAATACCTTCCAGCTGGGATGTCGTAGTCTCTGTCTCCAAAGTGCAGCAGTCGTGTCAGAGGATCATACAGGCCTCCATGGAAACCAATCACCAGCACAAAGTCTGGGTTGGAATCAAAGTAAACCTCCCCGTACGCTGTGTACTGCACCTGCACACACACACACACACACACACACACACACACACACACACACACACACACACACACACACACACACAGATTTATGATCTGATATGGAGACACAAAACCATTTCAGTAACAGATCCACACACACACATTCACATGCACACATACCTGTTTAAGCAACAGTCCGTTGCTGCTGAAGACAGCCAGAGGGGTCCCGGTGTTATCACATGCAATATAAAACTCCTCTCCACTGCTGATCTCCATAGCAAACACATGGCCCTGTGCAACAATAAACATAACAATTAAATACATTATGAATATAATGGTAAATGGACTTGCTGTTGTATTAGAACTCCACGTGGCAACAGGAGGACTATAAATAATGGCCTCACCATTATTATGAATTATTGTGGGTGTGGATAACTGTATTCATAACAATAAAACACTGTTACGGGTTCCTTAACCACTGCTACAGAGAGAACCATCACCCCCTCTCTAATTGAGAAGCTGCACATTCACTGTGTTTTCCCTATGGTCACTGGAGGGAAACCTGCGCCACACGGACTATCATAAATTAAAAGTTGAGAGTGAAAACCAAAAGTGACTCATAAATAGCAGTGAGTGGGAGGTCTGTTCAGAGAAAGCAAGACTCCTCCACATGCTCAATTTGTCCGTCTCTAGCTAGAAACACTGGAGAACTTCTGAGTTTGGAAAAATAAATTGTCCGTACTTTCCTTGTCAAATTTGACCAAATACAGTATTCCAGTAATAATGACTTCTCCAGTGCAGCTACCTGCAGATCGTAGTAAAAGGATGTGATCTCGGAGCTGGAGTGGTTGTAGACGTGAGTGATCCTGGTGGGGTAGTTCAGGTCAGCGTAGAAGAATTGCAGGTGTTGGCCCAGACTGTTTCTAGAAGCCACACGCCGACCCAAACCGTCATAGCGGTACTGGATGGTCCAACTGGCCGCTTTACTGTAGACACGAACTAGAAGACCTGAATCACAGACGAAGAAAAAAGGATGTGAAGAATGACGAGACAACATTAGAAGTATTGATTTCAGTGAGATTGTTACTTTTATCTAAAATGCTAACATTTTAACAAAAAAACTAGGGTTGAGGCTCTGCCACACCAGTATTTAAAAGAACAAACATTGTGGCAAAGCTAATTCATTTAATTGGAATCACCTCGATCACAGGCCAAGTAAGCTTTGACACATGACTTTGTGCTGTTGACCAAGCTGTCTTGGTGCGTCTTTATGAATCCCACTGCTCTTCTTGGCAGGACAAATCAGGTTACAAGTACCTTGCATGTACCTTACGGGCAAAAGCCACCCTTTGCAGCATTTGAGCGCTAGGATTGGCCAGGCGTCCAGGCTCTCTCCATTTTCATCCAAGATCAGCACTGTCGAGACAGCGTTATTGTGAATGCTCTTCTTTGCAAGACCCGCCCTGCGTAGCTTGTTGAGGCACAGACGACCTAAACAAATGCTGTGTCCTATGCCCAGACCAATGGGCTATCCTGACCCAAACTACTCAAGGTCAATGCCTAACATTAACCAATCGTCTGTGCCTCAACAAGCTACGCAGGGCGGGTCTTGCGAAGAAGAGCAGAGGGATTCATAATAACGCTGTCTGGACAGTGCTGACCTTGGATGAAAATGGAGCCAGAGAGGAAAAAAAGGAGGAGCCG
Source organism: Anarhichas minor (assembly GCF_050575085.1). Classification (NCBI taxonomy): domain Eukaryota; kingdom Metazoa; phylum Chordata; class Actinopteri; order Perciformes; family Anarhichadidae; genus Anarhichas; species Anarhichas minor. The sequence goes on along the minus strand of NW_027466460.1, from coordinate 3,529,803 downwards.
TGTGGCTTTTATTTAACCCTCAGCAACCAAGCTACCACGCTAAATAACTGGCAGTCATAAAGCTAGCTACCTCGGAGAGCTATTGTGACCATGATTGTAACTGGCTGTTGGTAGCAAGTTCCCAGCTGGTACATATTCACCAACAAGCCCTACTACTAGTCACTACGTCATCAAGCTTCTAGCACAGCTTTTCATTAGGATGCACATATAAACTTCTCTGTGTCACTTTCTGGAGTGACCGGGCTTTTGTGTTACCTTAATAACTCTCACCTTTGGAGTTGTATTCAAATATCTCAGCTCCTCTCTGTCTCAGGAAACCGTCTTCATCCAGCCTGTACTGAATGTCTCCCAGACGAGTGATTCTGTCCCTCAGGTCGTAGCGTAGAGGGGTCAACCGACCACTGTTGCCCGGGTTCAGCAAATGCAGATTCCCATTCAGGTCATAATTATACCTGGAAGGCCAGAACATTATACTATTAACATCTGGCATCATCAAATGATGGGGCTGTTCTCTGTTTAATATTCTGATCCTACCTCCACATCATCTTCTCATTGAGGGAGACCGTCTGTAGCTGTCCGTCAACGTCATACTCGTAACCATATTTGGTTGTGTTGGCGAACGGTCCAATCTTGATCTCACGCTTGGTGACTCGGCCCATGTTGTCGTACTGAATGGTGATCCAGTACATCAGAGACCTGAAGATCTCATACTGGATCTCCTTGATGCGGCCGTGCTGGTCGAAGTGTTTGGTGTAGGTCATCACTGCTGTGGAGATGATCTAAGACAGGGGGGGAGAAACTATACATGACATGACCAGACAAGACATGGGAATCGACACTAATCAAGAGCCATCCAGGGACACAAACACATTGACAACCAGATGTATTTGAGGAATTGAAGTATATATCTCTAGGCCTTTTTATCAAGCATCTCAGATTCACTCCTTAGCCGACTGAATGGTTCAGCCATTATGAGCCTCATAGGTGTAGCAGGCCCCTTCTAACACGGGTTAGTGGGAAGGCTGCTACCATCTACTGAATCAACCAATATGAGTACAAGAAGACGATGTTGACCTCTAGTGTCGTATAGTTATTATGATGGGAGCAAAGGAGGAAGTCAGGTGACTTATTGGATACTTCAAACAAACAGGACTTTTACTCAGCACATTGAGTGAAACCTAAAGTTGACGTTGACTTAGTTTACCATATTTTTGTTAGGTGGCGACGCACTGCATAAGAAACATAAGTTTCAAGTTACATAAGAAATGTGCTTATTTTACCCTAACCAGGATCTATTCTATTTCATTTTCTACTTGTATTTTAAGGATAACATGGAAGTCCCCATTTCTTTTTTTCTACCTTGTTCACATTTGATTTATTAAGGTCTTTAACATATTTTGTTTGCAGAGTAAACCTTCTAAAAAAATGGGTATATTTACTGACTATTGTTCTTAATAATAATGATGTCAAATACCCCATACTATCTGTCATATCATCAGTTACGTAGAAAATTGTTATATGTTGTTCTAGCCGTATCTCCAACCCCAGTCCTCCCTGAAAGGATGGGGGAGGATGAAAAAGTAAAGTCAAACAATTGAGGCTTTAGCTGGGATGTCACTATGTTTGACCTGCACACCGATCAGGAGGTGGAAAGCTGTGGGTGACGCCAAGGTTCTGACTTAAATGTCCAAATTGAGGATGTAATGATGTTCTGTGCCTTTAAATGCCAGATTAATATTAAAGTATCACCTCTAACGGCAATGACTTATCCACCGTATCAAGATTTATGAGGTACTTTTTCTTACTTATCCATCATTTAAGGACAATTTAAATGAATGCATCCAATCCCTTCTTACCTGATTGATATCATAATAGATGACTCCGAACTTCCCAAACTGCTCCACCTTTCCAGATATATCATCAAATTGATAGAGATCGATTGGCAGTGGTGTCTCATTGATCACAGCCTGCATGCTGGTGACTCTGAAGCTGTTGTCGTAGGTGTAGTCAAAGCGCGCGTTCACCATTCCGTCCTCGCTGAAGCGGAATATTTGCCGATCGACCAGCGGGCCGATCTGACGGTACCGGATGGAGCAGATGAAGCCTTCGCTCTGCAGGTTGACGGTCTTAAGCACACCAGCGGTCTCATCATATGTAAAACTGACCCGCGTTGAGTCATAGAGGATCTCTGCCAGCTTGTTCTGGTGAGACGAATAAAAAAAGAGCAGTATGTGTTTACCATAATGGACTTTGTAGAATATCAGATCCTATTCATCCAGGATCAGCAACAACATCAGTTACATTTAATGACTGCCATCAACTGACTTGAGTGGTCTAGTCAGCTGTCAAAGTCCCTGTTCATTCTCTGCTGCAGCTGCTGCACCACCCTGGGGTCCACCTGACTCTGTTTCTTCATGGTTCAGGCTGTACTGATGATCTCTCCCTGCCATGACTGTCAAGTACGCGATGCAAAAATAGATCTTCTTTCCATTTATTCTATATAGATTATACTGTTCCAGATCTTATTCTGAAGAAATCCTATTCAAATGTCTTCACAACGTGTAACTATTCATATGTGGGTTGACTTAACAGATAATAATGATCAACAACTGAAGGACAAATTATACATTATTGTAATAGTCCAGATTTTGCAATAAATATTACATTTTTATTTAAATTATAAAACAAAAAAAAAAATTTCATTGCAAAGAATATTGCTATCGTACACAAATATAAAATTTTGTATTTATTAGTATATTTATTAGTATATAAACTATATGTATTTGAACATATATATATGTAAAAACAGAAAGTCCCCGACCTGTCTACGATATTTGTAGAGTATGCGGCGGTCAGTGCCTAGATGGGCGACTCGGAGGAGCTAGAGACAGAGGAAAAAGAACATCAGTTTTAAAGGGGACATATCATGCTCATTTCAGGTTCATGCTTGTATTGTGGGTTTCGGAACATGTTTACATGCTTTAATGTTCAAAGAACACATTTTTTTTCTCATACTGTCCTTCTGAATATATCTGTATTCACCCTCTTTCTGGAATGCTCTGTTTTAGCGCCTTTCTCTTTAAGCCCCCCTCCCAAAAAGCCCACTCTGTTCAGATTGGCTTGCAAGAAAAATATAATGCACCTTTGTAAAGGTAGTTGTCAAGCTGTGGATGGTATGTATTCTAATGAGCCTGCATGTGACAGAGGAAGGGGAGTCAAATCTGAATGGCTTGTTGAATCACATGTTTTCTAATCTAGGCAGCCCACAAAATACTGACTGGGTTGTCTTATTTCAGTTTGTAGGTTGATAGGCACTTCCCTTTAATATCATGAAAATAATCAGACTTGAACAATTCTTAAGAAATAACGGTGTGGAAGCTGTTGTGTAAGAAAAAAGGACAACAGAAAGAAGGAAAACAAAAAATACTATCCTAAGACATTACACACACAGCCACACACAGCCACACACACACACACACACACACACACACACACACACACACACACAGACCTGTCCATCTTCAGAGTAGTCCACAGTGACGGAGGCGTTGCTCTCTGGGGGGTTGTAGATGTTTCTGTAGTATCCTATGGATCTGATAGTCTGCATGGTGTGTCGAGCCACGCTTGGCATGGTGACCGCTGACAGTCGGTCCCCAGAGTCATAGTCAAAGATGTACTGGTGCTGGCTGTGCAGCAGCAAGACCATGGACTGTTAGAGAGAGGGCAGAACAAACATACTATCAGAGCAGTAAAAGACACAATAGAACAAGCACAATGAGACACTTTACATTTACTGGAAAGTGGCAGCGAGCATGGCTCCAAATCTCTAACAGTATCGGATGCCTAGCAGGGCAAGGACAGAAGAAATAAAGCACCGGCACTCACAGAAAACAGGAGCCTCCAACAAACCAGGGAAGCACTATGGTGAGAGGCAAACATCTATATCTAACCACAGAAGTTTGTATTAAACATGAAGCTCCTCACACACAAAATAAAAGTGGGGTTTCTGTCATGAACCTTAAGCTACATGTAATGACACTGAGCACATATACATCAATCCATATTCTAAACAAATAAGGGAATCAGGTGCATCTTTCAATCAGCTTGTATTAGATGAATATCTTAACATTGCTGTGCCATCTGGTGGGGTTGTGTCCCACTGGACCTTATGCAAAATCCCACCTGCATGAGAGTGAGACAGTTCGGCTTGCATTTTAAGTCGTGCTTTATTTGCAGTCCTCCACATCACCACTGCAACAGCTAACAGTAGAAACTTAGCTGAGGAATTTATGGCATTTGTGTTCTATACAATCTGGATCCATTCACTCTCTTTGGTCATCTGAAATGGAGCATTGCATTAGGTTGGGCAGAGCTCTTCACCAGCTGCTACCAGCTGAATGAAAACATCCAATCATAATTCAAGCATTAATAAAATGAGGTGGAAAATGAGGTACTAATCTGTTGATTCACTCTTGGCAAGACTGCTGCCACATTGCACTCCACCACTCCTACGCCCCCCCCCACCAATTTTCAATCAGGACAATATACGATTTAATGTTCATGTGTGTCACCATGTACCTTGTCCAAGTAGGTGTAGCTCCACGTCTTTCCGTCAGCAAAGACTCGGGAAATGATTCTTCCCTGACTGTCGTACTCCCACCTCTCTGTGGTTGGACCCCTCTGGAGGCCTGTCACCTGCCCCGTACTGGACAGACAGACACACACACACACACACACACACACGCGCACACACACACACACACACACACACACACACACACACACACACACACACACACACACATATGTGTATATAAGACTTTGTAGAAGCTAACAATCTAGTTCATACCAGAATGTGTCATATCCAAGCCATGTGTTTCCAGGTTAAATTGAAAGTGTCCCTAAAATGATGAATTTACTAATTTACTTATGTCAGTGTATTAATGCCGCAGTTCCTTTTAAAATGTTAATGCAGTCTTAGAGACTGTTTTAAAGTCCCATGTTCCATATAATCCCGAATCATAAACAAAACTTTTTTTAAGATGATCTTTTTGGCCTTCATTGGATAGATAGATCAGTTAGACTGAAAAGGGAAGACAGAGGGGATGACATGCAGCTAAGGGTCAGATTTGAACTCTGGTTGCTGCGGTAAAGAGCTCAGCCTTGATACATGGGGCACCGACTCGACCACCTAGGATTATCACACCTTCATTTATATTGATATTATAAAATGCAATTTCTATTGTGAACACAAGGTGTCACTATCACCATATAGGCAGATGCCTTTTTCATACCGAAGAAACTTTGTAAGTCCATGTTTCTTATATTTTGCCCCCTCAGGGTGGACAAACTGTTAGAAACACCTTTCGATACAATTGAACATGCACACATAGACACACACACTATGACCTCAAAAATAAACATCAAGTAGAATTATCACCATTATAACAGTGTCAACAAAAACTGAAAATGTGTCAGCTTTGTAACAGTAGAATTAATGGCAGAGCTATTATTTTAAGATGCACATTTTTCAAAAGCTTTCTGTTGTATTTTATTCTTAAATGCATCCCTTATTTGACTTGAAACGAGAGAACATTTATTTATTCATTATATTATGTAATATTTACAAGTCATCCAGTTCAATTTGAAAATATTGTTGAGATATTATTTAATTTAACTTTATTTGACTTAACAGTCAGTTTTTGACTTTTAACTGTTGGCTACTTCAATATATACTGTATGAAACTAAATTATAGCGCAATTTAGACATTATTGTGATGTTCCGGACCTTTGTATGAGGAAATTCTCTTTAACTGGACCTTGTTGAATTTGAATTGAATACCCCTGACTTCGACTATACAGGTGTACTTAATAAAGAGTGCATCTGTGAAAATGGGGAAATAAGTGACGGTGTTCACATCACTGATGTGCCAGCACAAACCAGCACAAAGCCTGTTTCTCAGCAGGATGTAGGTTTGTTCCATGTTAACCACAACACCTCAACAGACTTTTTCAACTTTCTTTTGCTTTCTTTGTTGTGAATGTGGTGCTGGAAAAAACCTTTCTCCCCTTAACTAAGTCAGGTTATAGTGTCTCCAAGTATATGTAATGTGTACAAACAAGTGCTGTTAGATGTCTAAAGTCATAGATCCAGTGAATAGTGAAGCTATCCCTTTTTAACTGAGCTCTTTTGGACTTTTCTTCTGAGCCCAGTGGCACTGGCTTATCTCGTCTTCACCCTTTACATCTCAGCTTTCTGTATTTGAGTAAAGAAACTATTAAATACCCTAATATAGAAGCACTTACCTGGAGTAGGTCAAGTTAACAGACAGTAGCTTGCTGCTGGGAACCCAGAGTGTCGGATGGCCTTGGGTGTCATAGATGATTTTCAGCAGGAACTTCCTGTGGTCATCATAAATTTTCTCTGTTCGGAGCGAACGATCGTAGTCCACAGACAGCAGGTTCCTACCGTTCACCTGAAGGGGTGGACGCAAACAAATAACCACTGAATCATAGAGATCTCTGATCAGCTGAAACATGAAATGCTTAGTATCTGAAACTGATCATATTACATGCAGCAATGCTGAGCCCCTGCTATGCTCCCTTCATGGTCTGACCATGACTAAAAGCATACAACTATTTAAAGGCGCCAATAATGTTGATTTCACCCCACAATACAAAAGTGTATAGATCAAACAACGCTGTTTTATTCTTAGAGCAATAGCAGAAGAGGGATTAAAATAGATTGGCCTGAAGGTGGCAGTAGTGTTTATCTTCCTGGGAGCATGAATGTAATGTGTAAACCATGGCAATCTGCCTGTTATTAAGTGAGGAGATGTTTCTGTGTGTTGCTAGATGAAAGCTCATGGAGAGTGCAAAATGGAAAGAGCCTTTGGGCAGCATGAACATGCTGAGTTCATAAAGATTTACTCATTTGATTTAGATATCATATACAGGTGGAAATTAGTGCTGGAGCAAAGGTTAAGACGTGACCAAACACTAAAGGAATCAACCAGCAAATTTCATCACTATCTGCATGGACAAACAAATCTGTTTCTCTGTTCTTTTATATCATGGCCCAAAAGATATAATAATATATTAATATTACATTATAATAATTAGCTGGCTAGCAAGTTTGTTGGCTTTTAAAAAAATGTATAATGGTTGAAGAATATACAATATGTTTCTCAATATGTACAGTCACTCATTCTCCGGGACCACGAGCATTACTTGAGAAAGTTAACATAAACCAAAGGGACCATATTAGCCGACTGCTGGCAGACTACTCCGCTGGGAGGAGCCTAGGATCACAGTTTATCGTCCCAAATGATTCTGCCACCCAACAACACAACAACATGACACTTTGATGTGTAACTTTAGCCCTACACTTTGTGTTTGCCTCTAGTCTTTCCTTTGTTTTGCCCCCAGTTTAACACCGTGAGGTAATCATGACGTCGGCTGTAAAAAGGGTCTGTAGGCTGAACAAACAGACAAACAAGAAATAAGCCCTGGTGTTTAATTCTTGTTAATAACTTGCTGCTCAATTTAACATATGCGCCTCAAGCAGTGAATTCAAACAAACTTCTGATCCAAGACATCCATAAAACACTGTAGCACCACAGCTCCTGCTAGCCGCTCTTTATCGCTTTCTAAATGACTTGCTGTTTGTTCAAACACCAGTTACGAAGACAGATAACCCAGGTTCGGAGCTGAACTCACCTTATGCATCCTTGAAGCAAGGGGAAATTCTAAGAATGAATTGTTCTACAGACCTTTTTCATTAAAGATAGAGTCTTGCTGGAAAACGTTCAAGTCATTTTTCTCATCTTTTTATTCGGCCACCCTCTCATTCGTGAATTAGCACCAGTTGAATGCAGCGAGGTGAATAAATGGGGGCAGAGAAAGAAGAAGGATATTGGGACGGTGGCTAATGGCCAGCTGGATGAGAAACAAGATGGGATAACAGCCAACAGACGTGCTGAGTGTGAGACACACCATACCAGATGAAACAAATAATTTTGTAGATTGGCATGGCCTGTCACGTTCATAATGGATTGGAGCACTCTGTGACTTTTATTTCAACTCAGTGCCAAACAGGACTCTCAGATGGTCCCGTCTTCACTTCAGCCACTCATTTACCTTAATAACTGGTATAGAGAGGAAGAATTTCTGGGGTGTATTTACTGTACTCATACAGCGTTCGTATTTTCAAATAACAATCTCTCAGCCAGGAGATCATTGTTCCTGCCCCGTGTGAAACGAGAAGTCAACATTGATTTATTTGTCAATTTACTAAAGTCATGCCACTTCCCTAGTTATTTTAACCCAAACAACGACCTTTTCCTAAACGTAGCAGTGTATCATAGTTTGATTGAATCCAATCAGCCATACATTATTGACAAACATGACAGTGGAAGTCAAATATATCATAAATACACAATGAACAAATACATCTAGGGACTAACAATACCATCAAAAACTGTCCTACATTTAGTTAATTCATCTCATAAAACTTACCAGCGTTGACATTCTGTGTCTGACAGCAGCTGTTTTCATTATTTCATCCAACAAGCTGCTAGGACATGCAGTTTCATATTACCTCACACGCTCAATGCACATTCCTTAGTTTGATGAGCGCACCACATAAAAACAGTATGAATATTAGCATTTAGCAGAAAGGCTGGTCAAAGGTTCCCTGCTGTTCATCCCGCCCCACAATCACCCCATCATCATTAACGCCTTACGCTGTCAGCTGGACTGTCATGGTCTTAGTGTAGACAAATTCTTGAACACACCAATCACTAACGTGTGGCTGACATATACAGTGTACATACTGTATTCATGCTCACCTTTGCACTCCCGTTTACTGAAACACACGCAACTCATTATTGCCAGCTCACAATACAACACTCCCCATTACCACTAGTGGGCCACACATGCTGTTGCATTCATTAGGGTTTGTTGGACCATGCTTAGAATGGCACCATTGTGTCGATCAAACTCTCCAGAGACCACATGACTGCAGAGTTTTCTCCTATTAGGCTGGGCTAGTTAGAGAGCACTTCATGTAATATTCAAGCACTGCAGACAAATCACTGTCCCTTCCTTCTCTCCTAATAGCTTGTAAGAACACACAACGCCATAATGGACAGAAACATAAACCCCTTATCCAACCCACAGCAAGCTGCTTACAGAGGGGGACAAAATGATAGGACTGATATGTGAGCATTGTTGCCTTCTAGCAAGAAGGTACTGGACTTACATCTAATGTCCAGCTGGGGCCCCTCTGTGCGCAGTGCACCTGTATGTTTTCACTCCGTCTGTGTGGGTTTCTCCCTCCAACAGTTCACAGCAGGTGAATTTGAAACTCTGTAATGTTTGCAAGTGTAAAGGTGCTGCTCTATTCAGCATGTGATATCCCTGTGATAATCCTAGATTTATACAATAACTACATGATTAATTAAACTGAACCCTGTCCATTGGACCATGTGGACCCTATTTTGACTTTCAGTTCAGAAAAGATGCCTGTGTTTGTAGATCACTAGTCAGTCCCAGCTGGAGAGCACTCACCCTGAGCTTCCTCCCAAAGACGATGACTTTTCCACGTGTCTGTTCCTTCCTAAACCTCCACTCCACCAGGTTCTGGCCATTCTCTCCCGGCAGTGTCATGTTGCGTCGGGCTACAGTTGGGTTAGCAGCACCTTGAAATGGATATGAAAAAGACATGAATACCAACAACATTTTAAACTACAAGTGGTACAACTACCGCCTCACGGTTGTAGCCGCCGCCAACCAGTCAAGCTAGAGTCTACATCAATGTCTGTCCAAAATGTCATCACTACATAATTTTATCCCATTAGACATTTGTGTGAAATTGTCATAAATTGACCATCAAATTCGAATCAATTTATCCTTTAGTCCAGGTGGACGTTTGTGCCAAATTTGAAGATATTCCCTCCAGGTGTTCCTGAGATATTGTGTCATGAGAATGGAACGTGGGGACAGACAGACTGAAAACATCATGCCTTTGATTGCAATATCCTGGGTACCTTGTGCACTATGTGTCGCTGTATACTTTTTTACAATGCATGGAAGATCATCCTAATCCTGCAAATACGGAAATATTACTGAGCAACTTTCTTTATCAAGTAAAATATAATGCTCAAACTCGCTCAGACAGAGTGTATCTCTGCAACGCAGTACATGCCAGTATGGATTTTGATCATTTACATAAGCCATTAGCCTCTCTGGAAGGTTTAATGTTTCCCCCTCCAGACTTTTAATGATTTTACCTCAAGATGGGCTTTGTGTGTGGTTTGAATCTTCTAATGTAGCCCATTGAATGTGAATCACATATCATATCGATACAATTTAATTGCTACTAACCATGTTCCAAAGTCTCCTGCAGTGTTTTAGACCATCAAATGAAAATCAGCCTGCAGAGACTTGACACTTGAGTTGGTCATTAATCACAGTGAGCATCACTTCTGTATTTATTGTTGTGTTGTATTAAGTTATATTGCTGCAGTTCGGCAGGTCAGCTGCTAATGCAGGCTTGTAAGTCTGAAATGTCTGCACTACATCACCATGCAATGATGAACAATGACATAAAGAAAAGCAGGCATATTTATTATGACGGATCACCGACAGTACGTGCAGCACATTTCAAGCTGATTATTATTATTAAGATGTAATGCAAACCAGTGGCTATCTAGAAAGTCAAAATAACACAACGTATTTGAGTCATTAAAACTGTTGTGCTGCTTTGGAAAATGGTCAGCAACAATTTAAATACAGAAGATTTGCAGGAGCCGCACTAAAATGTGAAAACACTGGTACGGCTTGAAAGATGATCCGATCAAACGCATTCAAATATGATATTTCATGATACTGATGATCCTTTTCACAAACAGGCTCATCACATGGGCAGACAGTTGTGATGGAAAAAAGGCCTCAGACAGCACCTGCCACACAAAAACTCTTAGATGAAAACCATTTACATTGAATACTTAGCGTACTGAGCAATTCATAACTCATAAGCCATGAAGACAGCCTACACCCATGCTTTACATGTACTGCATGGTGGTAAGCAGGATAGAGTCATTTAACAGATGCAGCAAGGACTCAGCCTTGGTACATGGGGTATATTGTATTCACGCTTCAAAAATCATAAAGTGGTGTCCTTTGTGAAGATTATCTTGCTGAACAAAAGCCTAAACGCTTGTTTGACAGAGCTTATTTTCTGCAATAATCTAAAATCCAGTGGAAAAATCGAATAGTTTTTTTGTGGACGGAACCAGTGTGATGCTTAGTTGTGGGGTGTCCGACACAAATACGTCATCCCCGCACCACTCACTATCAAACATTTAGGGTAATGTGCTCAAAGCTGCATACCTGCCAGTATATGGGGCTCCGTCTGGTAGTGTGTGTCCATCCCATTGGCATAGATGACCCGCAGCGAATGGTCATTACCCACATGGTAGCTGTTACGAAGCTGGTCTGTGAGACAGATTCGGGGAGATGATTATCATGAATTACAATACAATTACAATACAATAAAATATCATTACTATACCTAACATTGATTTTATGTTTGTTTTCAATGTGGCAGATTTCAAGGGATTTCTTCAAAAACACTATCAATGCTAAACTGAACTGAAAAGGAGAGAAAATGAAAGACAAAGAGAGGAGAGCAAGAAAATGCATGTATGTGTATGTGTGTGTGTATGTAAAGAGAGAACAGAGTACAATTAATTTCCGTGGGCCGTGTTTGAACCTGCTAATGGAGCACAGGGCAGGTATTAACATCCGCCAGCCTCTTTTAATTAGGTTCCCCTTGACCTCTCGCAGGACTAATGGATGTCTGTGTGTATGTGTGAGTAAGTGAGATATCAAGGCTCTCTCGCCTAGAGACAGTTTTACTTTTTTCTCCCTTATTCTGATCCTTCCTTCATCAGGTAAATGATTCCTGTTTGTCTGATTGTCTTTTAAAAAAAACAAGTACAAAATATTTCCAAAAAAAACCTTCTACTTTATTCACAAAGTTTTCGAGGGCAAACAAAAAATGAATAAAAATAACATCAACACATTTGATGCCAAAGTTATCTACCAATTTCACACAGCGATAAGTGTGCAGTGTCTTCTTTTGTTACATATCGTATTTCTGAGGGAATTAGCTTTATCAATTATTTTCAAATGTTGTTTCCTTTTTTATTTGAATTTCTTTTAAAATAGTTTTCATCTTGATTTGAGAGCAACTACAAAAGTCTTTATTTTTTCCTCCTTAGATTCACTGGGATTCTTTTCTTTTTTTTTCTACCAAATGTTTCACAATGACATGGAGGGAAAACATGCAGCACTGGTTATCTAAATGATCTGGGGTCAAGTAATTCAAAGATAGTTTAACCTTTCAAATCTGTCCAAAATGTGACTCCTGCAAAAAGCGACTGGCCACTGTGTTATTTTTTTATGCTGATTGTACGTTTTGGTTTAATATTGTGCGGTGGATCTGATCCTTCACTCCCACCCACCCACATCAATTTTCTACCACAAAAGAGAGGCTTCGTACAATATGTAATGAATGGGGACAGACAGCACACACAGCTTATTAGAGCCAGCCCATGATAATGCATTCGTGTGAAGATTTACTGTATTTTCCCTGTAGAGCCTCATTGTCAAGTCCTGCATGGTTGCCCGTTTTCACAAAGCAATCAACAACAACATCTAAATGACAAAATACAGCATCTGTGTTAGCTTGTTTACCATTTCTGGGCTGCACCTACAGCTAATATGATTTCACATTACCTGGACCGCTTGGCACATTGCGCAGTTTAGAGGATAGCGAGGAGGCGAAAGGATAAATAATGTACATGAATTGATGGAGAGGAATGCTACATTTGTCGATGGCTTTGAATAACTTATTACGTTCGGATCAATACTGCTCTGCCGTGAGGGAGACACTACTCTGTTTTCCTCTCACTCGGGGCACATGTAGCATGCTCTGAAACAAATCACTGACGGCCACTCGAGGCCTCTCTTCAACTGGCTCATTAGTTCAGATTTAACAAGGGCATCAGTGCAAAATTATTGTTTTCCCTCACCGTTCAGACCGAATGTCTGACATGAAGGATGATAAGGATGGTGAAACTTATTTTTTCCTTTTGCAGTTTCCCTGAAATCGAGAATTATCATTGATGGATCTCTCAGGTCTATTCTTACAAGGTTTAAAGGTGTAAAATACGAGATTGGGAGTATTTCTTTTGCCTCTCAATGGCTCTCAACATGCGACGGCTGAGCTGGCGGCTCGCGGCTAACAGTGCTAACAGCGCTTAAATTGAAAAATACGGCAAGAGTGCTGACAGAGCTCACAGTGTTTACCTGAGGGGGACTGATGGGCATTAAGCTTCCGCTATCTGCTCTTTTTTTCTTTCTTTCAGTTAGTAAGAAGTTAATGATTATGGATTAGAACAAAGGCGGGTCTTGCGGATGGAATTCATGTAGACATTAACATACTCTATCAATACTGTTAACTGTAGCTCAGTGGTCCCATGGGGCATTCACCGGAGCCAGAGGGTAATATTGTGGAAAGCAATGAGAATAAAACATTTTGCAATATGGCCATTGGTCAGAGAAATATAGATTTACTGATTTGGAGTGTTTGCCCTGGGTGGTAAGTGCTAGGACTGGTGGTGGTGGCTGAAGATTATGAACTACAAAGCTGAGACCCTTCTGGATTACCATGGGGAAGTTATATTTCTAATCATGGTGTTAAGGGAAGACTTTAGAGCCTGATATACTCCCAAGTGGACGCATACACTGCAGACACCACAAACACCAAGCAGTTCTGTTTATACTGCTCTCTGGAGTCCACTTGGAGAACGCGTTCCACACATGCACAGTAGATCGGCGTCTACAGGAAGACCTATCCATGGATGTAGGGTAGTCTGTATGATGATGTTTGCACAGAATCTACATGTAACACCCTCTGATGACAAAATTTAAGTCAAGCGGATGCAGAAAGTACAATACTGGCTTTTCTTAAGGAGATTGGTCTGACTCCAAACTCAAGCAACACTACTGTGTAACATTTACCAGCCTCAGCACTGAGCAACTACTACTCTATCAGCTACTGCTGTTCTCTCTGCTGTCTTTGTAGCGCATGCGATGTGTGAAACCTTGCATCTACTTTAATGTTGGGCTTTTTCCAAAGTGATTCATTTCTCAAACACAGCCACTCATCAGTGATTTCAATGGAAACGGCACCATTGAAAAAAAAAAAAAAGAGCTGTTGAAAAATGTTGAATAGAGCTCTCGTTTCTACTGGGCCAATATCACACAGTCTGATTCACATTACGAAGGCATTTGCATCACACACCCTTTAGCAAACTTTCTTACTTACTCTGTCACACAGACAAACGCATAGACCTGTACTTCTATCTTTGTGAGGACCCTCATTGACATAATGCATTCCCTAGCCCCTTACCTTCACCTTAACCATAACAACTAAATGCCTAACCCCAAACCTTACCGTAACCTAAACCTAATTCTTATCCGATCTTATTGTCTGGTCTTGAAGAAGTGAGGACCATACAAAATGTCCCAACTTTCCATAATTGTCCTCACTCTGTTTAACTGTTGGTTAAAAATTACTTTTCAATTAAATTCAATTCTATCTGCTTAGCCACAAATTGGCCTCAGAGTGCTTTACAATGTGTATACCGTCCCCGGACCCTGACATCCGATAATAACAGGGAAAATAAGGAAGCATCATCAGGGAGAGCAACAGAGGATAGACAGAAGTGTAATAGATATGTCATGGGTACAGAATGAACAACAACACAGCCAATCCATATGACAGAAATGATACTGAGAGTAGTAATAAAAGCAGTAATAGTAATTGAAATGTGAATACACACACACACACACACACACACACACACACACACACACACACACACACACACACACACACTTGCGTAAACACCTTACCCTGCACCAGCGTGTAGAAGGAGTCTATTGATGACAGGTTGGTTGTGATGGAAACGTCCTCATCCCTGCCTGACGTCTCAATGTCCACAGCAACAGCCCCTGACGACATGTCGCCGTGGAGATTGGTCACCACGCCGGTGGGGAAGGTCACATTAGTCAGACGACCCTCACTGTCATAGCTACAAGGACAATGAGGGATGCAGGGAGGGGGGAATAAAGGGACATTAGTGTCTATTACTGTAATGTGCTTTATGGAACCCTGTAGAAAAACACACGCACACGCACACGCACACACGCACACACACACACACACACACACACACACACACGTGGCCATAGCTGAATGTGCTAGACCTGGTTGTAAAGAATAGCAATTTCAGAGGCGGTGGGATGAAAACTGGATATACCCAGCTGGAGGAAGAGCTTTAATTCCAATTAATCTAATTAGAGGAAGTCAATGAATTATTCAGTTATGAGACTAGGTTTTCAATTATTTAACGTCTCGTCAGAAGACTAATCGTTCGGTGTCCACTGGTCCAACTAAAGGTTATGTCTCGACATAAACTAGTAGAGACAGTGAAGAAATCAAAGAGTGTATGTTATAAATCGATTCGTTCAGATTGATGTTGCCCACTTTGAGGTGATTTGAGCAGGTGTAGATCATAGCAGCTGATGCGATTCTGTCAGAAATGTTTTCTCAATGCCATAAAACCATTAAGAGCTAAAATAATTCTTAGTAACTTGGTAAAGTACCTGTAGATGTCTTATGAAATACAAAAATCCAACTTTATTGTTTGTTTTGTTTTTTCCCTTTTGATTTCCAGCCTTCCATTATCACACAGCAGGTCAGACATGTACCCAAATATAAACAGAGTAATGCTGCTCACTCATAGAAGGTAGTCCAGCCTATCTGGAGGCTTTTGGTAGCGAGCAAGCCACTGTTGCCATGGTAACTAAACAAGACCAGTTCCTGACCCTGAGCCGTGAGAGTCTTCAGACCACCGTTAGTCCCGATGGTCAGCCAGATGACCTATACACACACACAAACAGCAACAGCCACAGTAAAACATGGTTACGTGTTCGGATTGTACCAGTCCTCTCTTACTTCATCTCAGCCGTCATCTCAGACAGTAAACATCAAAGTTTGTTTAATTTAAATATTAATATTGTGTTGTTGTCCAAATAGTTTTTTCTTGAAACTGTTGTGAGAAGCAAAATACAGATAAAACAATAATAAGTGGTTCATTTTCTGGCTGAATGCAGGTGTTTTGATAACTTTAACTTCTGCAGCATGGCAAAAGACTTGCTCATCTCACCTGGTTGTCAGGGGCAACCACACGCACAGGCATCCTGTTGGTATCTCTACGGATACGGAGGGTATTCCCGCTGCTGTCTGTCACCGCGGTTACATCCTCCTCATTGCTGAGAGTGAAGGAATGGGTGGTAAATGACAAAGTGAAAATTAAGTTTGAAAAGGACAACAATGAAGAAAGTGCCGAAACTAAATATATTTCAAATATAACAAATATTTCAAAGCAACTATGTGTTTATTTCCACACAAACCAACCTGTAGCTGAAGTTGTATTTATAGTCCCCAGTGACCAGAGACATGGTGAACTGGTGAGTCCCATTCCCATCAAACACATAGAGCTCTTGGGAGGCTGGAGAGGCCACTTCATAGGAGCTGGGACCTGAAGCCAGAGAGCCTGAAGACACACAGACAAGCAGATGGACAGACTTGTGATTGCTCTATCATTTACTGTATCTTCTTTTTATTATACATATATATATATATATTATATTATATACGCTGGGAAATATCTGGGACAGTTCTGCTGACCAGCTTGTGCAGCAATCAGAGCCTCAGATCCTTCATTGAGTATGCCTTGCCAGTGTGTAGCCACTGTTGAAACCCAAAGATCATTGTTGTACAATTACTGGGTAGTGTGCAGGATCCTTACTGGCCCAAATATGAATCCATGTGGTCCACATTCCATGTAATACATATGTCACGGCATGCAAATAAATGGAGATACATCATAACACATGATTTTTTTCCATCTTCTTTTTTCTAATATTTGATGGGGGACAACATAAATGTATTACACAGGATACAATACAAGAAAGGTATTGAAGTACTCTGCCATTAAAAACAGTACAGTTCCCCATATTATTAGCACCAATACTTTAAGGTGTTTTGAAAAGAGCCATATTTACACTGCAAAAGTGTTCTTGCCGACTTTCCACGGCTGGTCGACAAAGTAGACTCCCAGAGAGAAATACGCCACTTAAGTACTGTAGCCCAGGGTTATGAATTATGCCCATACTTATGAAGGGAAACGATAATAACAAGGAGGCTCCGGCATCTGAAACAAGACTGCAACCTCTTTGTTGCTCCCACTATGTCAACGGTAGCAGCGGCCCACTACAGATTCACATATTCCGTTCTGACCTTTCACAATAAAAGCCCTGGACATATACACTGCATCACTGCTTACGGGAGGGCTACTTCAGATTCAGATTCAACTTTATTGTCATTGCACAGAGTACAAGTACTTAAATTCACTCATAGCATTTCAGAAAGGGAACTCAACAAAATAGCTTACAGTACTGCTGCTTCTTCTCTCTATGAGGATTTCACCTGTTATAAGTAGCAGGGAGACATGTGAGGTGGAGAGGTGTGAACGTGTAGCTGATCTAAAGAAGAGCTTCACCAGTCCTGGTTGGATATCAAAATAGATGATGAAAAAAAAGTATGAACGCACTATGGTACAAAAATTCACTCTTGTTTATGGCCTCTTTTCACACCCTCCACTGCCTTGCATTGTCAAAATATGTTTGGATTTTTTGATATATGAAAAAAATTTTAAGTTACATGTTCCGTTGTCATCTTTAGGTTTTTGCCGTGGTATCGTTTCAGTATCAGCATCGAGATACTTGAGGCAGGTATCGCTTCAAAGCCATCATTTTGGTATTGTAACAACACTAACAGTATAAACATACCAGTAGGTGGCTGGTTGCATCGTATAGCTCGAATTCGGATGTTTCCCAGATCAGCCATGTACAGCGTCCCATCCGGAGACACCACCAAAGACGAAGGAGAATTAAGCCTTGCGTCTTTAGCATAGCCCTCTCCTGTTTGATAGCAGTCACAGTTGGCATCGTTCTGCAAGACAGACGGAGGTCGGGAGTGGGGTGAGGGGTGGGTAGGGTGACAGACAATGACATTACATGAGCAATTCAACTTGGCTTATGCTATGGAGAGTGGAGAGGAGAAGTGGGCACCATCAAGAATTCAACTGGTGACAAACTCTCATGAATCAAATTTTCTTTATTGTGTTATATTACTAATATATTAATGTTGACCAGATACTAGCTGCAGTCACTGTGCTATTGTTTTACAATTAAATTACTTATATTCTATATTAAATTGTATTCATATAATTATTTGACTGCTACACATTTATTGTGGGTTTGCTGACCTGGACTGTACTATATCATGAATCAATCAAGATTAAGATATCAAATGAAGAAATAAAAGAAGGACATGGAGAATGCTTTTCAATGTCAGCTCCTCTGTATGTGAGGTAGATGTGGTACAGACCTTGCAGTCACAGTCAGATGGCTCTCCAGCTAAATGGGTAATTTCTCCATCAGTCGACACCTGGTGGGGTGAAAGTCACAAATAGACATTTTGCAACAGAAGGGCTCTTTCACCGAAAAGAAAACGACACAATAAAAGCACTCAGTTCATCATCTTCATTTGTCTAATGTTCCTGTATCTGGGGTTCAAATCAGACTTGGTACCTTTGTTGCTAATTACTGACTTGGACAGAGATTCAAAGTTGATGCAAAAATTGTTGATCTGTTAATCAGGAACTTACTGCACATGAATGTACCGTATACTGTATTTGCTGAAGATTACCTGTCGGATCTGGTGGATTTTCTTTTCGTCTGTCTCTGCGATGTAGAGGACACCGCTGTAGGACAAAGCGATGGCTGTAGCTCCCTCTAGCATGGTCTGGACCGCTCTCTTCCCCATAGTATATTCTATACCAGGTACCTGGCAGTGCATGGGACGACCTGCCACGATACGAACCTGAACACATACATTATGCAAAGTTGTTACTAGCTGCTAGCAAAAGTTGATTTATTAAACTAGTATTTCATGAAAAAAGGCACATGTAACAGGACATTTGTAAAACATGGACTGTGGTTAATGTGGGTACCTGTCTATTTTCAGTGATCTGCAACACAACGTTGTTGTCCAGGACGTAGATGGAGTTATCCATGGGATTGATGGCTAGATCTGTGGGCCATTCTAACCGAACCTGGATGTTAAGATGCCAGAGGGGGAGAAGACAGAGAGAGGTTCACATGCTACTCTGACTATATACTTCCATTAAACTATACTGTATTTTGCTATCTGATCCTGTTGATTCTAACAGGATCAGATCACCATTTCCTGGTTTGATATTTCCTGGTTTGATAATGACAGATGGTTTAAAAATGATGTATATAAAATCAAAACCTTCATGATCTCTAGGTCTGCTGCCTCAGTAAAGAGAAAACAGGGAGAGCAATCACCTAAAAACAAAGTTGCTCATGGACAGTTCAACTGGACTTGTTAAAACTACAGAGGACTGAGGGGGCATCTGTGATAGTAAATACACCCTTCGGATCAGGTTTACATGACATAAGGAGTTATTTTAAAGTACTTCAAATCTAAAGAAATAAATCTGGACGTGTTGTTTACATTAAATGTCTTCGATAAACTATGTCTATACCCACAAGATGGGGTGTTTTTAATATCAGCAAGTTTATATATTGTCTACTAAATGTCCCCTTTGTTCAAATGCTGCATTCACAAACATATTAAAGTGACTGTACGCTTAACTTGAAAAAGAACAACATGAATCTACAGAAAGCTGTAGTTGAACATGTGTGGGCTGTCAGTTCCACGAGTGAACTCAAGAGGTCGACTAGATAACTGCCAGAAGTCAAACTGAGCTAAAGTCTGCAGCGGAGAAAACACAGTCAGAGTTCAGATAAGTGCAACTCTGCAAGAAATGCCCCCAAACCACGGTCCTGTGCCCACAAAACAAAGACCACAACACACACTCTCCCTCTCTCTCTCTAACACACACACACACACACACACACACACACACACACACACACACACACACACACACACACACACACACACACACGTTAAGCCTTGTTTAATCTTTTCCTTAAGGTCTAATACTTGACACTTGCCCTGTGTGTGTGTGTACGTAGGTGGTGTTCTTTCCATTCTGAAGTCCATACCATGTATGTAAGATTGTACATTCTCACTAAAAACAAGCTGTAAAAATTAAAATAAAGTTCTATCTTCTATCTTACTCTCTGTCTCACTGTCTTTTCTTATTTTTGCCAGTCTGATGAGTTTCTAAAATGAATTAAGGAAAAGTCAGTAACCAGATCTTAATCGTTGCAGAGCATCCTATCAACTGGATTGAATCTCAATCATAGAGACCTGCAACTAATTTACGTTTACTGGAAACATTTAAATCCAATGCAAGTGTGATATTGTTTTATATTAGTGCTGGGCAACGATTCAAATTTTTAATCGCGATTAATCGCATGATTTTTTTGCGATTAATCGCATTGTTATGTGCAAAATTCAATAATGAATTCAAAAGTAGTGTATTGCGCACTTTTATTTTAAAAGTACTGCTATATGAACAAAAGTGCAATAACTTGGTTTGCAAACACTTTAAACAAATAAGGTGCTTTTTAACAGCAGTATTCCTTTACACAGTAGCAGTTAAAATACAGTTATAATGATTCTGATAATAGATATTCAGCCGGTGTTTTTTTCTTTTTTTTTTGTTAAATTCTCAGTAGCGATAACTAAATGATATGCTTATTAAAGATATTCCAAACAAAAACACTTTAAAAACTCTAAAAAAATTATTTAAATGAATCATTTATTTTTTGCTTTTGTTGGTATTTTGGTCAGACATATATGCAACGCTGATTACCGTAATATGTGTGGTATTTGTTATAAATGTACATTGGTACATTTATAAGAAGCTGATAAGAAGCTGTACATAGAGGGACTTAGGACCCAGGGGAATGTGGGTGAAGGAAACAGGAAGAGACGGAAGAGACGCCACACAAACTCAGCTGTTCACCGCTTGCTGCCGGCCGGTCGGCCGGCCGGTTCTTGTGTTAAAAATGTCCGCTTAATAATAAAAAAAAACTGCGTTAACGCGCGATAGAATAATTGTCGGCGTTAATTAATGAAAGCATTAACGCGATAATAACGCGTTAACTTGCCCAGCACTATTTTATATATATACAGGAAAGCAATCAGAGTCTGATGGGTGCACAGAGCATACTTAGAGCATCCTTGAATGTTACCTGTCTTATGTGCATGCTGGTGTCACAGGTCAAAGGTCGTGCAGAGGTCAGGTCGTTGCTGCCCAGCACTGTGGAGATGATTCCATTACGATCCACTTTCCTGATCATAGTCCCATCCACAAAGTAAATCAAACCGTTTCTATCAACTGCGATGCCTGTAGGGAACACAAACACAAACGCAAACTTCAGTATATAGTTGTCCAGTTGATTATCAATACATCACCTTTCTGAAAATGAGAGTGAGGTATTTCTCCTTTAGGGGAGTCCGGAAAACAATAGCTGTTGCGTTTGGTAATCAGTAGATGAGCTACGCAACAAAGATCCGGATCAAAACAGTTCAGAACGATAGCCTGTTGTTTGAACATTTGCAAACTGCTTTGAGTGCGATGGAAGCACAAAGGCGCCTATGAACTGTATGTAACAAGCCTTTTAGAATTAGTATTAATCAGTATCAGTATCAGAATCAATGTAAAGGCAGAAGACATTGAACAAAACAAATGAAATTCCATCTCTAGGTTTCAGGAGTGGAGTTAAATGCAGTACTGTATGTAGGTCAGGAGGCCTATCGATTAAATGTGAACAAAATGTACAGTAACAGCATAAAAAGTGTAAAATAAGCACGTCATCGTGGCTACAACACACAAGGTTCATGCTTGCATAACCAGTCAGTGTCTTTTCATTCAGTGATATTGACTCATTTAGAATATGTTCCCATCCAGACTTGAAGCAATGATGTTATGCCAACCATTAGTGACACTTGCAAATGTGGGGGAGCCTCCAATTTGCATAAAATCTTTATTCAGCAACATTTAATGTCAGGGAAATTGATGCCGTTGAGCTTTGAGGTGCAATAAACACAGACCCAGTTGTGAAGGACCTATATCATCACTGTGGTAGCGGTATTCCCATGTTGCCAATTAAGTAGGAGATGGAAGAATTTATGTGAATGGATGTGTAGAGTAGGTACTGTTTGGTAGATGGAGCAATTGGCCCTTCGCTAAGCCCCACCCAAGCTGTTAGATGTACGTTACCATGGAGCCCACACTGTCACTAACTGCACTCTCTGCTTAAATATGATCTATTTTTGGGAAAATTAAAAAGCAGTTTCAGAGAGAAGAAGACAGAAGGGTCTACAATATGTGTTTGAAGGATCTATCCAGGATGTCAAACTGATTCAGTAGTGAAAACAGGTTGAAAAGATAAAGATAGAAGCTAAAGCTACAGATCGCAGTGTAAAAGTGAACCACCACATCACCTGGTGATCCAGACTATTAGTCATTTTTCTATCTTTATTAATAGCTGTTGTGCTATTATTGTTAAAGCTTTCTCTCTACCTGTCCCCCCCTCTCTCTATTTCAACCAAACAGGTCGAGGAAGATGGCTGCCCACCCAGAGCCCAGTTCTACCCGTTAAAGGGGAGTTCCTTCTTCTCGCCCCGGGGACTTTGAACATTTCAGTACAGCTCTACAAAATTCTAGCACAAGTAGGATGATTTTCTAAGGATAAGAAAGCTGATGAAATTCCTATGTTCCCTTTTCTAAATGTAAAACCAAATATGTGTGTTGGGACAAACCTCCCACTCAGAAATGTATGATACATACAGGCCAAGATTTGAATTAAGTATGAGCGTACAGGTCAAACTGTTGTGCCATTGTTTCTGAACTAGGTCTTGAGAATCTTCCTCAGCAACAATAGTTATGAGGCAGGCTTGAAAAATAACCACCTACCCTACCTAGTCATCTCTTGTGTTTTGTGTGTACCTTTTGGTCCCAGTAGTTGTGCCTCTGTAGCTTTTCTTCCATCTCCACATCGTGCTTCATCAAATGGAGGGCATTGTTCCCCTGTACCAGCCACTACTTCTCCATTACCTGAACACACACACACACACACACACACACACACACACACACACACACACACACACACACACACACACACACACACACACACTTTTATTGCAACAGCCCTTATCCACTTTCTTTTTCCCTGCTATGTTACCAGCATTTCAATTGCCGTGGATGAGTGTGGGTACATTACACTGAAATTAACAATTGAAAAAAACTGATTACTTTCATTTCTGTCAACATGGTGTATTACTGGGGAAATTAAGTGAATGCTTACTGATGAGGTCACGGGCGCCGCTGAGCATCTTGGGTCGGTAGATCCGTCGAGAGTTGGTGTCGGACACATACAGCTGCCCTGTTACTGGGTCGGTGGCTAAATAGTAGCGGTGAGCAGGGTTGTTGCTATGGAGGGTGTTGACAGATGAAAGGAGAGGTGGGTAACAAACAGGATGGAGACAAGAAATAATTGGTTTAGTCATGCTATATCTTTAACAACGTCAGTATCTCTGACACCAGGGATTGAACACTTAAACAATTCAAGAAATACACCCAGTTTTGAACATGGACACTAAAATCCCCCATGTGTCCTTGATGGATTGTTTCCTTCAGATCACCCTGCTGACACATGATCCAAAGTCTGACTGGAAACAAGCTCACAATGAAATCACCATCAGCAGAGCAGGTTTACTTTGGTTCCAGCATCATTATGATGGAAATAAAAGAGACTTTCTGGAGCTGAAGATAATGAAGAAGTAATGAATAAAAGGAAGGTTGATGAACTGAAAGACAAGAAACTGGTGTTAATTTACTTCCAGTGGAATACCAGGTGCTTGAAGGGTGTGTGTAACTCAGGGGGAATGAAAGGCAGACACAGTGTGTTGCTATTTCTGTGAACATGTTTTTGATTCTTTTTTCTATAGAAGTGTAGTTGTGATATTCGTAAGTGAGAAAGTCAGTAAGTGCATGTGATATGTGTGTGTGTGTGTGTGTGTGTGTGTGTCGACAGTAGGTTGGTCCCTCTATGTCAGTCTGAACAGACCTACGAGGTTGAGATGGGCCTTGACTTGACTGTGACACATTCTTAATGACTGTCACACTGTCATGTAAAATCCATCACACACGCATGCACACGCACACAAACACACACACAGCAAGTGTCAAGCATCAGACCTCAACACACTTGGGCGTGGATGTATACATATGCACTCGCCTCTAGCCATGAGTCTCAGCGGTTGGCGATAATAAGCAGATGATCACAGGCTGTTAATTAAGACAGCTAAAAATAGACAGGACTGTCTGTGCTTTTCTGTACTTGTGAGGCCCCGGCATGCTGCGTACTGTGTGCCCTTTTGTTGTCATTTATCCTTTATTTAAGCAGAAAACCCCCACTTAGAAAATGTTCAAGATGGAGGATAGGCAGTACCACAGACAAAACCCTGGTACCAGACAGACAAGCAAAGGGACAAGGAATAAGGAGTGATGGATGAGGCGACGCTTGAATGAGGAAAGGATAAAGAGGACAGGACAAGAGGAAGACTGAACATACACTTCTGAGAGAGTAGTAATGGAAAATTATGTGTTGGAAATAAAATAAGAATGAGGAAAAGAAGGAGACAAAAGAAGGAACGAAAGGTGAGAGAAGAGACAAGAACTCAAACAAGAGAGGAGGATGAAATAATTACAACCAATGAAACAGAACTCAGAGTCAAGATGGCGTGAGTAAGTAAACATGAAGGAAGGGCAATAGGTAAAAAAAACCTCAATGACATGACAAAATTGTGTTTTAATTAAAGTTTTTAATTGAAACTGCATTCGGATGAGTAGAAAAAAAAAATCAGTCCAATCATTGCATCTTGCCAGTGGCAAAGAAGCCCCAGGTATGGTGCTGCTCTTTATGTGTATGAGGAGATATAGTAGAAAACTAACTGGGTTCAGCTTCATTTTCAGAAGGTGGGGGGGGGGGGATTCTAATGTATCTCCCCAAATCACAGAGAGGGCAGAGATATGTAGAGGGAGCTGTAAAAAGTAAATATATCCTCAATTTAAAGAGCAGATGACCTCAGAAAACCTTATTAAACACAATATATATCCAAATCACTCAAGGCATCTTCATTTGATAGGATTTTTTATACACTTATCAGATAGTGGTAGACGAGCAACAAGCCAGAATAAGTTGTCTTTCCATGCACTCTGGAACGACACATAGAATGGAAAAAAATCTGTTTCATGGTGTGACAACGCTATGCTTAAGGTTTGGTTAGATTTAAGCACAAAAACTACTCCGTTAGATTTAGGCAAAGAACATGCTTTGGGTTAAAATGTGTACTTTGTTATGGTGAGGGAGCAGTCGTGGTCATACTTTAATAAAAATGGAAACAAACAGCAGTTCCCCTTGTTCAATGCCGCATTCACATGCAAACCGGATATCATGTTTGTGGATGACAGCAGTACGGTAAAATAAGTTGAGGCCGGCAGAGAATAACGGCAACGATAACGGTTGCCTTCCAAAGTTCAAATATTTCCCAGTTTGCAATCCTCCATAATGGAATTTACAAATAGATGTTACATAGCTCGCTCACACAATGAGAAAGTTAAGTTTGCAATATAATATTAAGAGAAAGCTGCATTCAGAATAAAACATGTAACAGACAGAAGTCAGGAAAAGATGGATCACCCTCTCTCTGACCGGGTCACAGAAGTTGTTCACTATTTATGCTTACATCAAAGCTCACACCTCTTTACAAGACGGGCTGTTTAGGTGGCTTGATGTTCTCTACCAACCTATAGGATTATGGCACATGTTGGAAACATAATTGTATAAAGTAAGTGTATATCTTAACCTTTGGTATATCCCTGTCTAACTCTTTAATTTGGCTACAGGTGAATGTCCTATTTTCCACTAAACCAATACATGCAGTCTAGCAGGGGTTATAGCCTGAAGGTAGGAACGTTTGAAGAATCAAAATGCCTTCTTTACTTTTACATTAACAAGGGATTTCACAGAGCATTTTGACTGCACAGGAGTCGGCATCAAGAAAATATGAGGGCCGCCAGGGCTTGTGACAATAACTGAAAATGTGATCGGTCATCCTGTCATGAAGCTTCACTGTTAGTGACCAGGAACACTCAAGTGTCAAAGTCAGATTTTCCTCTCTAATGGTCACGGTTGTTAAAATTGTTAATCTTCTCGTTGCTCCTCACTCAATCACCGCCAGTTAAAATCGCTCCTGAAGGACATGACAGTGCTTACAAAGAGTTGCCTCTCCACTGCCCGTTGGGTGGCTTAGTTGTTAGGGAGTAATTTGCAGAGTGCATTGATGGGATCAAAGACGGAGGCGAAAACCGGGCCAGCTCTGTTTGATGCATGGAAAGCATTTTATTCAAACTGGAGCCTTTGGCTTCTTCAAACACCAGTGGGACATGTCATCACCCAAGCCTGTCAACTCTGAGGACATCAGAGGGGAAATTCAAGAGCGTGAGTGGGAATTCTCCACCAGGTTTCAAGATCTTTAGCAGTATTGGGCCATTGTGTTCTTTGTTGGTCAAGCCAGAAGACTTAAAGGAGAAAAATCTGTATTTGTCCCCATTTAAATGGATTGGATTTTAAAATGCAGCGTAAGTCCCTTACTGAGACCCAAGGTTCCCCCAGGTACTAGGAACCTTTTGAGGAACTCATTGTGTTTAGACTTTTTAGATGTCAGCGGATTTAAGGCTCTAGACTACTATAGAAGTTAAATTAACTTTGAGTAGTGTTGTCCGACCGAACAAGATTATTTTAAGTCCATCTAGATGAGTAATCTTAGTTATACAAGTATGTAGAGCATTATCTGATCCCCGACTCATCAAAGGACAAAGAATCATCTACCATCAAGATTGGGAGCGCATGGAGATATCGTTTGGTGGGCATCCGAGGCCAGCTGAGGACTACCTATTCCTGACTCCTTCAACCGGCAACCATCGTTTTCTAACGGGAATCATCACCCACTGCAAGGTCTTTTGGAACTACGCTGCACAGAGTAGGAAACTCACACCTTCTAATATGATTAAGAGTCGGTGTCGGATAGCGCTCAGAATTATTAATATTACGTTTACATTATTAATATTTACATTTATAGACCCCCCCCTGCAGTTTGCTCTCCCCACTGCTCTTCTCCCTCTACACAACCGACTGCACCTCAGAGGACCCATCTGTTAAACTCCTGAAGTTCACAGACGACACAACGGTCATCGGCCTCATCAGGGACGGTGATGAGTCTGCGTACAGACGGGAGGTTGAACAGCTGGTCCTCTGGTGTGGTCAGAACAACCTGGAGCTAAACAAGCTCAACACTGTGGAGATGACAGTGGACTTCAGGAGGAGCCCACCCAACACTGACACCCCCCAGTGTCAGTGTTGTTGTCCTTGTTTTTTAAATTTATATTCATATCCTGTTTATTTGTAAATTCTGTGTATGTACGTGGAGAGCAACGAAAAACCGGAGTCAAATTCTTTGTTTGCGTACGCATGGCCAATAAAGCTGATTATAGGTTAGAGTAGAGTCGGTATCTTATAGGAAATCACATCCTTCCTTCACTATCCCAAATCATTCCCATTTGCAATTTGAAACTAAGTTAATTTATTCATTGGTATCACTGTTCATTTGTTAATCCATTTATTCTTTCATTTGATTTTATTATAAATAAAACACACATTTATCGTCAAGGTATTGTCTGTCACATTCTTTCAAAGCGGGAACTAAAGATCAATGAAGTTAGAACTTACTACTGTGATATTGAGACTAAATTGATTATCAACTTGTTGAATTCCTTTTATCTATTTTCCTCCAGAAGGAGCTGCCGCAAAATTTACGAGTGCAAGATTCAACATAACTGCTACACACCACAATGTCCTTGATTTATTTATATGACATATTATTCACCTTGTTTATGTGAAAAGTGTGTAAAGAATGTCTGAAACCAGTTGTTGTTTTTGCTTTGCCTGTATGAAAACTTTCACGACCTTGAATGAATTTGAAAAGGACAGCGAGACAGAGAGAAATAAGGAAGACCAGTAACCACGGCCAACATCTTCAACCCCCCCCTCGACGTCTCTCCTTGCTAGGGGCTGCTGCTAAAGCGATGACTTCATCTGAGCTGACAACGGAAGAATAGGCTCGATTTTGTGTGAACACTTGTCCACATTAGAGAGGGAAAGAGGATGAGACTGAGGGAGACAAAGACAAAACTAATGAGGTGGTTTCATTTGATGGTAGCAAACATCAGGGCTACCTTCCTCTCTCTGTCCCTTAGATTAATAACTGAATGGATAATTCAATATTTCCAGATGTTACCAGTTGCTTTGGTGAGTAAAATGTGATCATGACAGAAATGATGGCCAAAGCTAAGCTAAGCTAATTTACTAGCTGCTGTGAAGACTGTATGTCTGTCTGTTCAAACATCATCTGTTTGTCTGACCCATTTTGACAGCTACTCTACATGATTCATTCTGCAGCTATAAAGCATTAATGGACTTCAGGAAGAAATTATAAATGCTAAATTAGCCTGCTAACAGCTTGATCCAGCTCACTGTCTCCTTGATGCACCTTGGGCTGAGGACGTCAGCGTAATCAGGTCTGAAAGCTGCCAGGAATGAGCAACAGTGATTGTTTTTTTTTAAAAGGAGATGAGAAGGATGAAAGAAATGTGGAGACTAGAGTCTGGTGCGTAAGCAGCAGAAATGGATGGTGGAATGAAAAGAAGTTTAAAGGTTGAAAAAGATTAGTCACTCTTACCTATGTCTGAAATCTTTGTTTCTTTAATACAGCGCAAGCAAAGGAAGGAAGAAAGAGGAAACAAGAGTTAGTAGACAGATTGTTTTCTATGACTAAAATCACTGGTAGAAAGGTCATACTGGAGAACAAGAGAAAAAGTTGCAGTCAGATTTAGAATTTAAATCATGCTTCAGAAGTCAATAGGAAAAAGATTTCAGTTGTTAGAATAGGAGTTAGAGAAATGAGCACTCAACAGTGTGCCAGAAGCACATTGCCAGATTCCGAGCACTAAAACACTGATCTTTTCTCTTTTAGCACTTTGGCTAAAGAGTAAGTACTTGAATGTTAATCAGTGGCAAAGTGTCCAATCTGGCCACGCATCTATCCCTCTCTTCCTTTATGTGTTCAAGTACTGTTCAAAGTCAGCCGAGACCAATGATGTGGAGTTGAACAGTTGAGTGGCGGAAGGAAAGCGGAGGCAGAGAGATGGATTCAGATGCTAGGTTTAAATTAAAAACCAAGGACTCACAAGTCAATCAGCTAATTTTTCACAAATGTGTAAACTGTACGTCATATTTTCTTTTACTCAAATCCACCAACTATCATGCATTTGCAAAGTACCTGAGAATCCGATGGCAGAGTTTTACTGTTAAATGGATCCTGAGTTCTCTGAGTGAGACCTTTATCTTTGTGACACTCAGGGATGTATTCTCTGGATTAGGTTTAGATCCCCGATCTGGCACCAGCGGCCATCCTCCCTCCCCTCTTACCTCAGCTCCATGACACTGGTAACATTCCCTGAGGGGAAGATCCTCCTGATGTAGTTGAAGTCTCCAACGAAGATGCTGCCATCTGCTCCGCAGGCCAGAGCCAGGGGCGCGAGCAGCTTATTGCCCTCTGCCTGTCCGTTGCAGCTGGGGCAGGAGATGCTGCGGCGACGTCCATTTCCTGGGACAGGACGTTGAATCAATTGTTACTGACTGAAACATTTGGTTTCTGCTCTTTCCACAAAACAGACTGTCCAGTTGGGAGCTTATATCAAATTCATTATATCCAGTCAGGTTGTTGAACACTGTTGTGGACCAAGCATTTATTTAACAATGTCAAGCCAAAGAAAGACTGAAAAATGTTGGACTGATGCACTGTCCACCATCTCAGAGACCCAGGGTTTATTCCCTGTAGGGGCACTTCAGAAAAGTTAGCCAGAACGTGTAAAGGCATTACGCAAAACAAGTGGAGCTGAACACTGGCAGTTTAAAAGACGTGGGCACTGACAAAATGTGTCAGACCAGAAGTATTGCAGACAAGGACTGCAGTACAATTAACATTCCTAATCGGAAAAACAACGTGAATAAATTGCACTTCCTCTGATAGGAGATGGTGTCTTTCTACAGAAAAGTATGGCATCGCTGTACAGACTGAGATTGTAGTCTTGGTGAGTAAACTACAAGGAGGAACTACACTGGATATGTGAGTTGCAAATGCCAAATATTTTTATTAGGAACTGAACCAAATAAGGAAAAACCTTAAAAGATCTAGCAACATGCTCCAACCCAACAAACCTACATTACTGAGTCCATACAATCTAAATTTAAAGTCATCAGTTCTA
Source organism: Anarhichas minor (assembly GCF_050575085.1). Lineage (NCBI taxonomy): Eukaryota > Metazoa > Chordata > Actinopteri > Perciformes > Anarhichadidae > Anarhichas > Anarhichas minor. Next base: position 3,499,201 of record NW_027466460.1, on the reverse strand, counting down.
TAAACAACAAAGCCATTTTCTAACTATTAACTTGACCAAACCTCTGAAACTATGAAAGCCTTTCAAAACAACAGTGCTATCTTATAATCTTCACTTGTGGCTCCGGCCTGTAGCTTACGTTAGCCATCTGTGTGTTTTCTGTGCTACTGACAGTCTGTGCACACATTGATAGTTTATGTATTTGATTGAATCCAATACATAAACTGCAGCCTCTAAACCAGCAAAAATAAGAAACCGTGTAATTCTCAAAGCGCCCGCAAAGGGTGAGATGCAGTCATAACTGTGCTGCCAAGCAAACAGTGTCCCGGTGCTCCTGTGCTATTTGCACGTATTTAAATGAGGTAATATGCAGAGATTTGGCAAAACTTTGGCAAATGAGCCTCATTGCAAAAACAGTCCAATTCACAAAGATCAGCGCTAATAGTCACGTGCAGTTACAGTGTGAAATAATTAGCATCCTCAGATAGTTGCTGGTAACTGAAGGGCATTTATAAGAGGTGTCTGCTCAAACTCATGTATTTTGGGATGCAATGACAGAATGCAATGACAGTTGTGTCATGAAAAATAAATGAACAAAGCTGCCCTACATGTCAATTTGAAGAAAAATAAGGTTGTTATTATATAAAAAGAATAAACAGATAATTTCTTCCCTCTCCCTCCTTACATGCTTCCCTTCCTCCCTCTTGATTTCCTTCGGGAGCTTTGGATGGAAGAGGAACTCTGGCCAGATCCTCCTGGCAAGACCTCTGGCTCTGGCTGACTCTCACCCCTCACAACCTACGCATTGGCTTCAAGTGCATTTATACTTTGCCACATGGATAATTGTACTCAGCTGCAAACCTTTATGGATGTGTTTGCGCTGTCAGATAGCAGTTGCAAGTGATGATGCAGCTATCAGAGACTGCAATCCATTCTCTGTGAATTCACCCCTCAATTTTGTGTTTCTTTTAACAAAGATTTCCCAGAGCTAGAGAGCTAGAGAGCAACTAGCACTCAGAAGGTATTTTTTCTGGGTCCCATGAGTTTCCTGTGGCTCTCACACTTAAACCATTAGAGCAAAATCACTGACAAGTAATATAATACTATATTATAATCAACTCTGATCACAAACATGCAGGTTCAATCAAGTCAATTATACTTGAATCTGTATTTACCCATGATGCTGCTGATGACCGGGGGCTGCTGGGATATGAATATGTTCTCACCATTGCCTTTGTACAGTATACCTGGTGGAGAGAAGACATCAAGATGAGTTATAGAGAGCACAGAAAGGAAGCAGAGAGAAAATGCAGGCAGACCAATTCTACTTTGCATTAACGTCTGTTTTGTGTTCAGGTACGTTGGAGTTGAGATTTTATTAACGCAGCTGAAATATGGCACAGATATCGTCCTTTATTAAAACTCTGATCCGGCCTGTCATTGGGGTTCTCAATGATGTGATAGTGTATTCGCTTGTTCATTGGACTATATTGCATATTTGAAAGTGAGGGTGTTGTTATGAGGTTGGTGGATGTGCCTTAACCTAAAGCATGTCTCAACTGAGTTCATGTTCATGACCAGTCAAGTTTTACTTGACTCAGTGTAACTACAGGATTCACTTTTTATATAACAAATGGATAAAAGGAAGTGCAATTTGAGGATCAGGATTTGTGCTCATTTCATAAAACATTATGGAATAAACGTATTTTCACTACACACATGAACTAAAAACAGCACCGCTTCTCCCTAACCCAACCCAAATCTTCAAAATTGTGGAAGAGTGTCAGCTAAAAGCAAAAACTTGATATGGAGGAATTCGCGAGCAGTGCCGATGAGGAGGAAAGTGTAATGTATGTTTGTGTGTGTGCATGTATATGTGTCTCTCCTTCCTATAATGTTTTATGCACCCTGGTCCCAAAAAAGCCCAGACTACAGACAGCATGCACACAGATTTGTTGATATGCTTGTGTTGAAACACATGACACTTTCTCTCTCTTTCCCCACGGGGTCCCAGAGGATCATACAGCATGTAAGATTAAAGGGATGCTGCTGCTGCTGCTGCTGTGTGTGTGTGTGTGTGTTTCACTTTTAAGCTAAGAAAACCAAATCATGGAAATCAGCTGTAGTTTAATGACCATGGTACTGTATTTAGATGAAAATCAGTATGTCAGCACACTGGACTCCTAAAAAATGCATCAGACTGAAAAAGGCAACTTTTGTCAATGACAAACATTTCTTAAGATATAACGCAACATTAACAACATATTGTCTTTTTTATTCAGATCACATCCACTTTGTTCCTACACTGACGAATTTAAATAGCGGGCGATGCAGAAACAAAATGTGTTATCAGAGATTTAATGTCTGCAGGGGGAAACCACCTGAATGATACTACTTTGAACGTGTTGTCTTTAGGCCAATCTAGACTCTGCTAATATCTGTTGTATGAGGAGAAATGAATAATTATAACACAGTGCACGGTTCCTTTTAACTACTAATCCATGTTGCTACACCTGTTCAAGGCGGGACTGTTGCGCCATCATTCCGCCTGGTTGTTCTGTATGAGAGGTACGGAGGCAGACAGTGGGACAGAGTTGTTCCACCACTGAGCTGGCAGCACAGGCCTCTACAGAGCCGACTTCTGCGTGAGAGGGACAGTCAGCACGGCCGAACGGGTGTGACGTTTTGACGACGTGTTATTTGTGCGCCCTAACCACCGAGTTATAGAGAAAAGAAACGCTAGCAGCAGTTAGCAGCTAACCTAGGAAATCTAGGAGCTCCTTAGCCTCCGAGCAGATGACCCGAACACTCAGTTCACCTGCCATTATTGTTTAGGATGAAAGTCGCTGCCCGACGCATACGTCATTCGTCACACTAGACACCAACGCTATTGTGCTAAACCTCACGCCTCTTTTGTTCCGGTGATGTCGGCGTGCTGTCTAAAAGGAGAAGAGAGAGGGGTGTGTTAGCTGACTTGCGAGGAGGTTTATGTGAATGAGTTGTAAGAGGATGAACAGAGGAAAAGAGAGGGATGCACTCGTTCTTCAAAGTGAGACATCAAAGAGGAACCTCCTGTGGTGAGCTGAATTATTAAAGCTCTGCTGCCATCTTGGAAAACCAGCCCACATTATGCTCCATCCGTCCGTCCACCAGCTCTACATTCAACTCTTTATATGGATGCATACACCCTACAATTTACAAGTCCTTCAAACCCAGCAGGACACATCGCTATCGGCGCTTCAATCCTATATCAGTCGGTTCCCTTCACGTCAGGCTTCCTCTACATCCCTCTCCTTCTCTTTCCCTCTATCCTCCTCAGCCTCTTTCATCTCTCCCTCCATTGGTAGATGTTGATTGATCAACAGAGGCCAAGCCAGCAGGGTTCCTCTCATGCTGTGCTGTGGTCTACTCACAGGCAACCAACTATTTGCCTGACTGGAAAAAAAAGTGTGCATGTGTATGTGTGCGTGTGAGGGGGGGGGGGCAAAGAGAGAGAGAGAGAGAGAGAGATAAAGAGAGAATCAGAGAGAGAAGGAGAGGGAGAGAGAAAGAGAATGAGAGAGAGAGAGAATGAGAGAGAGAGAGAGAGAATGAGAGAGAGAGGGTGAGTCAAGCTCTGTAGAAAGAGAGAGGCGCATCGAATTGTCCTGCTGTGTTAAAAGAGGGCCGTGAGGATTTCTCACACAGCTTTCTAGATATGTGTGTGTGTGTGTGTGTGTGTGTAAATGAGCACATTTGACCTTGATCTCAAGACCTTCAATCTTAAAACCGTAATTCATACATTCTTACCACACCCACTAAGGGCTGGCACACTGATCAGATCTCAACAACCTAACGCCAACAAGGTCACAAAGATTTGGCTCATGACTTTGGTAGAAATTTCACTCGAACACACGGTGTTCCAAATAAACCAAAACAAAACTTGGAGGTGGAATTGAGAATATGTGTTTTTTACAGCACAGGTTTCTGCTTGTTCACTGAAAGAAAGAAGGTGTGGAGTGCACCAGAATGGTGAAATCACAGATTGGTTAGTCTGACTGCTCTCCATCACTGAATGCTCCTGCTGCTGATTCAACAAGGTGAAACATCTGAGCAGCTGCTGATAACAGCAGACTAGACACAACTGTGCTGCAAGAGCTTCAGGTGTGGTCAGCCAAACAGTGCCCGAGCCCGACACAGCTGGCTGTTAACCAACACACAGAAGCACTCGTGCACATACATCCTTATGATAATAACTACTGCTTGACAATGGATCTAATTGATAAATAAGTCTTCAGTCATACACCAGACAACACACACATAGAATAAACAAGGGTTGAAGGCAGTCAAATACTAACTGACACACATGCACACAGCGTGTATAATGCATGAAGCAAGGTGAATAATGACTGTAGGTTGCCGGTCAGTATGAAGAACAGCCTTCAGCCAATCAGTGGAATTTTCAAAAGATGGTCCCTAATGGACGAGGACAAATGAAGATCTTTGAGGTCTGAAAACCATTTTCTCTTCATTCAGTACCAGTAAATGGATTTTATCTTCATCTCTGCTGTCAACAAGGGCATCTGAAATGAATTTGTAAGAAAAGTCTGTTCTGAATATTTTGTCGATATTCTTATTATATTTACTGCAGTTTTGTTTGTCACATATTTGGGAAAAATATATATTTGATGGAAATCTCTGAATTTCTGTTGAAGGTGAGGGAATGTTTAGTTCATAACTAAAGTGTATTCTGGAGACCAGCAGAGAGCCAGAAGGAAGCTCAGGAGTGTTCTGTCCCGGGACGACCATCCTTTGCACAGAACCTTCATTAAGAAGCAGAAGCAACCAGCTCCTATTGACAAGATGCTCCTCTGAAAGGCTCAGGACCACTTTTGTTCATAGAGGACTTTTTTAATTTCAGGTCTTTTTAATGAACCATGTTGATACAATCTCCCTTCCACTGTTTATTCATTCACTGTATACGGCAACTACTTACAATGTTATTGTCTGCATACTGTTCACATTGTTGTACAATAGTACATCTGCTCTTTTTCTATTCATGATTATGCTTCTGATTAGGATTGCAAATTTTAAGCACTTTCCTTGATCTATCGTTGGTAACATTAACGATCAATACAAAATACAAAAATACAAATGAAAACATAAAACGTTTCCTTATACTGAACAATACCAAATGCAATTTCTTTTCTCAATCAAATGAGAATTTTGTTGTACTTATTTTAGTCAGTAATCTGGAGATATATTGCTGATTTTTAGATGTTATTGTACTTACATTATTTAGTTTCATCATTCACAATTGTTTTTTACTTGTTAAGGCCATTTTGTTTGTAAGTTTACTGTCCTAAAATCAACTCACTTAACACTTAAATTTGGGATTTGCATCAAGACAATGGTCAGAAAACCCCCCACAAAAATGGAAAGTTGTTTTAAGTTCAGTCATTTTGATTTTCTTGTGTCGTGATAAAAAGCAACACTTTCTCATGTTCTCTGGAGCAAAGCGTAAAGCACCCCGACTGTGGCTGAGCTGCTTAGTGTCTGAATAATGGAGTGCAGCGCTTCACGGGGCAGCTTACACACTCACACTCCCTCTGCACACACACTGGTGTGCGGAGGGACACATAGACGAACATGGGCTTCACAAACTCACAAGTACACACAGAATACACTTTCACAAAGCATGCACAAGGAAGCAGCCCCTCTGCCCCTGAAACCCCTCAACACATAAACACACACACTCTCTTGCTCTCTCTCTTTCATCGAGTCTTATCTGAGTTGTTCAGCAGTGCTCACTACTCAGTGCTTACAGATCACACAACACCAGGTGTGTGTGTCTGTTTGTCCATCTGTGTGTGTGTGTGTGTGTGTGTGTTTGTGTGCGGACAAGCTCCTGCACACCACTCCAGTGTGTCTCTTTTCCTCCGTTCTTCTCTCTAACGGCCAATTTATTAGTTTATGTTGTTCAATAAGAATCCGCACTCCCTTTGATTTGATGCAGCTATATGAAGATGAACAAAGTGAAAATCGCAAATTGTGAAGTATTGTATAAAAAAAAAATATAACTAGGAGATGCTGCTGTTTATACTGTTTGTCTGAATCAAAAGAAACAATGTTCGGACTCGTCACTCCTCCCCTATAGGGCTTCATTGCACCCTCCATGGGAAGCTGATTGGTGTTTAAAAGCTGAAGGTGATTGAAGATTTCATTTAACATGACATTTGTAGAAATGATGGATTAGCAACATACAGGATTACTGCATAGTTGAAACCACAGATTTACTGACATAACATTGGTTTTATCCGAAATCACTCACTCATTCACGACTGCTTACTACCTATCCAGGGAGTTCAATGTAGAGGACTCACGTTTATATATATACAGTATATATACGTATATATATATATATATTGAGAGAGAGAGAGAGGACTATATAGTGAGCTGATCAGCTAAATGAAAAAACATTTTCATCCATTACTCGGGTAATTTTCTCTGCGGCGTTAATGAAGTCATTGCTGTTGCACAAAAGCGTATGTCCAGGGCTTTTATTGTGAAAATGAACGGAAGGAGTAATGGCATATGCTCACTCTGCCGTTGTCAATGTGGGGGTGTATTTTCCCAGAGCAATAAATAAATAGAAAATACTTTGTGTTTGTGTTGTGATGCTGTGCTCACATTAAATATATTATTTTCCTGCCACAACTCATGGATTTGTCTCTCACTCCTCTTGTCCGTCTGCCATTTTTCCTTTAGCGCAATGCATGATGGTGTTGCCTGTGTTAGTGATCATCATTGTGTACTTCTTGTCAAGATGCATTGTGGGATGCTTTGAGTCCACTATATGGGGTTTTATAATTCTTACTGTGCATTTGGACCGCATTACAAAATGGTGAACTCACTACATAGTCTATTGAGTAGTGAGTGATTTCGGATACAGCCACAGACTTCTATTCCTCATAGGAAAGACAGAGAGGAATTAGTGTTGTGGGATGCCTATATGTACGATACTGAATACCGTCCACTGTTTCACTTTCACTTGCAATGATCTATTGTGTGCATAAACCTCTTCTCCTCCAGTTTATTTCAAAATCCTACAAACATTTTTTTAAACATTATTTAACATATTCTGTATGTTCTTTTCGGCACTTTGTGCAATTGACCCTTCGCTAAGTCCCGCCCCTGAAACACAAACCATCCAATCACATGCTGCTTTTGCTATTTAAAGACTGTAACAGTGAATAAATCCCTACCCACCTTTACAGTAATAATACTGTTTCTTAATGTATCTGTCTTCTGTATTTGTTGCCAGGTGATGTGGTGGTTCACTTCTATATTGTGATCCGTAAGATTCAACTTCTATCTTTATCTTTTTAACCCGTTTTAAAAGCTGAATCAGTTTGACATCCTGAACATATCCTATATTGTAGACCCTTCTGTCTGCTTCTCTCTGAAAACCCTTTTTCATTTTTAGACCATTCTTCAGAGAGTGCAGTTAGTGTTGGCTCCATGGTAGCTCGGACTGCTAGACGGAGTAGCAGCGGGCCGCTTATAGAGCGGTCAGATGGGTCGGATTATGTTCTCACTGCATTTGAATGGCACTAAGGTTGGCTTGGAAACGGTCCAAGACCAGCTCTTACCAGCTCTGTTGTTGGTCCTTGAATGGACTAAATGAATAGTTCAGTAAACAAAAGCAAATCAATAAAAATTATTTTAAAAGCAGCCTCACTGCCATCTTCATCTGAAGATTAATATGAAGATAAAGCGATAATTTGGAGAGAAAAATTCAGTTAATAAGAAAGTAGCTGACCTTTCCTGTCAAAACATGAAAACACAGAAACAATGAAATCGCTGCCCGACGTCAACACTCACTGAACAGGCATAATATTTCCAAATCTAACTCATCATCCCATGCACATCATTAGTGGCGCTACAAGACAAACTACAAAGAAAGCACAGCAGGAGTGTTTGATGCTCCCCCCCCTCTCCCAAACACACACAAAGACAAGATTATTCTAGTCCATGTGGTGTCTTTTCGTCTCAAAAGGACAAACACACATTGTGCGTTGCAGTGTTGTCCCTTCAAGACAAAACATCACACCCACAGAGACCAGTGAAATCACAAATCACAAATCACAAATCACACCAGCATTTTAAATGCACACATACTCACGCAGACACACACGCACTGAATCGGGTGACAAGGTGTTGAAAGCCCAAGAGGACTGCAGGGAGAGAGGGATGAATAGCAATGTGATGGATGAGGTGACAGATAGAGGACAGCAAGGAAGGGAGGAGGAAGAGGAGGGGGGGGCGGTTTGTAAAGTCAAAGTGCCTTTAAAGAGGCAAAATGAATTTTTCTAAATATGTATCTATCTTACATGGAACAGTTATCGAAAAGGTGAGCTATCTGAAGGAAATTAATCTCTCTTCAGATAAAGGCAATCAATATGCCTGTAGGTCATTCTGTAAACCGCACAGGAGTGACAGTGATGTATCCTTCACAAACCAGCTGATTATAACACACATTATCAGAGAATTAAAAAAAGGAAAGGTCTGTATTCACACTGTGCTGTATGCTTCATACTCATGTGGAAATTAGTGAAGGAGACCTGGTATGGGGCCATTGTTGTAGCATAACTACTTGGAAATGTGTGTGGAGAGTTGTCTAACTACCTCAATCTGTGTGTGCATGATTCGATTTGTAAATGTGTAAAAGAATCTCTAAATGCGTTTGTGAATGTGTACAGGAAAATTGCAAGTCTGTCTTTAGAAGCCGCGTGTTTGTAAATGTGTAAAGAAAAACTCAAATTCTGTACTCAGATTTGAAAGTGTATTGAGATTTGCTTAAATAGATATTACTGGCTGAAAAGTCTTAGTATTTTGCTCCTGGAAATACAGACAACTCATCAGTTACAACTCAGGCACGCCTCTCAATTGACCCTTTGCTAAATCCAGCCCCTCAAATTTCAGCCTGGCCAATCATAGCCTAGCATTGGGCCAGCACTGACCAGGGTCCGATAGCTACCGGGCTCTGCTCCATAGACTCAAGCAATTATTTCAGGTTTTATTCACGTTCAGACTGGTTTTGTGGATTTGGAGCTAGTCCTGGTTAAACATTGTGTAATAGTGATACTTGTTACCTGGAGAGGTTGGAAGGAGATAAACATTTCTAAAACGTTAGGTTTCTACATAAAAACTCTGAGCTAACATTAGCAGAGTACGCTAGCACACCATGAACTAGCGTTAGCACTATGCTACACTAGCTACTGAAGGTATACTGAATGTAAACACATGCTGCTTTTGCTTTTTAATGATTGTGACATGAAAATTCTTAATTTTGTGACTAGCACTTTAAGATGAAGGATATTAATTAATTTTTTTATTCTTGTTCTTGTCAACAATATCAACACTGAAATTAAGTGTTTCATATTCTTGCTTTTTATTAACTAGTCATACTAATTAGTGAAAAGATTGAGTGACAAAGGAAAAGTCATTAGTTATAGTTATAGTTATTAGTTGGACATTAACATCAGCATTAAGTCTTACATTACAGCATGTTGGAGAAGTGTCAAGAATCCAGAAATCTTGTTTTCCCACTCAAACAATATAATCTGATGTACCTTCCAGCTGGAATGTACTTTATACGATTCAGTCAACATATCTTAACCCTGAGGTTTCATTGCATTATCTAAATGCAATAATAATAATAAAGGAAATTACAATAATAATAAAGGCATATAAGATGACAATACACAAAAACAAGCAGGCAAAGAGAGAAGAGTTGACAGAGGAGGAGACGAGGAGGAGGGACTGGTGACAGTCTGAACTGACTGTATGAGATGAGAAAGCCAAATTGTGTGTGTGTGAGAGAGAAAGAGAGAGAGAGATGAAAGGCTGGCAAAATTCCACTGGGCAGCTGGAACAAATCCAATACGCCAATGAGGAACACACACACACACACACACACACACACACACACATCACTAAACTCTTTTCCTCCGCTCCATGGACCAAAGCCTGCATGACAACAATCGTTTGGACAAGTGCTGAGATTAACATACTTTTAAACTGCTATTAGCGTTGTCCCTTTCTTCCACATATAACTGATGATGTGGAGAGAGAGGGAGAGATAAGAAGGGAGGCTATGTTTTGTATTTTGAGCTTCATATTTATGTAGAAAAGAAAACTCTTAACCTGGTCGGGGGGAAGTGCTTTCTGAAAGTACAGGAAACTTCAGGGTGGGGTTTGCAGGGATGACCTTTCATTCTTGAAACACACACAGCGCCACTGATTCAACTTGTGTACCACTTCATTCATATAATAAGTAATCTGGTATCGATTTAGGACCATTTTTTAGGACCATTTTAGAACGAGCATTTCTCCTTATTCATATATCATCAAAGTAAAGTTAAGCTTTACTGTCACTTTTAAACAGAGACTAGTGAAAGAAAGAGAGAGATCGCAGAGCGGTACAAAGAGACAGAGTGACAGTGCTGTGAATTAGAGAATATAAAAGTTATTTTCTGATTGTTTCATGGCTTTTTGTTCTAAAGCTCAAATAAATAGCAATCAAACATTCAACAGATCTACTGTGGAGACAGAAGCTACTCTGCATTTCATTCATTACATCCAACACGCATCAGTAAATACTATGCAGCAGCAAATGTCATCACAGAGACATGGGAGGCTTGGGAGATAAAACCAAGGTTCATTTTTTTTAGATGTAACGGTCGGTCACACAGAAATACAGGCCGCAGTGTGTTCACTACTGTGACCACCAGCAGCCCACCTCAATCTCAAGGTATTTAGACTGCCACACAGACGACAATTGGCTGAAAGAACGTTTTAGTTCCTTGAAAAGTATTGATAAACACGGCCTATGTAAAGCTAGCTGCAGTACAATAGTGCAGGCTATGGTTCTGTCATGTTATGGCACCTACCGTTTTGTACGTCCAGGATGTGATGTTTGTCCAGCGTCCATCCTCCCATGTTCGATGCATCCAGCTCGTAGCCTTGCAAAATGGCCGTTCTCTTTTCCCAGAGGATGAGGTCCAGGCAGGACTCGTATTCAAACCCCACCGACACTAATAAACACACAAGGGGCAAGACCAGTTACTCCTCTCTGTCCTTTGACTGTGCTCCTGTTCAAACCAAATGGGAAAGCTGCTGTGATTCAGCTTTGAGCACACGGCGAAACACAGTCTTTGTAACATTTGTAACATCCACTGACTCCTGCTGCTGGTTCACTGAGGGCCTTCATTCTCTGGTACAACACACACAACACGCACACACACAATCACACACTCCTACTTTATCCTTTGCACTGAGAAAGTTTTTGGCAGGCCTGTCTGCCTTTCTCTGTGAGGTACAACACTCTAGGATGGGACGTTTGAGTGCACACACACACGCACACACACACACACACACACACACACACACACACACACACACACACACACACACACACACACACACACACACACACACACACACAATGCTGTGCTCTGTCAAGTGCATTGTGTGAACTGGCAGCCACAAGAGATGTGTGTATTAAATTGAGAAGAGACAAAGATCTTCAGGGGGAGGAGTGAAGGAAAGCTAAAACTGGTGATACACAGAATGTGGCGAATAGAAATGCTACAAATATATTTTACAGTAATTCACTAATTTTGAGGCGATAGTACAATAACAACAATAATACATTAAGTCACCCAAAGACACTTTACAAAGCATATAAGACAGTCAATAAAATATCTGGACAGATTAAAACAAACATTTATAATAAACACATTCCAAAGCACCAGGAAAAGCTCATCTATTTAGGTGGGTTTTCAGTTGCGAGTTAAAAGAAGCAACAGATGGCGTCTGGTGCAGACCCTAAGGATAAGCATTATCCAGTTCTACATTACAAATGTAGCTGTGATAGGTGCTTGGTTACCAAATGTTAAAACTTGGGTAGGTAACATTAAAGAAAACAGCAAGGATAAGCTAGAATTTTCTTAATGCTCCAACCGAAAAACCCAGCCCATTGTTGCTGTCTCTTTTCCAATGAAAGTCACACAATCTTGGCCTACCTCCAAAGCCCCTCCCCTTAAATTAACATAATGAATTTAAACAACTAACATGGCTATCGTTAATACTCAGCTGTCAAGCTAGCAGCTTGGTAAGAATTTGGTGAAGCACAATGAGTGCACGGCCATAGTATGTGCACGTAGGTAGACAAGACCACCAATCTTTTCATGCCGGCCATATGAAATGACTGAATGGTCTTATTACAGTCAGAGGACTTATTGATTTATTGATTCCTGTCTGGATTTAAAGAGCATTTCTTGAAGACTACCAACTCCAGCTTTATTGGGTAATTATGAGGCAAAATGGAATTAGCAAATATCCCATAAGCAAATAATGAGCTGATGGAGGGGCAAAGAGGAAGGGCTGGTGTGTTCTGGTCTAAAATCAGTTCATAGCTAATGTTTGATGCACAGTTCTTCCAATAAATTCAACCTCGGTTTTAACAATTGCCAGACCAAATATTCTTATGGTTAGGCTTCCTTATTTTAACTTATGAGCACCAATTTGACAAGTGTTTCAAAATGTAGTAGAACATTGTCTTGATGGTCAACCCATTAAGCTGGGCTAGCATAAGTAATAACTCAGCGAGGAGTACGCATGCTGGACTTGTCCCTCATAAAGGTGTCAGAGGGGTTAGCATACCCATTATGTCTAAGCCATTTCCCTGTTAAAGCCTTTCTGCAGACCCTTTTTGAACTTAGCTGTAATTGTGCAGCTTTGTGTGTGTTCAGGACAAGTCAGCACTACAGGAATTCCCTCCTCTCCACAGGAACTGTGTACAGTAAGTTGTCATACTTTAATAGTGAGTGCAGACCAGGACTTACTTTGTGTTGAATTGGTGCAATTTAATTGTTGTATACATTTTCTCTCCATCTGTGTCATACACTATTTTTATAATTTCTAAAGATCTTCCTCCCCTGGGCTACTGAGAGGGTAACAGTTGCATTGACCAGATTAACATAGCGGTTCAGACATTTTCTCCTCATTTCACTGTAAATTTGTCGCCAGGAATATCTCAATTCATTCAAGTATGAACATGAACTTGTTTGCACAGGCGGCTGGCTACAATCCAAGCAGCATTGATGTTATACTTGCCTGCTTCACATCCAGGAGACAAACTCAGATTCTGAGAAGTGAAGCCAATGCAGACCAGTAACCTTCATTTCTGACATCACACACAACCAATGCTCCAAATAAACGCAGATACGGAGGTAGAGAGAGCGAGAGAGAGAGAAAGAGAGAGAGCAAGAGCGAGAGAGAGAGAGAGAGCGAGAGAACGAGAGAGAGAGAGAGAGCGAGAGAGAGAGAGAGCGAGAGGTACTCATTTATGGTGTTCAGCCATATTATCGTAGCAGGCCAGGGATTCTAACCAGTGACCTTCAGGTCATAACAACACTTAACCTCCAGGCTTCTGCTCCCATTATTTCATAAAAACAAAGTGAGTTAATTGTAAAATCATTAGGGAAACCACAGTTGCTATTGCATTTCCATTCTCTGTTGTGAAAAGAGAGCTGGCATACTTGTCTATAGAAGCCTGCTGTGAGGCTTTACACGCGAACGTGTTTCAGATCATACATTGCAGTTAATTAGCCTGGCTCCCCATCAACTTCAGGAGTGTTTTTAAATTTCACTCTCGACATGAAGGCATTTCATAGTCAGGCCCCTCTGTACTAAAAGAGGAGAGAGCCTCAGGTTCTCAGAGCAGGTGCCTCTGGCTGCTCCAAGTCAAGGTTGAAAATCCAAGGTGATCATGTTTTTGTTGTTGTTGTTTTGGAACAGCCTTTCAAAACACTGACTGTCAGGTCAAAACAGTGCACACTTTTAAAAGGTTTATGTTATGTTATTTTATTTTAACTTTGCTATTAACAGCAAACTCACCAACTGCCTCGGACAGTCCATAGACGCGTTGGCCATAGGCATCCGTCTTGTCCCAGATGAAGGTGTAGGAGAGATTTGGTTGGGCGGGGAACCACTTCTGGAAAAGGCGTCCCACCACTGCCACCATCAGGTGAACCTGGAGAAACAGCACCAGACACAAAGGTCACCGAATGGTAGTTCAGGTTAGGGTTCCATTGATATGAGGGAGAACGCTGCAGATGGCGGCCGCAATGTATATTACATATCTTACCTTCATCAGGTTGAAAGGTATTGATGACTGCGTCATGGTGACTTTGAGGATCGGTTTATACCCCGCTGCTCTGGAGCTCAGGTAGATTAGGTTTAGATCGCTGCCTGGTATTGAGGTTTCTTCCTGTAAAACCTGCAGAGTAACACAGAAAATACATCAGCACCCAACACTAGCTTACTGTCTCGAAGCATCATATTTGTAGGGGAATGGACTGCTAATTGGCTCGCAGCTCGGAGGAGAGAAAACAAGCAACCATCTGGGACCATGACAGGTGTGCATATTTAAGAGCCTGGCTACTGTTTGACTCAATACAGTCAAATGTATGTGTTAGAGCTGGGTGATATGGTTATCAGAAACAGTTTCAAGCAGGATTTGGCTTTACAAAACAATTTGTCTTATCAGAACCATAATGCGCCCCCCAATATCCCCCTTTTTAATCACTACTAAGAAAAAATGCTGTAATACTTAATCAAAATGATCACAATTTGGCAAAATACCTGTACTGGCACTTTCTAAATTAAACTGGATCACATAGAGTTAAGTTCATTGCTGACAACAATACCTATGAGCCTAATTTTGTATCTCCAACAAAATAATGAAGAATACACTTTCACTATTAGGTACTGCCGGTAGTGGCATCACATAGATAGTATTGTCTATGCGGGGAAGGAATCATATTGGATCAAAATTGATCTGCCAGACAAGGCGGATCTGAGGCTGCGTTGTATTCTGACAAGGTCTACCATTGAGTGAGTGAATGATTACACTTGTCAATGTTTTGGCCACGAGCTACAGCTCCTCAAAATAACAGAAATAATCAAAGATAGCTGTGTCCTAGTCCCTGCTCTGTGAGAACATGGTAAAGCAGCTGCTAACGAAGTCTGGCTGCACATTGTTTCAAGTGATGTCTCCAAACCTGAGGGGGTGCTTACGCATCTAAAAGTCCACATCGCCTCTGTTACATCTTTGGAGGACATCATCTTAATGTGCATATTCTATTAGGAAGACTTGCAAGTGAAGGACGAGCAGCAGGACTGCTCTGATTCAGATCAGAACACACACAAACATGCATATTGACACCTCCATGACCTTTTAAAACTCACAGTGAGACACCGTTTTTAGTTTCAAATCTGCCACTTTGCTCCCTGCTCACTCTCAAATGACACATATCCTTTGCTCTTTCTCTGCTTGTTAGAGAGAAGAGAGGAAAAAAATGATTGAAGGAATTCATTTACAGGTGTACGTGTGTTTGAGTATGCTTATCATCTAGGCAGGTATATGAATGCAAGTGTTTTTATATATTTTATCTATCTCTGTGTCCTTGTGTTGAACCTGAGCAAGGTAAGCCACAAAGCAGAGGACACGCGACATGTCTCAACGTCACTGATGATCACTGAGTGTCAACAGTGGGATGGCACAGAGCTGCTGGTGGAGAGTGAGGGTAGCAGCATGCCATCAGACTGGCAAAGTCACAGAGAGAGAGCAAGAAAGACATTTCATTTTGAAAATCCATCAAGTATGAAGAGTTCTTTTGGTATTCTTATCATATATTTGTCCATTACTTCTATCAGTTATGATAATAATGTACTCACAAAATGAATTGCTGAGACATGAAGGTTCAAGTTACACAAACAGTAAAATGGGTTGTAATCCGGATTACCTCATTTATTTCCAGGGAAACCAAAAGTATAATGTGCAAAACTGCCAGCATACATCATTGCACAGGGAACCTATGTGCATGCACACCTACAGCAAGCACAGTACTGTTCTGGCTTAGAAACACTGATCTTCTTGCAGTGTAACTGGTTGAAAACTATGCACTCACTATTGTTAGGCCCATGACTTATATTTTTCTTTGTTTGGCCCCCACTCAAAAAAGTTTATTGAACCCTGACCTAGACAGTTTAGGAAAAATGTTAAATGTTCTCTTCCAAAGGGGCTTGGCTGACCTGAGGGTTTGTTAACAACCTTGCTGATAACCTATATGTTTGTGTTTCTTGCCCCTAGAGTTGGCTCAATTTCCAATTACACTGGTGGGGTCAGGTGTACGAGCTCACACCGTTTTCATTTTATGCAAACTGGCTAAACCAGTATATGTCACAATGACACGATTTGGCAAATTAAAAGTTAGCCGACATCAGCAACATGTGCCGACGGCTTCTCTGTGCTAAGTCCAATGTGTAATACATTAGTATGGAGCAATATGACAACGTGCTTAACGTAATGTCATGTTTGTTTATGAACAGACTAATGGAGCCACTAGTGTCTGACAGGCCGTGTATAATTTACTGCCGAGCTGAGGCCAGCAACTTGAAGGAGATCCAATTCCAGTGGAGGTGGGAGGGAGACGAGGCGCACGGTGCATTTGTTTACTAGAACGTTCATGTAGTTTTTTGGGTGACAAACTATTCCAATATGGTTGTTGTGAGAAATAAAAAAAAACGCGCAACCCTATTTGCCCCGCCGGCAAGTAGGGTTTTAGAGATGTCGCTGTGCTTCCAGATGTCAGCAATTAACTTCTTGAGTGCAATGTCATTATTACCCGTAGAAATGATGGCTAAAGCTACTCTGCAGTCCTGCATTTCCAAGAAAGTTACATGATATAAAAGAACACACAAGGGTTAAAGTGTGTCATTAGTGGCACAAAGTGTTCAAGTGCTACTACTGATTTTCCACTGCATGGAAATTGTTCTTTTTTTTAAGGTGCTTTGGTTTCCTTTCCCACCACCCTCAGATCGGGTTGAGGGTTTGCTTATTCCACTAACGGTTTGGCTGGAGAAAAAATACAAACATTCGAAGTTCAGAAACTCAAATACATTTTAATTTATTCCCATTTTAGACATCTTGAAGGGATAAGGAAGACCTGTGATGAATTGTGTGGACTCCACAAAAGAGAAGATTGGGAAGAAATATCAAAGAATACAAAAATGAAAGAAGAAAAACAAAGCTCCTCAGGGAATGATCCATTTAGAGTGTTCCTGTGTTATATTTTTCAACTGCACTATTGCCTTTTCATTAGCCAGGCATTTAGTGTTCATTACAGATCCATTACATCCCCTTTAAGACTGCCCTTTTCTCTGCCCTCCTCACTAATGGACTCAGCTCCACCAAAAGCTAAGTAGCGGCTTTCCATTCATTTGCTTTTGATCTGCACACACACACACACACACACACACACACACACACACACACACACACACACACACACACACACACACACGCTTTCCTTCATCCACACACTTTTTCCCTTCATCGCAGATAGTCAGGCACATACACACATGCTTGTCAAATAAAAAATAATAATAGCGTCCTGGTTCAGGATTGTAAAAGTATAAAAACACACATGGAGTTCTGTCATCCGTTTCATTTTCTCTGAGTACTGGTTAAAGCAATGTGACGATAAAGAACCACACAAATGTGCTATTAGCCTTATGGGAAATTAGAGGCAGGACACAGGGTGGGGCTATGTGTGTGTGTGTGTCTGTCCAGGACAAAACCTGTTAAATGTGTTAGCATTTAGCAGTTTCTCTGACAGCTAGCCTTCATATCATGTTAATGGTGTTGAATGTGCTAGTCTGAGTGCTATAGAGAGTAAGAGAGTATACAACTACAATTTTTTATTTTTTTATTTTATTCAGAACATTTGGGGACTGGCCTCATCTGGTTTAAGAGGAAAAAAGGAGTTATGCACTATATTTCTATAATTCGACCTAATCTGCATCACTTATTGACTAATTTTTAGCATTATGCCAATTGGAGCTGTCGTCTCATGAAATAAATCACACAGTTTGAGATGAGGGCTCAATCTTACCAGATGTTATTCTTATACAGTCCAGGGATAAGTTGGTGTATATGTGCTGAATATTAAAATATAATACACTACTTCTTTCTCTTTCTTCTACTTGAGGGATAATAACTTTTCGAACAACAGCTCCCATGATGCTATGTGGGCTGTATACAAGAAGTATTACGTTGCCATGCAGTCACTGAGGAACGCTGTGGGCTACAACTTAAGCCCTTCTTCGTTTATCCGACATTAGTTTACATTTGGGTAGATTGACATCATTAAAAGTATTCTGAATTAGCCATTAGCAGCTCTGTTTTCCTAACTATCATGAGAAAAAAATGATTATTCTCAAGCAAGTTCTGGACTGATCAGGAGTATCTTTTTTATGATTTCTGATTGGATATATGAACATTTGTTTGTGATGGACCCAGCAAGTGTATGTCACACTGAATTTAAAATATGTGTATTGTATCTGCATGATCATATTTGAGTTATATCTGCAGAAGAGAGAGGCATTGAACTAAATGAATGCCTTAATGATTGATACTTTCGGCTGATACCTCATGTATGCTGATACTTTCCAATTACTTTTTTAACTCAACTAACCATGACAGAATGATTCACTGACCATTCTAACAGGCTGAGATCGTATTTTTATCAACAGCGTACACATTGGCTTTGGATATTGGTCTAGTTACTTAAAGGCCTCCTCTGTGGGATTCCTTACCTGTGTTTCAGGTATGATGGGGCCATCCTCAGTTGAACTTCTGTAAAACGTAGAAAGAGGAGATGCAACGATGACAGGACTGGGTCTGATAAAGCCACTCAGGTCACAGCTAGGAATGTCATTCTCCTCCTGAAACAGCCGGACATAACGTGTGACATTTAGTCTTCTCATTGACTGAGAAACAAAGAGTTCATTAGTCACATACATAGTCAGCCAGTGAGTCAGTGTCATTTAGTGTACAAGTCATTAAAATAACTTGACCACAGCTAGGAATTTCATCTTGCTCCATGAGGTAATCAAATAATTATGTCAGTAACAAATTCAAATTCAAGTCAGTGGAAAACATCAAAAAGACAAAAGCTTCAAAATGGTGTTTTAAGTAACTGAAACATATAAAAGTGTAGTTTCTGTCAGGCACTCATCAGTCCATGACTCTGTGATGTCAGACAAATATCTAGACAGACAGCAGTGACACGGCTCACCTTCTTCATGACCAGTGTGTCCATCACATAGAAGACATTCCATGGCACCCACACGGTTCTGTACTGCGTGAGGAAGGGAGCACGCTCAAAACTCAGTGTCAGGGATGCCCCACCATTGGCCAGGAGATCGAACCTGCAGCACATCACAAAATACAAATACGTATGAACTGTAAGTGCTAGTGCCCTTACTGTTAACCTTGTTTATATTTCTGGCCCTTATCGCTAACCTTCTTTATGTTTTTGGCCATTATTGTAACTTGTTTATATTTTTGGCCCTTATTGTTAACCTTGTTTATATTTTTGCTCCTTATTGCTAACCTCGTTTATAATTTGGGCCCTTATTGTTAACCATGTTTATATTTTTAGCCCCTAACGTTAACCTTGTATATCATTTTGGACCCTTAATGTTAACCTTGTTTTTTATACATATCTGTTTCTTGATATTTTCATTTCTTGATATTTTTGTTCTCTTTATATTTGCACTCTTTCCTACTTTGTACTGCAACTGCTGCACAACGATTTCCCTTGGGATAAATATAGGTCTATCTTATCCATATGTTGTTGAGCGTGGGTGAGTGAGTCTTTGCATGTCTTTTGTTCTCTGTGTGCTTCTGTGTGTATGTGCGTGTGTACTGGAGTGTGTGTTCTGCTGCGATTGATGCATCCTTTTGATTCCAACGCATTTCCAACGCAAAAGTCTTACATTTCTACTCCTGCACACATTCACACCTTTACAGCCGACATGCTTGAGATTGAGGATAGAGCCTGTAGAGGATGGAGGGGCCGAGCAGAATATACATTAAATGTGATTTAAGTACGTTCCCTTTGTTTTGCTGAACTGGTGTTTTGTGCAATTTGTTAAGTGCTATACAAATATGAGGTAATCTCTGCATTTTCTCAAAGATTGAATGATTTATTTGTTGATTAATATTGTTTTATTTCTGTTTGCCTAAAAAATTAAGTAAATATGTTAATGAAATAGGTTGTTTAAGGAAGGTTTTGCTACAAAATGTTTGTTAAGTTCATCCCTTCTAAATGCTACTCTACTTAAGTTACAATTCACGATTTATTATTATATCATGATCGTCAGGATCATTTATGCTTCTCAGTCAGTGGTACTATACATGTACCACACAAGTACATACAAGTGTTACACAGTTTGATGTTTTTTTTGGCCTGTATGTCAACAGGATATGAATGGATAGAGAACAGCGTTGCAGGGATATAAGAACCATGTTTTGTTATAAGAAGTGTCTCATTTTTAACGTACATATATAATAGAAGTTTACAAATATTGTGTATACATATAAATAATAAATAATCACACACATGCCATCCTTGCGTGTTACAGTGTATCCATGTTCAGCATAGTGGACAAACGTCACGTTGACTCCAATCAGAGGAGTTCCGTCAGCTGTCAACACCTGACCTCGAATTATCGACACCAAGCTGGAGAGAGAGAGAGAGATGGTAGAGAGGTTATCTTTATTAAAACTGCACTATTCATCATTTATAATTGTTATATGTTACTGTAACAAATTGAGAAAACTTAGCCATCATGGGGAGGAAATACCACCACGTGTCTTTGACCCGAGTCCCTGTGGTTGGGCTAAACCAGTGCTAGACAACTTTCTAGGACCTGACATACAATAATACACTCGCATACTACCACTCAGAGAAACCACTGCCTTTCTCATCCTCACTGTTTGTTACTCGCTGTGAGAGGAATGGCAGAGTGCAATGAGACATCACTTGAAACAACAACTGTGGAGGTAACTGCTGAGCTGTGGGAGTGGGAGCACTGTAACAGGACACTGATGTTACTGCTACACTCATAGCATGCCTGCACATCCTCATCACACTGAAATGCATATTTACACCACAGCACTGCTCTCAGCAGCTACATTCAATTTAACTCAATTTGAATTACCTTTCTTCTTTACCTATGATTATTTTTCCACTTTTACTTATTTATGGTAGAGTTCCACTGAGAGCAATGCTGTCTTTTTCAGGAAGTCCTGGTCATTTACACATTACAAAACCAGCCTTATATGTTGAGAGGTTTGAGAATTAATCCTGTCGGCCCAGGGGATTTAACCAACAACCTTCACAAGCTTGCTGCTCTAACCTTTAGGCCTGCACTTCCCCATGTTTAACGTATGTTATGATGTTTACAATACAACAATATTTTTCTATTTTGGTCAATAACTTCAGAACCATTTACCCTCAAAACTTTTCTGTAATCTTGTTCTCAATTTCGCACCCGTTTTCTGTCCATTAATGAACATGCATGTCAATTTAAAATCTCTGTACAACAAATGTCATGATTTATTAATATGAACTAAAACATATAGATGTTGGTGTTTGTTAGGAGATCTAATAGTTGACAAGTATTGTATTGAGAATAGCTTTAAATCTGACCAGTTCACAAAAGTCCTATTATTCAGTACCCATGAGGAAGAAAACTCCTCAGAAACAGTATTTAGTTCATCATCGATCTCACCAAACAAATGAAAAATGGGACTAATGAAATGAAGTCAGCCAGAATCTATTGCAGGTTTTACAGCTTGTGGAGTAAAGTCTGACCAAAAGACAATGGAATTGTTTCTGTGGGCAGAGATCTCATACGACAATAATGATTACAACATAATAGAAATTAAAATATATTGATTATATCTGGTTAGGAAGAGATTCTCATCTCATCAGATACAGACTGGATCACATGTTAGTTTAAAACTGACCAGAATCTGCCTCATCTATCAGTCCAACCATAAAGTAATTTACGCTTTCGGGTTGTGCAGTGCAACCTTTTCTTATTTTTTTCTCTTATTTTCCATGTTTTTAATGACTGGAACCCCGAAAAACGTAGCTCTTGCAGGGACCTGCGTGAGTCCTAAACCATCAGCAGGCAGCATGGATTAAAAGCACGTCCTGTATGAAAACACAGCTGTTTACCATCAAAATAGCCCCTACACTGTAAAACGTGTGTGCCAGACGTGTTACAATAGTACAGAACCTTATATTAGAATACTGCAGTTTAAACAGGCAGATTCACTTATGTAAAACTATGTGAATATAAGATATAATACGTGTTATCAATCAGCCAGACAGCATCGGAAAATAAATTCTGCACACCTGATTGGGATTTTCTTCTTCTGAGCTCTTGCATTTTTTCAGTGTAAAACCATCCACCAGCTTATCGAAATCCAGGGTCCTGACTAGATCGCTAGAGCTAATAGCCAATTAGAAAGTCTGGATTTGGACTCGTAAAATTTGCTATTCATGCAGTTCAAGTCACAAAAAGAACGTTGAGCTCTTAATAAGCTGTCAGTCATTGTGCATCATACTGATTATGTCCACAGAAAACCGTCTGTATGTGTACTCCTGTAAAGGTGTGCATGCAAATGATGCCTCTGCATATGTGCATACACTATGTGCCACCGTGTATGTTTGTGTCCCTCTACAAGTATAATGTGAGTATATGTTTGTCAATGTTAGCTCAAGGGAAAGTATAAGATCGTTTCTTTGTCTTTTAAAGTGTGAACCCCCCCCGCCCCCACACACTACTGTTTTGGTCTAAAGTCTAATAAAACATTTATATATTGTAAGGTTGCAGGCCCATTCCATTATGGAAATACAGGACATTTATATTACAGGGTTGTGGCCTTCTACTCTTATGAAACATTCAGGCTACCATAAAAAATGTGACAAAAGACAAACGGCTGAACAGAATTGCCGTCATGTTTCTTTCCTGACAGTGGCCCTGCCTCTGTATTATGAATGTTATGTCTGAGGCAGACGTGTGCATAAATGGCTTTTGGTAAGTAAAAAAAAAAGCAAACCTGTACTGTGAACTCTGTCTCACTCACACTTTTTCTGTTCTATTCATCCAGACAGAAAGCAGAGTCAACTGCTCATACTATGGTAAATATAAGTAGGGTGAGCTATGACCTGCAGGCAGAAGAATGAGTCAAACAATCACCACGACAGAAAGAAAAAAAATATGAATGATCCCATTATGATGAAGTGTGTTTCAAGAACTGCCTTTCAGTAAAGCACGTAACAGATGCCTGAAACTGCTCAAATTTGTTTCATACCTTATATTAAAGAATACAAACACAATAATCTCTTCTTTTTGGAGCATCAGTCTTGATGTCTATTACATTTCACTCACAATATCTTTATCATGCGGTCACTGAAGTTGTTTGGATCAGTGCTCCACACTAACAGTTGCTTGGTTACAATGGGAAAACCATTTTGAGAAATTGTGGCAACCAAAGGCCAAGAATAAAAAAGAGACAGCAAAAAGCTAAACCTGCACCCCAAAATAAATGAATATGTAATGTTTTTAGTAGTAGTGATATTTAAATATTGTTGCGACATTCGGAACCAGAAGCAGACAATGCTGGAGGTGCGTTGGTGCGTTTACTTGCGTGCACACAGGCATTTGTACAGACAATTTTCTATAGCAGGACTTGAGGGTGAATTAGAATCTTAACTTTTATCAGTTGACGTCTCGTTAACTACAAAGAAACTACAAAGAATTTTGTTTGGTGGACTGTAATAAAGCTTTTATTATTTTATGCCATATAACTGCATGGTATCTTAATTACTCAAAATTTAAGGTGACTAATAATGGCAATCAAATTTTAAGTTTTGGTAACCACAAGCTGATGCCTCTTTTAAAAGTGAGTGTTGAGCGCAGATGTGAAAACAAAGAAGAACACATTTAACACTTCCAGAGTCCACTGCATTGAAAAACGGTGCACAGGACGTAGCGCTGCAAAACCTACTAGATGTTGACAACAAACGAGTGCTTTCGTCTCATGGTTTGAAATGCAGGATTAAAATGTGGATTTACTAACAACCTGTCTGACACTCATGCTGCCCTGCTGATGTTACTGTATACCCAGAAGAAAACAACAACACAGAGAGAGACACCGTTACCTTTTATTGA
Organism: Anarhichas minor; assembly: GCF_050575085.1. Taxonomy (NCBI): domain Eukaryota; kingdom Metazoa; phylum Chordata; class Actinopteri; order Perciformes; family Anarhichadidae; genus Anarhichas; species Anarhichas minor. The sequence goes on along the minus strand of NW_027466460.1, from coordinate 3,475,075 downwards.
ACGGGCTGTCTCCAGTGATGATGTGAGTGGATTCAGGACCAACTAAGAAATGGATGCGCTGGTAGAAAGACCTGGCAGCCTAAGGGAAAATAAAAGGACACACATAGATAGACAAATGATGCTTCCTTTTGTTACAATAAATGACAGTTAAGTTTTTATTGTGGCTTAATTTCTGATTGGAGCTTCTTACTTGCTGAGGAGCCAATGGGGACGGAGACTGGCTGAGCACCTCCCCCGGGTCCGGTGACCCTTTGCAGTATAACTGGTTCTGACAAGAGGGCTGCAAACAGCAGTCTGGGTCCATACAGTCAGTCAAGCCATCTGAAATACACACAAAATTATTATATTCAGAAACCTGAGAGGTGAGGATACGAACCTGAAAATCAAATGGATGATGGAAAAGTTACAGGTGGATGAAAGGAGGACGGAGGGATGAAAACAGGATATGGATGGATGAATGCAGGGACAAGCAGGCAACAGAGGGATTAAGAAGCAATGAAGGATGATGAAGAGATTAAGAATAATAAGGACAGAGTAATCAAGTGGTAATGATGAAGGCATGAAAAAGAGATAAAGATGGAGGTTGATGGATGGAGAGGATGGCCACACATACCATTAAGAATTGGGGAAGAAGAGAGGACAAGTGAGATACTGTGTTGTCTAAATAAGATAATTCAAACATGAATGAAATAAATTAAAAATAAAGGCAGAGATGGAGAAAATGTAATGAAAAGAGAAAAAAAAAGTGAAAATGTACAGATGAACATAAGTGGATGGATCAACGTGTCGTGGCATCAAAGAGAAGAACATTTTTCGATGAGGGGGGAAAAAGAAGAAATTGATGAATGAGGGAAAAATGGAGCGATGCAGTATAATTAGTATGTGAGCAGTATGTGTTTATTAGGTGCTGCCAAGAGAAATAAAGTCAAGGAGGAGTTAAGGATTGAAGGAAGAAGGATGGAGGGCTGCAATGATGAGAAGCAGGGATGGAATGATGGATAAAGAGAGATTAGGGAGGGAGGGATAAGTGAAGGACAGGGAGAAGGAGGAGGCGTGGAGCAGAGAGACAGATGGAGAGATGGAAGGATAGAAGGAGGTATGTAAGGTAATAAAATATGGGCAGCCATTTGTCTCTGTTAGTTTATAAAAGCCGTTGTACATCTGGTGAACAGGCACCAGGGACTGCCATTACACACACACACACCTACACGCGCGCACACACACACCTACACACCTAAACACACACAGACAAAGTGATCCCTCCCTTCTCTCTGAATCTTCTGTCTTGTTTTCTTTTCTTTCTCATCTTCTTTCCTCTCTACCTTTCCAATTACCTCACTGCGCTCATCAACCCTAGCTGATAGCTGATGTTTTGTGCTGGTAAGGCTTGGGTTGGCATCGTATCTTGGAAACCATTTTTAAATTGGTTGAAATTCTCTTTTAATCCTGACAGTAATCAACAAATCTAATGCTTAGACAAAAACATCTGGTATCTAAATTTGGATGATATGCTGAGATTGTCGTGCAACAAGATATTGGTTGGCCACAATAACGAAGCTCAGGTAGCCACTACTAAATAGGCAACGCCTGTTATGAATTGTGGGCTGTATTCAGTCTCCTTCTCTTGCTTTCTCTGTGCTTCCCCACATTATATTTAAAAAAGTGACAACATATTACATATGTCTGGTTTTGTGTTACTGTGGTTATATGATGTGTAATTCATGGTGCTGTTAGATTGCTGCTGGACCGCCTCGTTAATACAGGTGCGTGCGGAGAGTAAAAACAAATATGAAAATATGGATTGAAGCACAATAGTTTGCTAGACATGTTGTGAATTTCAGAAATGATTACACACATCTTTTTTTCAATAAATTTGACTTTTGGAATAAATATTGAGATAATTACAGAGATGGGGGCCCAGTGCTGTGTGTGTGTGTGTGTGTGTGTGTGTGTGTGTGTGTGTGTCTGTGTGGGAGAGAGAGGGGAATAGAAGGTGGAAGCCGGTGGACTGTTGCACGCAATTTGTCTGTACGTTTTTAATAATAATAATTTGAATGAATCTTTGACTATTCGGTACAGCCCTAGTAATTACACTTGTAGCCCCAACTCCAGCAGGAAAGATGTTCAAATACGGCTATTTAACGTTTCTTTGGTTTTTAAACCAAACAAAAAAGGAGAGCCTGAAAACGTGAACGAAGTGATGTGCAAGCTCTGCCATAAACAAATCAGGACTTAAGATGAAAACACCACAAATCTCTGGTCTCATCTTAAAACTCAACATCCCACAGAATACGCAAGTCTGCAACCGACTCATCCACAAAGAGCAGCCGGACCAAAACTTCTACCACGGTGAATAATCACCCCTCAATTATCAGGGCTTCAGCAAATCTCTGTCATCTGCTTTTTTGTTGGACAATAGCCGCATTATTAGTTGTTATCGTTGTTGCAGCTATGAATACTTACAAAAGTTCATGTTCTTAGTTTATGTTCGTAATGATAATTTTGGGGGTGGCTTTAGAGGGAGGCATGAAGGGACCGGCTGTCAAGCGTTGCTGGTTTGGCGACTTTCCCCGTTAAATCTAGTGACTTTTGGAGCTAGTGCTGCTGGCTACTAAGAGGTGGCAACACTGGGCTGCGTTTTTTTGGTTGGACCATTTTAAAAACCTAGTTAACTCTTGCTGGTTTCTCCAATGTTTCTGACCCCAACTAATTCTATCGCATTTTTTTTTATTCCAAGGTTCCAGTATTCCCCCAAGGATTACGACAGGAGCTGAGGAGCTGCAGTTTGTAGGTACAGTAAGTGAACAACCACTGCAGGTACACTACACATCAATGTGCAGCTCTCAGCAGGTGGCAGATTAGCCACTTAATTGTTTCAATTTATGCGTTTCATTCCTTTTAGATAATCAACAGTAGACCCAAAATTGATACTGGACTGCTTAAGCAACATTTTTTTAATAAATCAGATAATGATGTATTGGCTTTTATATGTCAACAGAACACATAACATAAACAAACATTTTGGATAAGAATCCCTTGAAGTATTTGAAAAAGAAACCCTCAAATATATCATCAATGCTTTTTGAAATTTGAATTTATTTGTCAAAAATGAGTGTGATCGAATTTAATAATAAAAAAAGGATCTGGGGAATTAAGCGTTGACTTGCCGGGAATGAAAAGCGTTAATATTAGTTGATTCAGGAAATAAATGAATTCATGGCACACTTTTTAAATAACACATTTTTTAATCTTTGGAATTGGGGGAGGGTATCATGTATTTTCAAGTCAAAAGGCTCAGGTCCAAGTAACGTCACGAGTCATTGGTGTTAAACTCTTGCAGTCTCAAGTCGATTTGACAGTCTTTTTTGATCTTGTCAAGACGAGTCTAAAGTCAACAAACCTCTGATACATCCCATACTTAAGCTAATGCCTGTATTGACTTTTGTTGTCTTACTGTGAGTCAAGTCAGAATGTAGATTTGGTTGATTGGTTGCTGCAAATGAATATTTATTTTTTGAAGGGGGAGCATAAAATGATGGCATAGCTTTTTATATATGATCATCCACACGCTGATGTCTCCGGGACTCTCTACATTATGTGGATGTAATAACTGTTGGGCTACCATTTTAAATGCAAGTGACTTTAAAACAAAAGCTAGACTAGGGTTTTAAGACGAGACTCGTTCCTGAACACCCCATCCTATCCATCCATCCGTCTATCCATCCAACAAATAAACTGGGTTATCTATTAACATGGATATATCATGAACACAAATATACCTCCTTCGTTGTCCTTGCTGTCGGTACAGAGTGTTTCCATGGCCACGTGACATCCCGCCCCTCTCCATCCTGATTGGCAGATGCAGTGCCAGCCGCTGGCCTCCAGAGTGCACCGTCCATTGTTGTTGCAGAGACCTGGACAACCCTCTGGGCACAGGAGAAAAACGCACGGTTAGAAAAGTTAGAGCAGTGGGAGAGACCGGGATGGGGTCACGGCTGGCCATCAGGGTGTGAAATAGGCTTCAACCAATATATGTTTTTGAAGATAGGTGATCATAGTTTTGTACTGGAGCTCTGATGGATGAGATTAATCAATAATTTTCACATCGCAACATATTCAGTAATTCCCTCTCAGCTTGGAGTAAAAATTCTGAAACCGCACTGAGACCTTCACAGGAAAATAAAAAGCTGGCAGCCTCTTAAGGCATGAGGTAGGGTTCATTGCAGGTTGTATACACTGCTGGGTGAAATCCTCTGACACCACACTGAAGTATTTCTCAGTTCACCCATCTGACAAAATAAAAAAATATATATATTGTGTGGTCCAGGAGTAACCTTTACTCATCAGATTGATGGCAAAAACAGACTTTGTCTTAGATGTAAAACTAAAAAATCAAAATAAGGAGAGGAGTATAAATTCATCAATTTCCCAAAGAGGTACAATTTTAACTATCTTAAGTATGGTTGATTTGACAAGAATCTTGGTTAAAATAAACTTTGACAGCGTGTCAGCAGCACAGCAGCTGCACAGTACTGCTGTGCATAGAAGTGATTCATTCCTTAGAAATGTCAGCATTAGAGATACCCCAACAAAAGTATCACTTTGAGACAAGAATGGCATTGAGAATAGGCTACTACCTGGACCATCTTGTCTTTTCTTAACAATGTATTATTGTTGTTGGGAAGGGTCTGGTGAAGTGGGGGGGGGGGGAGACATTGCTTGTCCTTGTCAATTGTACTAAGGAAAACACAGTGTTGGGGTCCGACTCTGACCTCATGGCTGACTAAGCCATGCTTGGAGCCGCGCAACCGAGTGGAGTTCCCCACTCGAAGGACCGATCCGACCAAAAGAAACCTTCTCATAGTAAGAGTTTATCTGGTGTCTGGGCTTAATTTAGGTGATTTAGTGTGTTATTCCTTTAGCTTGTTTTGTTTAAGTTACTGTAGTGTTTAGAACGTGTTATTGTGCAAGTATCGCGGACCGCTGAGTCTCGTTATACTGTGTATTTTCTGCAACTGTAACCGTGTTGTATTAGATCAGTCACTGCTAGTGGATTTAGAGATTGTGATTGGCCGAACCTCGATTCGCTGGCCAGGTTTCACGGTGATAAGAAAGCATTATTTGTGTTTCACCGCGGTGATAAAGATCTGCTTTGTTTTGGGGATTATTTTATTTTGTTCGGTTTTGTTTTCTCTTGTTTCAATCGTCTCCGTGAGTAGGACTTAGAACTGTAACTATCACTCTATAAACGTGGCTATAAACGCAGAGTTTTTACATGATAGAGAAGCTGTTCTTACATCTTACGGCAGAGCTAAGTGCCTTGCTTTAGAGTTCGGCTTTCCTCTCCCTGTTTCTACTAACACACACACATAGTTAGACACACATACTGATTTAGCTAACCATCTCAGACACGTGAGTCTATTGTCTCAACCCACATTGTGCTTCGATCCATGTGATTACATACGTAGCCACCTCCCTCTATTTTGTCATAGTTCTTTTACCTCTGCCATCTTGTTTGTAGGCCCACTGGGCGCGGCCCCGCTTGAGATTACATTCTACCACTGTCTGAGTAGTTCGCTCTTCCCCTACACACATACACCCCTCATTATATGGTGTATGTATAAATACATGTATTTACATGTATGTAATGTAAATACATGTATATACATGTATGTATAAATACATGTAATACATGTAATACATGTATAAAAACACATACATGTATGTGTAACTCCATACACATATATATATATATTCTCACACCACAGTTTGCCCACTTGACTTTAGGTATTAGCAGTGGTGGGCCGTCAGGGCCAGCAAGGCCTTCTCTGCTGGCCTAGACAGAATCACAAAGTTATAGCTATTTTATAATTTTATAATTTTTCATAAATACACTAACATGTATTATAATTTTTTTTCCCCATTATCTTATTTTCTCTTTGCACAGCTACTGTCTTCCTCAGTTGCTCTGCTTCCAGTGCAGCTTGTTTTAAGTAGAGCTTTTATCCAATCAGATTTCACCTCTGTGTCTCTAGGTAAGAAGAGAGGCCCGAGGCCTGCTGACTCACAAGTGAATCCCTTTGTAGTTTAAGTGAATGGGGACGATATTGTTGATTGTCACAGTCTTCAACCAATCAGATCTTTAGTTTGACATGTTGGGCGTATTCTTTGACATGTCAGAGCCTTCTAGCTGGCCTAGCCATACGTGATTGGTCAGTGGGCTAGCCTGACATGTTGGGCGGTGACAATCCCAATATCTGCTGCCTCTGTCGAGCGGACATTTTCAGCCTCAAACGCATTAAAACATATTCAAGAAATATAACTGGGGAGGCTCGACTGTCTTCACTGGCGTCCATGAATCCAGAAGGACTTCTTACTGGAACTAAAACGCACGGATGTACTGAACAACTGTGAGATTAAACTCTTTATTAACAAAGAAAGGAGGAACAGCAGCTAAATAGTGAACAGCAGCTCTGGTAAGTGAACTGCTTTTGTTTTTACATCTGCAGTAGCTTTAATATGCTTGTTTATATATTATTATTTGTACAACTTGTTTTTATGAAGATGGATTTTTGTTTGGTTTTATATGTGATAGGAACTGTTACATCCAATGTTGCGCTGGGGACATATTTAGTTTATAGTTTGGTTATCGGTCCCTGTTCACAGGGTGGTTCCCCGTTATTATTCGTTAATTCGTTAATGAACTTATTGATGTTAATAACTCCATTTCGTTCCCAACAGCAGAAACATTGCTTACAGGAGGGTTTTTAACAGCGCCCACAGCCTAATAGACACATTGTGTAGTTGTACATGTAAGTTGGAAAAAAATTGACTTAAAGCACAAAAATATGCTTAGGATTGAAATAATTTATGTGAAAGACATGAGCTGTTACGTGGCCTGTGTAGACAGCTGTACTGATTACAACTGAAGAGTATGTCTTTCATTAGTAGACACACAAGACAAACAACTACAGCATGCAGCTGAAACGTATCCAGTTTGGACAGGGGGACTGCTTCAAGCACCTCAGCTCTGGCCACTCTGTTGAGGAACTTGCAAGTGCGTGGAGAAAATGATGGGTGTATTAGTGAAGCAATCCCAGAGACAAATCTATTTTGAAAAAAAGCAATGACTATGAAAAAAGCAATAGAAACTGGTTCCTGTCATAGATTGTTACCATGGAAACAGCTTTTACGGGGTGTCTTTTACTGTGACGGAACACAAATATAATTTTAATAAGTGGTGCGATTGCATACGAAGTCAATGGATAGCGACACATATTTGCCCGCGGTGGTACGAGCTGAAGTTTCTGTGCAAGTTCAAAATGTGTCAAATTCACTAGAATCACCGGGACTTTATGAATTTCATGAAAGTACAGTGATGAGGAGAAGGTGGAGGGAAATAACAAAGAACTGAAGCTGAGTTCAGGTTTCTGTTTGTACTCCGAGTAGTATTGACCAATCACATTTGAGTGGGCTTTGGTCAAATGCAGGTAAACAGTCCTTGTGTAGAGCAAAAGAAGGGGAATGCATTGGAACAAAAATCAATTTGGGAAACAACCGGCTGTCTACTGACGAAGATTTAGCTTTTTATTGGTTTAAAATGACGTAGCATAAAATGGCTACTTCCGGTCGTACACGTTGTCTCTCAACTCCAGTCTCACTTCTCAAGTTGCTAATCAGACTGTAAACAACGAGCAGCTCACAGAAGAGGAAGACTTGGCCCGGATATCAGCTGGCTACACTGGAACCCTAGAAATATAGCCCCCACGCCCCCAGAGGCTTATCGTTGTCAGAACGATAGTCGATGGGTTCCGAGATTGTTTTTGGGATAACACCTCAGTATACAACATCATGACAATCCTGCCCCAGTCTCAAGGTCTGAATGCTGTTTCAGAAGCTTTACTCACCTCACAAGACTTCTCAAGGAAATACTCAATACTTGTTTTCATTTTTTAATTTCAACATATTTCATGTCAACACAGAATGCTAGCTTCAGTCCAAAAATACCTTCAAGAGACATCAAAGACCCATATTGGTTAAAGCCTGATGTGAATAAAGGCATTTGGCTCTGTGTGATGACCCTTTCTCCAACAAATGGAGTGACAGAGTGAAAGACAGATCGATAGACAAAAAAGACAGATAAATACATTAACCCACATGTGAGGGACACAAACTGACAGACAGACAGACAGTCAGCCTTCGGTGAAATGCACTGAAGTTGTAGTTTCACATGAACCACTAAGATTGCCTACAGCCAAAATGGCTACTGTGCACTGCATGGCTTCAATCGGAAACAAAGAAAGAAGGTGTTATTGTTGCACAATATGATGATGAAAAACAGGGCATACAAACAAAATGAAAATAAAAATATAAGTTGAAAGGGAAACATTCTGAGGATGTTGAAAATTGTAAACATTATCTGTGAAGTCTAACCAAATCTGAGGGGAGTTTGACACCCAGCCAGTTGACAAAGACTATTGTTTTGCTCTAAAATATGGATTCCTTTGGTCTTGTTCGACTTGTCAGTGAAAAAAACAACATCACAGGTTAAAATCCATGTGAAAACACAACAGGTAGACAGATACACAGCGCACAAAGTAAAGGGAGGACAGGGTGGTTTGGACTGCATGCCTAAGAAGGCTATACTTTTTGTCCCTGTTTGACATTCCTTGATCACAGAAAGGACAGTGAGGCTGGCAATCAGAATAATTAAAGGTGAGAATCAGAACCAAGCAAAGCCCAGCTGGACAGACAGAACAAGGGATGGAGGTAAAGATGGAAGGTGAGGAGGTGAGGAGGGGAAAGGGAGAGAAAGATAAAGAGAGAGAGACATGAAAGGGAGGATAAGATATATGGAGGACAGAGGAACAGCAGCTGGCTGAATTCACACATACATATATCAGGCTTGTGGATGCAAGACAAAACAGGAATCACACACCTTGGATTTGTGTGTGTGTGTGTGTGTGTGTGTTAGCACATTTCTGTTTTGTGAGTATGTGCTTGCGTGCATCTTCATCTGTATAGTCTGTGTTTTGTGTGTGAAAATCAGAGACAGGGGCAATAACAATGTGACAGAAAAACAAACAAGATTGATAAAAAGACTGCAGAAATAACAACAGAGGTATAACGATAAGACAATACAAAAACACGTGTGCCGTGCGTTTAGAAAGACTGATAGACAGAGAAATAGACTGAGGAAAAAAAGGAAAAGACAGGAAAAAATGAAATGGAATGGAAAAAAATCGGAATCAAAGGAAGTGAACAAAGCAGTGCGAAGTGGTGGAGTTCTGGGATAGTAAGGCCTTTATTAAGTCTTTGGCATGAATTACCTTTATATCCTGAGAATAGGAGAGGGCACGAGGGAGAGAGGGAGGAAAATTAGGGAAAAAAAGTAAATTGAAACAAAAGCAGCACTGCCAAATATACTCTCTGTGATGGACAGATGGAAATGGCAGCCAAAGGAAGAGGAGGAGAGGAAGAAAAGAGTCAGGATCACGGGAGTGCAGTAACATAGAGAGAGAGACACAGCAGTAGAACCTCAACAGAGTCAAAATGACCCCCTCTCTCAAACCGGTCGGCATTCACATTTAGATCACACAAGAGGGAAGAAAGACAAAAGGCAGCAGATAAAACATTTAAATTAAAAAAAGTTCCAAAATGTTTGTTTTGATTCTCTAACAACGTCTTCTCCTCTGATTGTGTTCTAGCACCTTTCAGTGAAAACAAAAGCATCTGGGTGGAAAATAATACAGTAGCTGTCAAACAGAAATTGTTACATTGATATACTGTTAAATGTAGTGCACGTTAGCATTTTGAAGAAGTGGTGAGTAGGATGCAGGATGAAGCTGCAACCACCGCGGCTCATGTGTCCTAAGCTGCAGTTCCTCTGATGACCACTAGATGCTGACTCCAAGAAAGATGTATAACCCTGGATGATGGCATGGAGCTTTAAAGACATGGTGATTAAAGAGCAAAAGGAGCTTTTGAGTTGCATTATGGTAAGCGTAGCATCAATCATTTTAGGAGCTTAACATAAATTAGAAGTCAGGATCGGGACAGCTACCATTGACCACAACCGGGGGTGTTAACATACAATCTAAAACACTTGGTCTATATTTTATGGGCTATTTCTATTACTTTTCAGATTTTAAATTTTACTATTTCTGTTCAATTAATACCTACAAAGTGAAGGATTCATTATTTTCTCACTAAACTTTAACTCCCGGCAGTGTGGAGAGAACTGTGAAACAACATTAGACCTTATTGTTGGGAATTTGAAGGGTTGTGTAGTTCACTTGACCTTTAAGCAGCAGACTGGACTTAACATTCTGTTACAGACCAAACACTAATGTTAACTGCTTTGTTTTTTTACAATAACTACAATCTTTCCCTGACCTGAACCAAGTGTTTTAGTTGCCGATCCTTAACTTAAAAAACTAAGGTTTAATCACCACATCTGTAAAAACCATCCTGTACGCAGTATGTAGAGTACTCCAATATAAATAATTTGTCAGATGATGCAATATTGTATTGAGGGGGTGGAGGTCGTCTGGACTCATGATTGTCAGTGTTTCTAAAATTCTGGCTCAATCACTATATCTAAATTATTACCATATGTAAACAGGATGCACTACGATGCAATAACAAAAGTTTCTTTTTCTTTTTTAATTACAGCTACAAATAACTGATATGACTGCAACTGTAAGATTGAGTACATGATGTAAACCACCTGATAATCCAAAATATCTTTTTATTTTTATTTTCCATTGCCTCTGAGCAAGTATTATGAAGCTCTTTATCTAGAATATTCCCATGTTGCACAAAAAAAGTTTAAAGTTTAAATCAGCTAAATTCCATTGAACACTGTCACAGTGCAATAACCATTTGCTTTGTAATTGTGCAAATACTTACTTAAATAATTACACAAATGTCCTGTCTAACGCATGAATGACGTCTTTGGCACAAAAGCCGACTGTGCGAGTCAGATTACGGCTACTTAAACCCATTCACACCCATGTAGGAGTACGTCTGGGTATAAAGACAGGGACGGGAGGAGAAGCAGCTTACAGGAAACCTAAGTCTAAAGCAGAGCCAGGATTTCACGGTCTACATTGGAAATGTTCGATATTATATTGTCTGTGCTTGTACTGAGTCTTCTAAAAGATAAAAGATGTGTTGACCATCCAGAGCCACTAAGAATGTCAAATATTACAATGTCAAACTTTTCAAGGGTTTTGTTTTTGGAATTAGTTCTGTTTCGTGCTTAATTTCCTTTTTGTTTGTGATCCAGCTTCAACATAACAGTTAACTGCAGCTGTACAGTACAGAAACTTAAAATATACACAATCAATGTCAAACCAATTCATAATGAAATGATAAAAAGCCAGAGACCTCATGTTGGAGGTCAACATAACTCAATACTTTAGAGACTCCTTCCAATTGTGACTTTCTGACCTACATTTTTTTGTAATTTTTGATGGAAAAGAACAAGAGATGATATAGGATCGGAGCGTCCCTAAAAAGAACAATTCACTGCTAAAATAATAAAAGGGGGCTTGCAAGAAATTTAGGAGGCTGAAGTTTGGTCGAGTCGATGACAAACACACAATGTTACCGTAGTTATATTGTATTGTGTCAGGATGAACTACTTCAGATGTATCATTGTTGTCGAGGGAGTCCCAGTATTGGAAAACTAAAAAAGTCAAGCTACTTCTGAGGAAACAGTGGACAACATACAGAAAGAAATTCATTCAACTCATTCAAAAAAAGCTATAAAGTAATTCATTCTATTCTATCGGAAAACATCGAAGTGTGCAACCCAATATGCAAAATAAAATAAAGCCAATGTGCATTTTGCTAAGGACAATAATACAATCCTGAAATGTTCAGAGCAACAGTAAAAGTACATGTTATCAGAGCTGGCACAATGATAGAGGGGGGTGAAGGGAAAACACATAATATAGATATTCAAGATATTCAAAATAAAAAAAGTCTGAATAGAAAAGTAAATAAAAGCAGCCACAGCTCCACAGAACATGAAGAGAAAAGCCAAAGAAGAAGGGATGATGAGAACAAGCTGGTGATGAGGAGAAGAAGAGTACAGTACCTTTTACTCTAATGTCCGGATTGTGAGCTTTGAGAAGGAAGGACAAAAACAAAGGAAGAAAGTAGATAGATAGGAAGAGCATTTAGTCCAGAAAAATAGGCAGTAGAATAGTAAAAAAGATCTCATATCCAGCATCACAATCAGTGAGGGCAGCTGATCACAAGTGAATCAATGAAAAAAGAGAGAAAGAGAAAGAGAGACAGAAAAAACTAAATATAATATTAACACAAGTGAATTTTCAGGGTCCAAAATCAGGCCGACTTTTGTTTCTGTTATTTTCTTGTTAAACACTGAACTGCCGTCTTTACGAGAAATAAAAACCGTGAACATGCTGAAATATAAATACAGCCAATTATTGAATATGGAAACAAAGCTACAGTGTGGTCACAGTTTCTAGCAAACTTAAACACCAGGTATAAATGTGATGGTTAGAGACAAGAGGACAGAAGAAGTATGAATCCTCTCCCCAGCCTTGCAATCTGTCTAAACAATCGAGCTGTTGGCCAAGCCTTCCAAATGGATTTCCCCTCATCTCACTGCTGTTTGCAACTCTTTCCCAGCAAAACTGTAGCTGTCTGTCTGTTTGACAACAAGAGAAGGGTTTGGTGGTGAGCTGAAGCTGCCATAGAGGTTCTACTGCTCATCTGTTTCACTGTTGAACTAGTACCACACAACAGGATTGCGTCTCCCAACTCATAGATACTCACTTAAAAACCCAATGTCATTGTCAATACTCAAGATACCAAGCAAATTAAGTTTATGTGTATATATTTGATTTGCTATTTGATCTTATTTGATTCAATTCAGGGGCCTGCGATCGATCAGTTAAATTTCACAAAAAGCAACAAAAAATAGTTGTCGATTTAATTCTGGGCTCTGTAGGAGGGAGGTGCACTTGGACAGAAATGGTAACATAGATGTGCCATGAATATTTCAAAATAAAAGCGTATCTTAAATATGATGTATTGAGTTTTTCACTTTGCATCGATGACATTGAATCGTGGATGATTGAATCGGTATATCAATCCAGATCAATGTTATTGTTCTTAATCATTTAATCATTCTTCTGTGTGCAATATCTATTTCATTATGATCATCTGAAAGGTGTCAACTCACAAAAAGCAGTCTCCATTTTTTGCGGCTCTGAAAAACTCACTGTAAACTGTACGAGTCCAACTGCTTTGAAAAATGAGGACACAGCGACCAAAGCTAGCAGCAGACCAAAATAAAACTTGGTTGCTGTCGGGTTTGTGTGCCCTCTGCAGGATGGTGTCTGTATTCAGCCAAAGATTGTTTATGAGGTAAAAGAAGCAACAACAACCACAACAGAGATACGTCTTCCATCTAGCAGATCATGTGACGGCTATTTCACATTATCCAGGTAAAGTTTCATCTATTATCCATCATATTAATAATTTAATCAGATCCACTTTATAGTTTTGAACCAGGACCTTCATGATTGAGATCAAGTTAAATGATTAAGAGGTATTATAATATTCAAAATATTGCCTAAGTAGGGACTTTTCCTAAAATACTGCTGGTTCTGTGCTGTTGGCATTTCAAATCGAGTCAGATATTCTTCTCAGGAGTAAGTGAAGACAAAACAGAGCTAAGAAGAGAGTGAATATGGGACTAACATTCAACAGTTGGACAGAAACACTCCAAATTAATGTCAATGTTAGTCTTTATTAGAATCACAATTTATTAATCTCAATTCTAGTGCAGCAACCTAGATCATTCTTAGATAATATTGATTACTATTAACAAGGGTTGGACTATCCTTACAGCACTAGCAGTGTTTTCACTTGTTTTAACTTGTGGGATAACCACAGGTGATAAAAAGGAGTTAATGATGATGTCATCTCCCAGCAAGATGGCAAACCATGACTGACTCTACTGGACAATTTTGTTTTTTTACAACAATGGATATCATTTTCACAAGGGACACTATCGCAGCTCTGGTATTATTGGACGCCAGCGACAACCAACAAAAACATGGACATCCGTATAATTAGCAGCAACACTTCCCGCTAATCTCACCGTGGCAGCAGCCATGAAGAAAAGAGGCTATAATATATCCGTCATGGCGTCCTATTGCAGAAGAAGAGTCTGCCTACCCACCAACTCTTCTAAGGCTTTGTAGTGATGTGCTACTGTTTTATTGTGTCCTACTGGGAACTTAAGTAAGTCATGAAGTCATGCCAGATTCAAGCAGAACTTTACTGTCTTTTCATTGTGATCTGACTACCACATTTCCTCTCACTGTCTTTGCACAGAGCACATATATGCTTTTCTAGACATCCTCATTTCACTACATGTCAAAAAACCAGTGACAAAAAAAAACGCTTGCATGTGGAAGTATGAATCCCATGTGTGTGCATCCTGAGTAACATCTTAATCACAGCCTCCCTTTCCCTTCTTACACTTTTTCCTGTAGTGTGTGTGTGTGTGGTCGTGTGTGTGTGAGGCATGTGATCCACTCACCAATATTGCAGTGCTCCCCTGTCCATCCCTGGTCACACTCACACTTCCCTTCCTTACACACTCCGTTCTTGCTGCACAGAGGGTGGCAGGCCTTCTGGTCACACACCGTTCCTGTCCAGCCCTCCTCACATCGACACACACCGCCGTAACAGACGCCATGGCTGCCGCAGTTCACCTCACACACCTCTGTAGGAGAAACAAAAACGATTCTGTCATCTAGTTTTGAAGGACTTTAAAATACAACACTCTGCCCAATACATTTAGGAGGAAATGAAGTGACGGTTATGCTCTGGTAATGTTTTTGACAATTTAGAGACGTGGATGGGATTAAGGTTAGGGAAATATGGTGGTTTTGGTTAAATACTTTAAAAAGTAAATATGTCCTGTTTCATGCTGTAAGTTAGCATTGACTTTTTAAATAATCAACCAAGACCACAATCTTTTCAAAACCTTAATCAAGTGCTTTGACTTTCCTAAATATGATCATAATCATTATTATTGCTTTAGCTGCCAGCAGCAGATATTGTAGGAAAAAAAACACATTTTGAAAGTCAATGTTTTGCAAGTAAAATTCTATATTATTGTTTCCTATTTAAAGAAATGTAATTCAGGTGTCTTTATTCTATCACCAGTTGTACAGTATATGATGGTTATTTATAAGAGACACGGTTGTGCATTGGTACCAGAGCAGAACTATTTACGGTGTTGAGAGTGTCTCCAAGAGAAAGTTCCCTTTTTGTTTCTGAACTCTTTCAGTGATTGTGTCAACATGTGTCATGTTTTATCTTACTTATTTATCCACAAAGACCATAAAAAACATATCTGTGCTACTTTTTCACATAGCCCAGATTGTTGTACTCTGACTCCTTCCACTGTCAAGAGACGGCTCTTTTATTTACAGCTACTGCAAACCACAGCTGCAGGGTGTGCAACACACTGCAAGTCATCTTGAGACCATCGCTCCTCTCTTCTAGTTTCTCTTCATTGGCCGCCAAAGAATTGATTTAGAGAGGCTGCTGATTTCACTGGTCTTAATGCGGTTTAGCCCCCAGCTATGCTAATGACCTTGCTCCCCCTCCTCACAAGCCAGAGTGTGGTATCCGCCAGCAAGGTTCTCCTGGCTCTTTCAAACTCCTGGCTAACTTCTAGAGGTGAACATATTTTTGCCATCAGAGCAGCTGCGCTGCAGAAACGTACACTGCCTGTAAAACAAATCTTTTAAATCACTCCACAGAATTATGTTTACAGGTACTGGTTTTACATAATGGAGCGTCTTATTCACCTTATGCCTTGCTGCTTGTTTTACAGACTATGTATCCCGTCTTTTATGCCTGTTCCTAGGGGCTCACATCTTTAACACTGTTATCTTAATTATGTTCTGCTCTGTAATTGCTTTTTTGTTTTAGTTTCATGCAGATCTAGCTCTTCTTCATCCACTCTTAATGATTCCGTAAAGCACTTTATTAACTCTGTAAAGCTTGGTGCCATGCTGCTTTTACAAATGCCGTAAAAATGAAGTCTAGTCTTTTTATAGATTGTGTAAGTCATGAGGCGGGAAAGACAGAAAGAAACATCTACAACGACAGATTGTCCCACCACAAGACATTAAACGTGACACACACCTAAAGAGCATTCAGGCCCGGTCCAGTTCTGGTCGCAGGTACAGGTGCTGGTCTCTGCGTTGTGGGTGCCGTGACCCGAACACTGGTCCGGACACATGGCCTTTGCGATCTCACAGCTGGCTCCGCCCCAGCCGGGCTGACAATGACACTCCCCATGAATACACACCCCATGGGCTGAACAACTGGGGTCTATGCAGTCCACTGGAGACAAAGAGATGAAGAGGGGGAGTTAACCGTATAGCAAATAGTGACTGTCGTACATATAGTACACACACATACACACACACACACATTACATTATGTACAGTTTTGTACACTTGAGGGAAACAATAAGTAGTAGTATGTAATGTCTTTTGTCTTGCAATAAAAACAGAGTATTTTTCAAATGATTTGAGAAGTCTAATAGCTTAGAAACTGTAGCTCAACACAGAACACACAGACATTAAGTGTTGCTCATAAGCACAAGCCTTATGGACAAGACAAATAGCGTTGATGCCATTTTTTTGTAGATTGTAAGCCTTTATATTCAGAAACAATAAAACTTCTAATATTGGTGTCAATCTGTTAAAACTTAGATAAAACAATCAGGCAACTTCTATCCAGATCCCTTGACTTGCGGGCTACCTTCTAGACATTACCCAATTTCATCAAACCAGTACCATAGGGAGTGGGGAGTTGTGACATTTTCAGGTATTCTGTGACATTATTAAAATAATATACCTGACTCATAATGTGTGATCATAACTACATACTACATATTTTATAATAATAAAATCAAATATAAAATAAAATGTTCTGACTTTGTTCATCAGCTGGTCGCTAACTGCCTGCTGTTTGGTGCAGTACAGGTTGCATACAGTGTTTATATCTATTTATTTGTTTCAGGGAACCTGCATATGCTCGTTGTTCTGATGCTGACAGTCAAGAAAGAACTGGAACCTGGACCCCATCCCCCTTCATAGGCTACTCATCAGCCACCGGCTCCTCCGTCCTCTTTCACACGCAGTGCCGCTCTTTACAATTTGACTGTGATACTTTATCATGAAAATCCTACATGGCATCTTTGACATAATTTGCTGATTCAGCAGTCGTAAATGGGATTAACACACACACACATATACACACACACGCGCACACACACACATTCACAGGCTCCGTTGTTCAGGGAAAATTATTTCTCATTTTCTCCTTCTTTATAGTCAGTCACAAAGGATTATTGTGATAGAGGATTGAACTAATCTGGTTACCGTCCCCTATGATTTGTATTTGTATTTTTGAATGAGTGTGTATATATATGCAGCATGTGCACACCTTTGTGTCTACATTTGTACACACCTGATGTGAAAGTGTGTCCCCGTGTAGAGATGCTGTCAACCACTCTGCATTGTCTGTGTATGTATGTGTGTGTGTCCAAACAGCAAATAGCAGATTAGTATTGATCAATTCAGATTAAATTAGTGTAGTGTACAGCTTGGAGCCTAATTTAGCCAACTACCTGTCAGCAATTTGACAGTTAACATGTATGTGCATTTGTGTGTGCGAGAAAGAGATAAGAGTAAATTAATTTAACCATGTGGTAGTGCTGTCTTAATGAACAAGCTGTCAGCAGCTGCACTTTAGGGGTGATTTTAGCTCATATTTACATGCAAGTAGTGGGATTATAAGATTGCAAACTTTATAAAATGACTTCAAACCTACAGAACATAACATGCACCTGTGACAAGTACATGTTATACATGGAAAGATCGTTACATGAGGTGAATTACAAAACCTTCAGTTTTTTGCCTTGAGGGATTATTCACCCAGATATGGAAAACATGTTCTTATTTCACAGAGCAGCAACATTTTAGCAACATGGAGAACTAATAAATTGGGATATTTTGGCACAGTAGGTCATTTAGTGTCCTGCAAGTCCTCAAAAATGTTGGTTAAAACGATGTAAACTTTGCAAGTGAAACCGATTTATGAATTATTATTCTATTATAACAAATTGCATGGCTGTTTGTATTTCAAAAGTAAATGTCATGGGTAGCAATAAATGTGCGCTAAATCAATTATTTATGTTGACATTTAAATATGTAGTAATGTCGTCACCAAATTCCAGCACGTCGATGGAAAAGGAAGCAGAGCAGTGTTAAAATGTCCCAGGGGGCTAACTACTGCCAATAATATAATATGTAACTAATGCACCTTTTTGTATTTGTCCTTGGAGGAAATTAGTCTTACCTTCTTCACAATTGTCGCCCTTATAACCAGTATTGCAGATGCAGGCACCCATTATGCAGATGCCGTGTCCTCCACAGTGGATGTCGATGCACTGGTTGGTTGGCACGTCACACTCAGTGCCTTTCCACCCGCTGTAGCACTGGCAGCGGCCACGGGAGTACTGGCCATTGCCACTGCACAGCACTGGGCAGGCAGCTGGACCAAACACATGCAGTACAATGGATCAGTTAGACATGCTGGCTTTATAGACTCGTTAAATCAGACTCTTGAACCTACAAAGTTCCCCTTAAGCTCACACATTTTCAATTAGTGCAGTCTTAAAATTTCACAAATGACTATGTCCACGGTCAAAAAAGACAATTGATTTCACCTCCCAACAATTACTGCCTCTCTATGGGTGGCAGAGTATTTGTATTTGTGTGTGTCTGATTACCTCGAGAGCAGTCAGGCCCCAGAAATCCTGGGAAACAGTGGCATATTCCTGAGAGACAATCTCCGTTTCCATGACAATTCTGAGGACACTCCATAATCGACTCTGATTAAGAGAGAGAGAGAGAGAGAGGGAGAGAGAGAGAGAGGTGGTTTAAAGGTGTAAGTTAATTGGGTAGGCTGGATATACAACTGTACATCTTAAAAAAAGAACACACACATACGTGCACACAGCATCATCCCTCTGTGGTTGCCGTAGTTACAGCCAGTCCAATCAACACATTCTAACATCCATTTATCCCGCTGCCTTTCTTTGTCTCTCTCTCTTTTTCTGTCATACACACACACACACACACACACACACACACATACACTCCATTGCTGGCTCTCTGCCACACCTCACTGTTTCCTGCACACTCTTGCATGCAGAAAAAAAAAAAAACATTCAAAAAAATGTTATTTGACCGACTACATGATCTTCTGAATACTAAAAATATACAAGATGAATTCCAGTCTGTCCATCAGATCCACCATAGAACTGATTTATTAAAGGTAAGACATTTTGACAATTTGTACTGATTCAAACAACATAGCTGTACTCTTTCTGTTCGATTTGCATTCCATACAATTGCTCATGGCAGACATTTTTTTTCAGTTGAGGCAACTTTGTGTGACAGACATTGGACATCGAATACGGTACCCACACTGCATTGCAGTGTTTCGTATTATAAAAATATGTAGTTTTTATCTAACTTCCTGTAATGACAAGGTTGTATAATGCAGGTTTAACTGGTGGGCTCACAGTCATTAAGTAATGTTGTATGATTGTTGTCATGTGTACTTTAGAAGTGCACCTACACCTCCTAACAGTAACTCACCAATAAACAAAACGTACAGTATTCACTTTATTACAAAAATGCTGCTTTCTCTCACCTATGACAATGGTATTGTAAGAGACTTGTTCTGAGTTGCGTCCGTCGTTGTAAAATGCCAGATGCCAGATTCCTGTGTCCAGGTACTGGATGAAGCCAGCCTCGTGCACGTTCACTGAGCGTGTGCGACGGGCTCCTCTTCCAGACTCCTCCTCATGTGCACCAGCTGGGTGTGCATGTCCTGCGTCCGTGTCACTGAGCGCTCGTTTGTCTTTGGAAATGAGGCGACTACCGTCCAGTAGCTCCACAAAGTCGTACTGTAAGACGAAAAATACACAAGACATTGAATATATTTTTTCTCAGTACAAGATTTAGCATAACTGTAACAAACTTAAAGTTGTACAGCATGGTATACTATGTTACATTACTGGGGGCAAGGCCTATGGATAGCAATGGTGCTCAGTCCAACTGTCTGTCCATCTTAACAACTAGCCATATTTCCATTGAGTTTGGGAAGATCATCGATGAACTTCAGAGAAATATGGATTTTGGTAAGTCTCCGACCTTTTATCTCGCATAATAGTCAACTAACAAAACACTTTAGTCCATGACAAGGTATATCAATCCCTAACGGATGGATTTACAAGGAATTATTTATGGTCTTTGAAGTTTGATTCCTGATGTTTTAGATGTGGGGTTTAATAAACAGCCTTATGTTTGCTATTTCTTTCATTTAATTCATAGATGACATGGAGGATAATTGTTAATTCATTCAGTCTACTTGTTGATAGTTTGCCTCTGATCAAATAACAGTTGAATCAAGCTTAGATTAACACACAGGTCACGGTGAACTTTGGCCCTTGACCACCAAATTCTTATCGGTTCATCCTCGAGTCCAAGCGGACTGTTGTGCCTAATTTGAACAAATTCTTGTCTGACGTTCCTGAGGAATCTAATTCACAAGAAGAGGCCGGCTTTGAGGTCACATTGACCTCAATCTTTGACCTTTTACCACCAAAATCCAATTACTTCCTCTTTGAGTCAAAGTGGACTTCCAGGCGTTCCAAAAATATCACGTTCATGAGAATGGTAGATGGACGGACGACCTTAAAACATAATGCCGGGGTGGAGCAATAAAAAAGACAACTTAGATGGATTAAGGTTACGACAAGGACACACACACACACACACACACAGCACTGTCGATTATCTAAAGTGCTAACATTGAGCTGTGATAGGGGTGGCATTGTATGAAGCTGTCTTTTACAGATAAGTGGATTAGTCCCTTGATAGAAGACATGATTCATCACACAGAGATGTAAGTGTAGTCAAAGGGTAGTTTAGGTTTGTAAGAAGCTTATCTGCTTCATTATTAGCCAAGAATCCATAAAGCACTTGACCTAGACGCACTTGCTAAGTTGCAAAAGGGATTAATGGTTTTGACATTTTGGGAGGCAGAGTTTTTTCATCACTTATGCCATTTGTTAAAAGTAGAAAGGCCAGAGGATGCTGGGTGGTTGAGGGCAGACTTTCTTAAACGCTATGTCAGAGATCTCCAAATAATGGTGGCTACTGATCTGATTAGATAACATTTCTTTCTGTGGACACAGATGAAAACACCAGATCCTATCTTGAACACAGGGTTGTTATTTAGCAGTGGACACAGGTGCTGCCCTAGCTTCTGTGAACTTTGCCTTCTCAGATTGTTCTTTCTCACACATCTCATGTGAGGGCCCATCCCATGTTAGTGGCAGTTTTACCATGGCATCTATCGATTCCTCTCTGATTTGCACAAGCTTTCTCTTCTAAATAAGGTTCTGTCGAGGTTTTCATTCTATGCTCACATGGTTGGTGGTGCTTAGTGATTCAAGCCCTTTTAAGACATGGATAAGGTATGGATGCATAACAATGCTGGCTTCAACTATCGGTTAAAGTGATGGCATTTTGTCACTGTTTTATAAAATCCAGTGGGGCACAATGACAAGACATTTAGTTGGGACTCCTGTTATAGTCTTACTTGCTCTCATGCTGTATGTAAAGCCCTTTGCGTGATATTCATTTATTCGTCAATGTTAAGTAAGTGTATTCTGAAAAGACACGAGGCATTTAACAAGCGTACATTGACATGTCGTCCCTGACACGTCCAAAACTGACACTAGAGGGGTAACTAGAGCATTATAGTCTGAAGTGTAGGGTCACTGAATTAGCATGTAATTGTATGTGCATTCACATGCATGTGTTTGTGCAACCAACCTGTGTGTGTGAGGGCGGCAGGCCTTTGCGTCCATACACTCCAACAAGAGCATCTCTCTGGACGGAGATGTTGAATTTCAAAAACTGCGGTTGGTCAATATACAGCTGAGACCTCCAAAACACACCTTGAATAAAGAACAATAACAAACCAGCAGGAGTCAAAATCTTTCTTTTGTTCTTGATACATGTTCAGAAAATCCCCTCAGTATACCACATAAATCAATATGCTCACACAACAATGCAATATAAAAGTCATGGATGCTAGATACTCTATCACGCACAATAGAAACACATGTTTCAAACATTATATTATCAACCTCAATTTTCTTTCCAAAAAACTTGTATTTCTTTGCGGCTGTGTTGACATTAATTATTAATTTCCTGGAACTGCTGTCAGTATGCTGACTCAGAGTTATTTAGAAATATAGTATGTCCCATGCTTAAAACATTACAATGAATTATATTGCAATAAGCTAAATATTTAATCTTTAAAACCACTTAATGATTATTTAGAGAGGCTCAAAAAGTATGTAAACGATAATGTCATAATAAATAAGGGACAATGTAGGCGAGCTGGTCATTATTGCAAAAGGAACACCGACAGGTTGAGCAGGACCCTGATGGCTACTTACTAAAGAAATCAATAATTTGTATCAAAATATTGATTTGAAAATGTATTGCTTCCAAAAAAAAAAAATAGCCCTATAGCTTAAACTGCATCCATAGTAACGGTCTGTTATTCATAGCAGCTGTCTGCTAAAATCAATATCAGAATGCTAATCAGAACTGAATATTCAACTAAGCTGTGTAATAGAACACAATAGTCACCCTCCAACATGCTTTAATTATTAAGGATTAACGTGACACATTCACACTAATATAAATGGGGGAGACACAATAATAGACACAGTCAGTGTAACACAATACAATTCAACAACCAAAATGATCATACAGTTGAATCAACACCTCTCTAAAACACTGAAAAATGACTGTATAACGCCACGGTAGTAGGATATATTGCAGGACTGTGTGATTAGACTTCATTAGTTTCAGCTACGGGCACTTTAAAAACTGGCAATTTAGTGTGTTAAGCTTTTGTGAGTGTATCTTGTTGTGTGGGAATTTACACTTTGTTCATGATATATTTGTGTGCGTAACTTACCTGGTGGGACATCTTGTATGGCTCGTCTACCCACGTCCACCTCTCCTGTGTCTATGGTACTGT
Source organism: Anarhichas minor (assembly GCF_050575085.1). Taxonomy (NCBI): domain Eukaryota; kingdom Metazoa; phylum Chordata; class Actinopteri; order Perciformes; family Anarhichadidae; genus Anarhichas; species Anarhichas minor. The sequence goes on along the minus strand of NW_027466460.1, from coordinate 3,451,858 downwards.
TCTCCAGAAGAAACGTTTTACCTGCAGAGAGATAAAAACAGAGAGTGCAGGAAATGTAAATCACAGTCTTGACCCTTCACTAAGCCCCGCCCTCCGCTGCTCCTCCGTCAAGCTGTCAGAGTTAACATTACTGTGGAGCCCACACTGTCACAAGCTTCACACCCCGAAAAAATGTCATACCTTAGGTGATTTAAGAGAGAAGAAGACAGAAGGGTCTCCAATATGTTCTTTGAAGGATCTATTCAGGATGTCAAACTGATTCAGCAGTGAAAACAGGTTGAAAAGATAAAGATAGAAGCTAAAGCTACAGAACACCTGGAGATCCAGCGAGAAGACGATTAAATGAAAGAATAACACCTGTAAAGCCAGGTAGGTCTTAATTCACTGTTACAATCACTGAAAAGCAAAAGCAGCATGTGTGGACATTCATTCATTTGGCGACTGTGGCTCAGAAGAGCGGGTCATCCCTCAATCAGAAGATCGGTGGTACGATCCCCAGCTTCTCTAGTCCATTGTTAAAGCGCTTTGACTGGTCAGAAGTCTAAAAAGGGCACTATACAAGTACAGTCCATTTACCATTATAGTGTGCTGCAAGAACACGTCTTAAAACCAGGAAATGAGTAAGCAAATTTGCACCTCCGGTTCCCCTTTCTCGAAGTCAATGTGTTTTTTGAATGTATTTTTTGGTTAGATGCCTAACACAAGGTTAAATTACTTTAATGTGTTGTTCTATGATATTAAATTTGCCAGTAGACTTTTCACCTGTCTTTAAAGAGGCAGTTGCTAAAAACAAAAGAGACTTAAAAAAGCCATCATGCCAACTCGTCTGCCTGTACAGACTCATGTACTCGCACTCATATGACTACAGTGTAGTTTGTTTATAGCCCGACATTATCTTTTTACTCCTGATGCTTGCATCCAGCTTCGAACATTATACAAGTGTTGTTCATCTGTAAAGATTAAATTGCTTCAAATAAAAAGTGTATCATATACCTTGTTTGCCGCAGAGCTAATTTTTTGCAATAATCCAATATCCAATCGAGAAAATCCCATTGGCCTTTGTCGAGGGAACCAATGAAATGCTAACTTCCGGGTTGGCCTACAAAAATACAACACCCCTGCATCATGCTATAACCATGTCTAACTCCGAATCCACAAAACCAGCCTGAAAATGAAGAACATCTGAAACCATTGCAGGTCTTTGGAGCAGAGCTGGAGAGATGTCAGACCCTGGTCAGAGCTGCTATAATTGGCCAGTCTTCATTCTACGGGTAGATTTAGGCGCCTGGCATTCGTCACATGGTATTGACAAGGCATGACACGACACAAGATTCCAAGGGAGGATTTCTGTTTCCCAGTTTGACGCCCAAATGGTCTAATTTTGATTTCTTTTCAAGGGTCAGTTAAAATCATCCCTTTTCAATTATTTAATTTTTTATTTAATTATTTTAACTTTAATTAACTTTTAATTCATATTTGTCTGAGCTGTACCTCTCCAACATGTTGTCATGCAACATGACTTATGAAAAGGTTCATAACCTATCAACTTCAATGTGGTTAAAGTTTGGGGAAAGTACAGCACTTCACACAGTTGTCTCAGATGGGATCCAGACCTCCGTCAATGTAATTGAATGTAAATATTGTGCACTATGGAGCTGGAAAGGTTTGAGCGCTGTTCAAAGTTTGTAATTTCATAGGCCTTTCCTGTTCAGAACATTACACTTTAACAGCTTAAGTCATGACATCTGGGCAGTAAACCAACACTGACCCTGATCTGTGTGTGTGTGTGTGTGTGTGTGTGTGTGTGTGTGTGTGTGTATGTGTGACAGTCTATACGTTAAGCGCATTCGCTACACTAATATGAGCTTCAACATATGACACAAGTCTTCAAGCCCAGCTTGAAGGCACACTCATCCATCTTTATCTCTCACACAACACACTCACACCACTGGCCTCCCTCTCTCTCTCTCTGTCATGGCCGGAGCAGACCATTCTGTTTTTAAGTTCTGCAGAAGCAATTGAGGACAAACAAAGTTCAATAACTTGACTCTGATCTTAATTTCTCTCAGTCAATTCAATGCGACCCATCGGGGAAAGCTTCCATCAGAGTTCCTTTCTTTTAGCGTCATTCCTCTCTTGAGAAAGTTGAGCTGCTTCTATTTCATATGGCACATTGGAGGTTTTTAATAAAAACAAAAGTTGACAGACCGTCTATTTGGCTGGTGTATTATGATGGGAAAAAACTATATCCTACATATTTAAAGCTACATTGAGGAACTTTTATTTTGTGTTGATATTTGCGGTCCCTGTGACAAAAGCAGTAGTGTTTTCCACACCAGAGTCCCTGCAGCAGGGTCTGACAGTCTGCTCTGTGCAGTCCAGGTCCAGTGCCCCCCTTCACTCAAATATGACCAGCTGAACCTGCATGATTTTGTCTGATTTATGGCAAAATCGGATCCGGTGGCCACAATGACAAGCATTAAGAATTTCTGTATAGAAATAGCCAATCCTCTCGCTGATGGTTTCATTTACTTATGTAGGTCATATAGAGGCATCATTATTAAATTGAGACAGTTTAAATGTTTCAAGTCCCTCAGAGTAACTTAAAAAAACAACAGAATACACTGTTGTGTCCTGTACATCACTATTGACAGTTGGTCCTGAGGGATGTCCATGAAGCTGGCACAGTCTGAGTGTGTGTGTGTGTGTGTGTGTGTGTGTGTGTGTGTGTGTGTTGGCTTGTAACTCTGTGTAACTGTCTATAAGAGAAAACACAGCTGACAAAGATGTACGCTGGGGGTTCTAGTCGTCACACACATTATGCGTGTACAGAATGTTTTGGTGCTTTGCTTATTTGGTAGTTTCTGGCCCTTGGATTAAACCTCAGCTAAATATACTATGCCATGCCTGTATTTATGAGTATCATTTGATATAGTCATTAGACACACTCAAGTTCAATTAGACTGCTAATGTGAAATTAGTTTAAGCCTAGGAGAAACTGTAGTAGGGGAAGCAGACTACAGCAGAGACAAACATAATAATGAGCTAAAAACACTACAAAACAGAATTGGCTGCATACCACTCTATATACAATAATTGATTTGCATCTTTGAATGAATGATACTTGAAATAAAAATTAGCATGAGGTTCAGTTGATACTTTGATTGATGTATGATGCATAAGTAGAGCAGGATTAGTAGGGGTGGATCCATATGTTAATAAGGGGACTTCATTATGTCGAAGTCTGTTGTTCCCCCATTAAAAAACTGGATGTTCCCCAGAACATCCCCATGGTACATCCTGGTGACTTAGGATATTTGCAAGTCTAATATGTAACTGGTACTGAAAGACATTTCTTTGTCATGTAATAGTATATAAATAAAACCCATTCCAAATGGCACCTGTTTAAATAGATGAAAAACTACATTAGCTTACATATACAATAATGAAAATAATTGTAAAGTATGTGTGTGAGAGAGAGAGAGATAACATTTTAAATACATGTCTTGAATGTTGCAGTGTTTAGTAGATATTCACTTATTGTATGTGCGTTTGTATTTCACGCTTGCTAAAGCTCTTTTGAATTGAATTGAAAATTGAAGAGAAAAGCCATTTAAACATTTTTCTTTTCTACATCAATTACTTATTTTATTATTACTGTTTGTCCATTGTGTCGTGGTCAAGTTATATACTATTGGCAAAACATTTTTTTTTACAAATATATTATGAACAGGAGTTCTATATTACATTTTAGAAGGGTCTGGGCTCATTAAAACATTTTGCTGTTGCTACAAGATGTCCATAACCTAGTTGGACACATCCAATCATTTTTAAAGCAAGCTGTTTTCATGTACTGTTCAATAACCCAGGAGTGACCCAGGAGACTGCTGTACGCAGTAGTAATTGATATTAAAATGTTGATTTATTTGTCACGTAACTTCTATATGTAATTAGAGCCACTTCCATACTTATTTTTACCCAAAACTACAATATTTTCCTAAACCTAACCAACTAGTGGTTAGGAGCACTGATCGCTTGTGTTGCTGGGCATAAAATAACTTTTTTAAAGATACCATATGAACCGTTGTATGAGGATACGTTGGTTAAAGTGACGATGAACTAAAACTTCAACTTGATGCTAGAAAGACATCTTGACTGGAAATGGCTGGGTATGTCACTTACATGCTACTTTTCACTATTCCATTTGATCTGAGAACGACTAACAGAAGCTCACGTCTCAAAGAAAGTCAGAGTAGTGTGCGGAGACCGGCAGATGGTAACACCAGGTAAACACTGCAGGCTATACTGTGAAAGGATGTGTTCATTATGTTCAAATTACCTGACAGGATAGAGGGAGGGACTGTTTACTGGCAACCATTTTGACTAAGAATTACATTCAAATACACAGATTATGTAAAAACCCTTCTGGAGGAAACATAATGCCACTTACACCATGTTTTTTTAAATCCACATATCAGACAACATACATTAACTGCAAGATGTTCTGTGCCAATGCATTTTGCAGATATGTTCATACTGAATGGACCTTCTACTATATACGTATGTGAACGCAGCCTCCACTATCACAGTCAAACACTATCCATCTCCATGACCTCTGCACTCTTAAATCTGCACCACACTACTTCCTGCATTGGCACTGAACATAAACCACAATTGCATATTAGTTGCATATGGATTTAATTATCAAAAGACAAGGGGTTGTCTGCAGTGCTGCAATATGAGGATATGTAACATTTAAATACTGCAGCAGGCAGAGCTTTCCCTCGGGTACAACCATTTCTGTTTGAGGCTAAGTGGCCTTCTCCTTGCTGCGTCACAAACTGTCACTGGAGCAAACATCATCTTCGCCAACTTTTCTCACATTTTTTGTTGCTTTTCTTGTCAGAAGAAAGGATTTTAAAAAGTGTTTAACTCACCATTGTCTGTAGACACCATAAAGGTGTTGGGAGTTGTATCTCGTCCCCCTCCTCCGTTTTCAAACGCTCCATATCCCTCACTCTCCTGAAGCTGCCAGTTTAGACCAAACAGGTGCATCGCTAGAGATGAGGAGGCAGAAGAGGACACAAGAGGAAAACAGGTAGGTCAATACAGGGTGGAAAATTAAAAAGAAGATAGAAAAGAAGAGGAGAGGAGAGGGAAAGAGAGGACAGGTAAAGGGAAGATAAAAGAGGAAAACAAAAAACGATAAAAAAATGTCTGTCTGAGTCACTAACAGACAAAAGAAGAGTGAACATATAGTATATATATATACCAATATGTGTGGTTCTGGCTGTTTAAGCGTACTGAGCACTAGCAGTATGTTTTTGGAAACATGAATAATAACTAAAATGCTCTCAGACTAGATGCAAAAATGAGATGGGCACTACACACACACACACACACACACACACACACTGAAGCCCATATGGAAACACATACAGTAAAAACAAAAATAGTGCCACACACAACCACTCCAACCAATTTCCCTTATTCTCTCCACATACACCAGTACCCAGGGAAAGATACAATGGAGTGTGTTAGCATCAAAGGACGCCTCCAGCAGCTAACCTCTACCACCTACATGTTTCCTCTCTTGCTCTATCTGTGTGTGTGTGTGTGTGCACGCCCGCCCTTGGCTCGTAAATCATCTGCTCACTAGCTATCTCCCTCCTCCTCCCTGCATCTCAATTGAGATATAACCAGATTTTTCGGAGGCCAAAAAACAGTCAAATTGGTGCAAACCTAACAGAAGAGAAGCAGCCACACCGGTGAGTCCATTTCTATTCACCATCACACCTCCCTCCTAAACTTCACTCCTATATTCTGCATGCTGTCTGCTCAGTTGTGTTGAAACTGAAGCAGCAGAGGGGGAATATCCAACTAAATTAGACACCACAATGTAATAATGTAGGATGTTGTTGGATGAGTTTACACTGACGTATCTATATTACACAGCACATTCATTGTTTCCAGTCTCATTTTGCTGGAGTCAGGCAAAAATATAAAAATAATGTTCAATATAAAGAAAAGTACTTTTTATTCACCAAAACTGTCTGTGAACCTGAATTCTACTAATATATATAAGACAGAAGATTATAAGTGGACCTGTGGAAAGCTTGTCCTGAGGGTGGCGCTACAGGAAAGACGACTGAGGAATTAAACATTGATGGGGGGGCATAAATGTGCTCATGTCTGCTCATGCTCTATACATCATTTAGAAATTACGCCTCAAATTCAGTTTGTATAATTTTAACAAAATTCCCAGAAACGGGAAAGTGATTAGCAAAAACTGCTTTAAAAGAATCCATGTAACCTGCAAGGTGTGCAGAATGTTAATATTTGATCAATTTTAAGAGAGAAATGATTGAAAACAAACCTCATATCATGTTGAGTATGTGTACGGCAAAATGTCCCATGACAGCGTATGACATGATGAGAAGTATCTAACCTGTTTGTGCTGGTTAAACATGGAGGAACACATGAGGAGCCTGGACTGGATTCCTCACACAGCAGATATTAGAGAGAGCCGTGTCAAGGACCAATTACTGATTCAACTTGGGAACATTTAGAGAGAGAAGACCGACTCGCACACTCACACACACACACTAATTCCGCACACACAACTACACCTCGATGCCTCATTAAATTAGAGCCGTGCTGTGCCAGCACGTTATCCACAACCCCTCCTGGTGAGGACAGGAGCAAAGGGTCATGGGAGAGTGCTGGCTAATCGACAGGAGCCTGTGTGTGTGTGTATGTGTGTGTGTGAGGATTAATGGTTATCGTTACATACAAGACTGGCTCCCTCTCAAGGAACCTTTTTAGGAAATTTTAGGAATTAACAGAACATTTCAGAGAAATTTAGTGGTGGATTTAAGGAAGTTAGGGTACATGACGGTCATGGTAATTTGGCATGTACTATACATCCAACAATGCTAGAACTAAGGTGATTAAAAAAACCTGTTGTTAGGTTGCTATGAACTACTCAATTTCCTATTCTTTATAAATATGAACTGCTTTGTGATTTGAAGCTGTGAGGAGAAGTCAGTGCTGGATTCCATCCTAAAAATCCCTGCAGCAGCAGAAGTACTTGGATCGATGGAAGACAAACTATCCCACTGTGTTCAAAGAAGGACTGGAATCAACAACCTAGTGCACACGGTCAGTCTTTGCAAACTGATCCCAGTTCAGCCCTGATGATCTGACACACACTGAGAGGGACTGCAGCGGCCTGATTCACCCCTTTTAATGAAAAGAAGTGTAAGGACATACCAGAGGAAACAGTTTGGCTTGTTCTTATGTTTTAGTAATAGTGCTGTAATCACAGGTGTAGCTGTTGAAAATGACTCATCCCTGAAGAATGTGAAGCAACTATAGAAATGCTGACAGAAGAAGAAATGCTCCAATCACAGCCGTAGTCCACCCACTGTTTCCACTTATGTTCTCTGATTAGACTTCATCTCAGGACTGTGTCTGAGTATTCAGACTGTCCTTAGTAGACCTTTATCACAGAAGGCATTTTGACTTGACTTAGGAGAAAAATCACAGGTGTAACTATGAGCATTAATATCGGCTCCATCCCATTTAAAGGGGACATATCATGCTCATTTTCAGGTTCATACTTGTATTGTGGGTTTCTACCAGAACATGTTTATGTGCTTTAATGTTCAAAGAACACATCATTTTCCTCAGACCGTCTTTCTGTATATACCTGTATTAACCGTCTGTCTGGAACTCTCCGTTTTAGCGCCTGTCTCTTTAAGGCACTATCCAAATCAAGCCCAATCAGCTCTGATTGGCTTGCAAGAAAAATATGGTGCACCCCTGCAAAGATAGTTCTAAAGTCTGGGCGGCATATTCTAATGAGCCTGCATGTGACAGAGGAAGGGGTGTCAAATCTGAATGGCTTTTTGAATCACATGGCTTTTATTTCAAATCCAGGCAACCCACAAAAAACTGACTGGATTGTCTTATTTCACAGTTTGTGGGTTGGTAGGCACTCCAGATACCCAAATGTATGTGCACAATTAACAGGAGTTTTTCAATATATGTCCCCTTTAAGTCCATTGAGTAAGTATGCCTGATAGTAGAGAACACGGAAATGGATTGCAGCCATTAGTTACAACAGTCCATTTCTTGCCGTGATAAGTCCCCTCTGTATTTTGTTGCACCTTTATCATTCTGATTTGTTACATGGAAAGTGAAAAGTTATTCCAGTCCAGTACCCGAGGAAGTGCATCCATATTGGATGATTGTGCACCACACGATTTATGTCCACTGCCACGCTGAATGCCAGTGCAGGAAGTATTATGACTTTAGGTGGTGAGACGGAAACTAAGGCGGGGAGCTGGATGGCTATATAGCTTGTCTGACTTCCATGCAAGACACAGACCTGTAATTAGTGTTTGCCTTGTACTGTGACATCGATGTCTTCCTTAAACTTAACCAAGTGATTTGAGTAACCTTAAATATACCCGCAGTGTCATGTCGCTTAACCCAACCCATATCTTAACTAGAGCTGAACGATTAATCTAATTCAAATCGACATTGTGATGTGACAGAATGCAATTTTCAAATAGCAAAAGCTGCGATTAAAAGAAAGAAAGTTTGTATTGTTAATGCTACACAATCTAACCAGCCAGAGGGTGGGAAACACCTGGCAACGTGGGCTTCACCTACACACACGCTGCGCTATGCTCCACCTGACATGAGCAAACAACAGACAACATCTCCCCTGTGCTGCCCAATCACGGCCTGGAAGCAGGAACAGTTAACATGTTAACAACCAGGTTTTGAGTTTTGTGAATGTTCACACCAGGCCTGTTGATGTCATGTCATGATGATTATATTACATGCTTGAAGTTTCATGTTATAATAGATACTGAAGGTTTTTACCATTCAATAGCTAAATAAAGATACGTTATTCATATCCATTCATGCATCAGTTCATCTCTTTTCATCAGAACACTTTGGCCTGGCCTAAATGAAAGAGCAGTTTATATGTTGTGTTGATTATACTATAGAAGGATGTATTGCTTGTGTATAATGAAAAATACAGAAGATAAGGAACTTCAAAAAATCAAATGCTGAATGGAACCAACTTCAACCTGAGCAGAGGTCTAATGCATCTCAATGAGTGGAAACAGCTACTGCATGTAGGTGTGCACATCCTTTCAAACGTTTTATTTTACATTTCTAATATTTTCTCATCATATTGTAAATAATTGATACTATTTAACCCCTTGCTTCATTAGACAGCCTTTACTTTTGAGGATCAAGTATGTATTAGACAACAGACATTAGGCTGCTGAATTTAATAATCCGCAGTAAGGGGAATTCTTCAGGCATATCAGCTGACTCTGAAACAAGTGGTATCGCTAACTAAATGTCCAGGTATTTCCCTGCAGCTCTTTGTGTGTACAGGTGAAATTATATGATATGGAAGGCAGCAAAAAACAGTGCATTTTCTATTTAAATAAGAAATTACAAGTAAATTATAGCTGGCATCTAGCACACAGAAGAATTAAAGAGATAATAGGCTAAACCAAGAACCACTTCCATAATTTAAATGAACTGATTTATAAACATGTCTTTGAGCTATGTTTTGGACATAAATGCCGAGCAACATGTGACATTGTGTCCTTGTTGTTTTGCAAACTACTGTCCTGGCAGAATCACAAGAGATTAAAATCAGTCTCTGCTAATTATTACAAAGCATTAGGCTTTAGCTACCAAAGGATACTAGACCCATGGCAATAAAGCTTTGGCCTGCATGCAAATGTTGCAAATGCAAGAGTACAAGCTGGTTCATGGAATGATTGAGATGAAGCAGTGTGTCCTCACTCTTAAACTTATTTGGACTCACGCTGATGGGAATAATCAGATGAACTGGTTTTAGACCAGTGTGGTTGAAGAAAACTCATCTTTGTGTGAGACGTACGGGACCAGAAAAGATTTGAATGAATGGATTTTACAGAATCATCAAAAGTCAGCACACCCCAGTGGGAGTCACAGAGAGACATTCATGGTAATGGTTTTCTGAGTGGGAGTGTAACAGGTCTCATAGCCGCTGAGGATTGGTTCGATGCCGGACCTTGTTTTATGGGGCACACCTTGGCTCAGTTCGTAACAGGGGAAGCTTTATGTGTGTCTGTAGGTTTGTTTGTTAACACGGTTCTTCTGCCTGTTAGCACATGAACTCAATGACTAGAAAAAAAACAGCAATTCTGGATCATCCTTTTATATTTGCATATGTGTTGCTACAGGTGCATGCATGCAGCAGCTGGTCTATTTCCATGCACGCTTTGCATGTGAACTGTTTATTCTAACAGACTTTTGAAGAGGAGCAGTGGTGGGTGCCAGGAGGGAAGGTCTGAGCAGTAGGGCCAAAGAATGCTTACAACAATGCAAATATACATATTGTATTGTCCCTTTTGGACGTTTACTTCACTGTGTAAATGTGCTTCTAACCTACAGTCATTTTCTCATGACTACAGACTAGAGAAGACTTTCTCCACCACATTTCCACCACACTGACATGATACACCTTCAATCTAAATAGAATGCATGCACAATCCTGGAAGAGGATTTTTCTTTTAAATAGTCATTTTGACAATATTAGTAATTGTATGTCTTGGTCTGCCTCCTTCCTACACCACTGTAAGACACTTTTCATTGTTAATGAAATAAAATCTCTCACTCTCTCTCTCTCTCTCTCTCTCTCTCTCTCTATATATATATATATATATATTTATACTTATATATATGTATGTGTGTGTGTGTTGAGAGTTCATGTGTTTGTGAATCATACAATCCCAGGAAACTCTTAACAGATGCTTTGAATGAAAAAAAAAATCTAACAATGCTGCATGTGGAGCTCATGATACACACACACACACACACACACACACACACACACACACACACACACACACACACACACACACACAAAGAGATCTCCAAGTCCAAGGACCATCTGAGCTCAAATCATTTTGTGGGAATCAATGTCCTTTAGAAAAAATACCACTCTTCCACCCCTCTGACCCTTTTTTGTTCTCTCACTCCTTCCCCTCTCTTTTTCTCAAGGCTTTTTAAAAACAATATCACTCGCATACACTCTAACAAGGGCCAAACTGCCCTGACAGTTCAAAAGCATTGTAAGGGAGAAGGAAAAGTGGAAGCAGTCAAATCTGAGCATGCAGAAACAATGTTCGTTTCAGCCTCTGAAAGAGTGCTCGACCTACGGTACCCTCCCCATGGGTCACTATGCAAATGCAAACGCCTGTTGGTGTAAGCTGTTAGCCAGACGCTTCCAGTGAGTCTGGCAAGGTTGAAGAGTTTAATGACTTCAGTGGCACACTCTTAAATTGACGGTGGATATCACAAAATGTTCTGTTTAAGGGGATGTTTTGCACAAAAAGAAAAAATAATAATTGTGACAAATATGAAATATGTAAGAATAACACATTTCAGCTCTGGCTTTGTCAGATCTATCTAAACGTAAATAAACCTGACAATAAACTCTTTGAGTTATTACTCTGAGAAGATTCCTGCCTTTCATCAGCACCCTGAGGGAAAGTGAACAAAGCATTCCTACAATTTGACAAACTACATATTTGTCTGCCATCACTGTTCTGCAGAGTTTATCTGATGAAGAGAAGAATTGAGGTCTTTAAATCAATATTTTATTGTGGCTACATTTAAATAGAAATATAAAGGAGAAATGATCATGTGAACCATTCATTGACTTTGATGTAGTGATGTTGAAAATCTGACGGTCCAGCTTGCCAACAATTCATCACGGCTCACTGTATTATCAAAACCATGTTTCCAAGGAGTATTCCAGCTACAATTTACCATGAAATCTGCCCGACATATTAGCCTACACATCACCTATAGCACATCCTGGAACATGGCGGAGAGGGAGGGGGAGGAAGAAGGCCTGGAGAAAGGAAAACCCTGGCAGTCTGCTTATCTGATGGGCTCATACCACAGAGTGAAAACCAACACATGCAGCAACAAGACTACAAGAACGGCTGATACAGAGAGAGCTAGAGAGGCAAGGCAGCTGGACAAGATTGGAGGAGAGAAGAAGTGGGATTAACTTTGGACAAAGCAGAACTAAAAGTCCCATCGGTCATCCTGCACCTGGGCCAAACTAAACCTTTCAGACTGATGGGTATGCATGTATCCACAGCACTGATTAGCGTGTGTCTGTGTGTGAAAGAGGGAGACAAACAGAAAAAATGTGTGTGTGTGTGTGGTTTTACCTATGCAATAACAGAGCAGGACAGAGAGCAGTACAGATAGTCCTACTGCACTGAGGGCTGTACACCTGAGGGAAACAAAACAAAAAGATGGTTGTTGTGTTGCTGTCACCTTCATCAGTATCGGTTTTGTCTGAAATAACCTCCACAATATAAGACACATTTTCTAGATTCACTGCTGCAGCTTCGCAATTGCTTAATTTTGGATGTATGATCAACTTCCACAACACACTCTATCTGTAAACGACTTTATTTTTTCTCATCTGTTCCTGGAATAGCCAGTGCTCAGTGAAGTGCTACACTCTGACAACCCAGGCCCTCATCCTATGATGCTGTTCAGCAACACGCCAGAACTACACGATAACTGGTCTTAGCTAATGTTGTGGTTAGCAGAAAGACATTTTAGTATTGGGGAAATTTGCAAATATAATATTACATGTAATATTGTACAAAGGTGCAGTTGGACACAGAAAAACAGCCAATATTCTGCAAACTGTTATTATTAGCCAGAAAACCATGTGCAATTTTATATTTTATATTGATTTAACAGTTATACAAACAATTACAACAAAAACACCATGGATGCTCTTGTTTGCAAAGTCTCGAACCCAATTAGATGCCAGCTGGCCGGCAATTAGTCAACTTGAAAACTTTGTTAAATCTTGTAGCAATTCATTTTGTCTTCAACTTCTTTTGTGACTGGAATGTAGTTTTCTGTCCCAGCCAATGTTATTTGAAGGGAATTCTAATGTATACCCAAATGAGTTGCACAGAAGAAAAGGCCAGCACCACTTCCACTGACAACTCCTCTCCAAGACATTCTGATATTTTCTTCCATCTTACCTCCATGAGCAGTATTTGGAGGATTTTTTGAACTTGAACGCAGAGCGGGACAGGGTGTTCCTCGGCAGCGGCCTGGTGGGCGGGGAGTACACTGAACCGGTTGCCATGGTGTAGCCAGGAGTTGCCGTGGAGAAGAGGGGGGTGGTGCCTGTACCTGTCTTAAAGAGGAAGTGCCTGGAGAGCGGAAGAAGAAAGAGAGGGAGAGAGATTAGTTTTGGTACATTAGCAGGGAACATTGGCTTTGTTTATATGCACTGACGATGATCTGCAGCACACAGTTATCACACAGTTTACATACATTGTTGCTCCCGGGAACAGCGTCAGGTAACTGTGTGAAGTATGATTACTACTCTATCCACCAGTTCTATAAGGTTATCCCTTCTAAACTGCACTCAGGCCCGGCTCTAGACAAACAGGGAGCCCTTGGAGACACACACAAACAAGCAAAGATTAAAAGTACTGAACTATTTTATTGCAAATGATGGGGTGTGATTCCATTATCATGTCTTTCAAGATTATTGCGATCAAATAAAAAATAAAGCAGAAAAAAACATTCATTCAATTTTCTTGCTGAAATAAAAAAGATTGTCATTAATTATTGAATGTATGAACAGCGTTTTGAATAGATTGCTGTAAAACCTAATAGAAACTTAAGTTTTTCTTTTGCCAACTATATTTAATTACAATCAATAACTGGAGATGGATTTCATGTTTCATGCAAAGCAGCCTACTATGTACACTGAAACGCTACATCAAACTTCACTATGGACAGCATGTTTTTATTGTTGTTACTGTGTTGTACAGACAAAGTTAACACCATTAAAATCCCAGTTATGAACAACGTGGATCAAACACTTGTGGCTGCGTTTAAGTTTTTAAAAATACATTCCTCCGCATTATTATTTCATGTCTGTATTTCATACACAGTGCCTGTCAATTACATTGCCCCAACACACTGCGGCTCCTTAAAAAATAGCCTAGGCGGGTATTTTTAGCGGAGCAGAGCTGAGAGCCACTTCGGAAACGCGCCGCGGCTCGTCTGGTGGAATCACACGCTGTCTAGATTAGCTCCGGCTGCCAGAACGCGGCGCAGCTACTCCCAATGGAATATCGATCCTGAATCCACCTGCAGCTGTCACCAGCTCAGGCAAGCGTTATTGATATATCATCTTCGCTGCTTTCCTTCATGTTTTATTTTTATATCACCTCTCTCACACATTGTGCTGCTCATCAACTATATAAACAATAAGAACTACCACTGCCATTGATTGGTTTTATGTCTCCTTCTTTATTAAAAAAAAAGATGTGTGGGGCCCTACGTAGTTGCGTATTCAGGGTATAGGGCAGGCTGGCACTGACTACACTCCATACCATGTTTACCACATTGATATACTTTTGGGAGCATTTCCAGGAGCATACATTTCCAAAAACTGCACTTCTTTCAAGCACACATGGATGGTTATTAAGTGTCTTGAAGGATAATGGCATTTTAAATTAACTTATGTAAGTGTCTCTAAGCCATGTTGGTGAGCACAGACTTTTCATAGCCAATCTAACTGATGACCAGACTATCCTTGCTTTTCATTCGTATAATCTGTTCTCAGATCTGTTCTGAGTTTGAGGCTGTTAGTTTGGCTTATGTGGGTTTTCTGGAGACAAGAGAGAAAGCTCTGTTCTTTAAAGTCTCTGTGTTCAGCTCTCAGGACTTCTGTTGCTTCGACCTGAATCCCTGTGGTTTGGAGTTTAATTTCAATCCTGTCAATGTTCCTGTTTGTACTTTCATACATCAGCCGTATTTCACTGTTGAGTTGAGTAATTCTAGCGTTAATGCAAACCAAACATTTATCGTTGCTGCTGCTTCACATTAAGAGCTTTTCACCAGGGAACCAACAGGATGACTTTTATTGTGAAGAATTTATAGGAAATGCTGTGTGTTCGCGGGGCTTCATTAGTGTTGCTATTCTTCAATAAAAAAAGGTCTAATCAACACACATTTTGCGCTATTTTGTCAGCAGATCAGCTGTTTAGGTTTACTTACCAACAAATTCTCACTCCTAACTCTTCAGATACCGACCCTTGGTCAGGGGCCTTAAGCTTCAAACTGTGTTGCTCTAGGTCCCCCTCTTGCATCAGTTTTGGACATGTCAGGGGCGAAGGGTAAATTTCCTCTTGTTACATGCATAGTGTCTTTTAGAAATAAACTTCCATCTTCACACGAAGTTTGGTTAAGGCAATAAAACCACTTAGTTTGATTTAGGAAAAGAGCAAGTTTGACTTTAACTTGACTAACGACTCACGTGATTAGCAAGTGACAAACGCGTCACATGACTAGTGAATCATGTGATTACGTCAGTTGCTCGAACAGACTAATATTGAAGCAAGTGTGGTTACATTGGTGCTAGTTGAAAGTGTGGTGCATCAGTATTAGATGCCAAAAGGGCACTGACCAAGCGTTGGTATTTGTCAAGTGTCAAGTGACATCGGGTTGGATGTCTGGATTTTTTGTTCTTGTGTCTCTTAAATTAAAAAAGTTGAAATAAGTCAACATATCACACAGGACACGAAGAGCGGTCTCCTGAGTGACAGTCATGAGTTTGTTTCACCCAACCACTCCCCTGACCTCCTTCATACGCTGACTTTGTCACTTTTTATGCTACGTCACCTGGCTTCCCCCTTTACTTCAATCATAAATATGGCCACTAGAGGTTGCAGCCTAACAATTTTGGACCTTCCTGTGGTGATCCAACATACAAATAGATGATAATGGCCTACTGAGCAAATTAGGAGATAGAGTGGGGCCATACCACCTCAAATCTATGCTCCCGATGACAACTGATAACAGCCACTTAGAGGGCTAATAACACTTTAAGCAGGTGACACAGATGGAAAACAGGGTAAAGTGAGGCAGACATATCGCAGGCCACTGCAGTGACATGGTATAAGCCACTATGACACACCATGACACTCCATTTAAACCAATGTTTTGTCTTTGTGTAGACCACAATGGCTGTGACTCTCATAAGTCAGTCACAATGCGTTCTCATATTGTTTGCAGTGAGGTGAGAAAGCTTTATTATGCTCATTAACTTGATTAATGAAGCCTGTGACATGCATCTTTTTGTCTCATCTCTTAACTCAAGCACAACCACCTTCTGCAACCGGTCCAGAACTAATTTATAAACTATAATTCATCCACTATTAATTCTCCTGAACAGTGAAATACAACAACAATGTTGCCAGTATTTATTAGGGAACTCTGAAATGGTTGAGATTCGTTTTGATTGCTTTAACAGGGAAGTTTGTAAGAGTTGGAGGCCTTAATTCTCAACGAGAAGATGCTTTCTGGTTTTACCAAAACAAGAAACTCTCAAAACACTTATGTGATATCACCCAAACAAGCCAACCAGGTGACAATTGTCTATATAAAGCTGACATTTACACTGCTGCTCACATGATAGCCAAACTGTTCCTTTTCATTTGCGAAAAGGCTGTTGTTCCCACGGAAAAATTTCCACAAAGAAAATTGCTGGCACACTGTGCATGTATGGCTGCAGTAATTACCAAGGTCAAAATGTCTAATTAATAACAGAACCCCGGCTAACGAGCATCTGTAATTACAATCAGACTGCTCTCTAAATAGGCTGTGTGATTAACAATTATAACCTATTATAACAAGGGTCCTTCAATTAATACCTGCCTCCAGGCAAGAGGGGAGGAGAGAGATAGAAGAAAAAGACAGGAGTTTAGGAGACTGAATAAATAGACAAAGACTGAGCATTACTGTGTTTCGTGTGTGTGAGTTCTACAGCAGCAGTTAAAGCACAAACATATTGTTAAGCATTTAATGAAAAGCATGAGATGTATTCAGTCACACAGGCAAACAACAAGAGGAGATGCTGTATTTCACAGGATCAGGGATGACATGATGAGGCAATGTCATCAGATATGTTCTTTATATCGATGTTCATCATGTCAAATCAGGCAACATTAAATCATTAGTTTACGGACATGTTCAACATCCACAGGAATGAAAAAAAAAGAATAAGTGCAATATCTCTGACTGCTCTTCTTACATATACTACTATACTATTCTGTTTTGCCTTTGCTAGCTACTTAAAAACACATTTTTTATTCTATCAATTTATCAATCTGACATGAAGCTTTGGGAGGTTAACAAGTATCTACTTGATGTGATCATCAGCAGTTAAAGGTCAGAGAAAACCCATTAGTATTAGTTTTTTACTTTAAGTGGAGCGCTGTGAATGAGTAAAATACCTGAGTGGACTCACAGCACTGCTGCTTCTTATCTGCTAGTTCATGTCATCTCCCTGATGTCCCTGGTGTAAATCAGGAGGGATGGATGGATGGTAGGGATGGGCCATTCCAGGTTTTTAATAATTCCTTATGTTGCTGTATTTTTATCAACAGGTGAAAAGTAGTAATGTGACCCGACAGATGGTTTGTTACACAGAACCATCTGAGAAGCAAGTAATTGGAAACTGCATGGAAAAGGGAGGGTACTTTAAAAAAATGAATACTTGGCAGGTGATCAGATGACCCATCTGTCAATCATACTCTTGCCAAATCCATTCGGAAGAAGAGCAAAAACACTTTCACTTCCATACACTTTAATGTTACTTTATAAGGTCTTATATTGGGATAGCAAATCTCTTGCAATGTGCATCACATTATGTCTTTCCCTCCCAGTGGCTTTTAACATAAACTTCATGATTTTGTGCTTTCATTTTAAGTTTGTAAGAACAAACTTTGTGTTTGTTGAAATGGAAAATGACAAATAGTTCTTGCAAGTGTGATCTCTATCTGACATGGTATCACAGAGCTCTTTGTGTGTGTGTGTGTGTGTGTGTGTGTGTGTGTGTGTGTGTGTGTGTGTGTGTGTGTGTGTGTGTGTGTGTGTGTGTGTGTGTGTGCGCACGGGTACATTTTTATGCCTGCCACTTCATTATTTATCACCATATTAAACTGTGGAGTGTAAATGATATATAGCCACATTTCATTGTGCTTTCATTCAAAGTGAGAGAGGACGAGACACAGAGGCCAGGCGTGGACACAAAATTCAAGCGTGATCTTTTATAAACCTAACTAAGTGCTTTTGTTGCCTAAACCTAAACTTCCTGTAAAGATGGAAGTCATAGACATTAATTACATTTTTTTAATCACTTATTTAATTGTGTTTAAGTTTAGTTGTATGTAAGTAAAAATGTATTATATTTGATCATTCGTTTATCAATATTTGTATTGTAAAATGTTATTCTACTTTATAAATATTTCATTCACAAATAAATATAGGAGTAAAGCCTTAGTTTTCCCACTATGGTTTAAATTCCACTCAGATAAGATACATTTAACCTTGCATTTTTTAAATGATTTAGCATGAAACTAGAAACCTTTAAAGTAAATCAGCAGCATTGATCATTAGTCCTGGTATTTGCATCATCTCCACTGCAAGTTATTGTTATATAAATCCAGCCATAGTTGGCAGTTGAATGTGGACTGTAGACAGTGCTTCTTGTGAGATTAGTGACATGATGTTTTTCATGATGCTGCTGCACTGGGACATAAACCAGGACTGGGACAAACATGCAGTAGAGCTGCAGATAGCAGACCAACTGGTCTATATGTCTTTGTGTGTAAGTGCAAGTCAATTACAGCAGACAGAGCGAGGATAATCAAGTGTAAAATGACTGTTACCACAGTGAGCTTAGCTGAGAGTAGCATGTTGTCAACCATAACTAATCTACTAGTCCGCTCATAATAGCAGCCCTTGAAATGCCCTATTCTACAACCTGCATTTACATTACATTAACACTATTTACACCGGGCCTTTTAAGTGTCTCTAACAATAGGAGCAACACAAGGAGGCTGAGCTTGTGTGTGTTTAAGTGTGACATAAAGTAACAAAAGAGAAAACGCAGACAGGTTACGGATCCTCGGGAAGAAAATGACTGTAACTAATGTGTGGATAGCAGATGTTGTATATACAGTAGCCTAGCAGGCATGTCTAACACTGTGACAATAGCCAATGAACAACAGCTTTCTCCATACATTCACACACACAGCCACTGCCTACAGTATGTGGGATAAAAGAAGAATGTCATTTACATGTCACCATTTAATTGCTCTTTCTCTTCATGCTGAAAACCCTGCAACCACCCACACAGACCTGTGGAAATGAGTGCCTCTGATTTGTGTCTAGTTTGGCTGTCGTACATAATGTCCTGTCCAGAGAACAGGGAGTTTACAGTATACCAGAGGTGGCCACACTTTTTGATCTTGGGCCATGTACAGAAAAACTTAAAGGGCCAAACAATAGTAAATGCATTGTTTTCAACCAGTTAAAACGCAAGAAAACCAGTGTTCTAGACCAGAAAACCCCATGTGCCAATTCTTTTTCTATCAAAATAACTACACAACACCACTAAACACTTTAACATTGGACATTACAGTCGTAAACTGGTGTACCCACATACTACAAAAAGTCTTTCTGTATCTGCTGCACTTACATTTCATTTAAATGAATTCAATACTTTTAAACTCTAATACAGTGCATGACCTAAGTCCCCACTTAAAATATCTGGATGAAGTGTGTAATTATGTAAATAAGTAAAGTTAAAACAGGCAGAAAACAAATATTGGTTTCTGTTCATGGCCTAAGTGCCTTAAAATATTATGATGCAAATGTAATGTAAGATGTAGCTCTGTCTAATATCAAGATGTAACAAACATAACAGGCATACATATTAGTTTATTTGCTAAGAGGTTAGGACAGAGATGATTCATCTAAATGAAATCAATATCGAGTGTTTAAAACAGGATGTGTAATGTACAAGGTGTAATTCATTAGAAATGTATTTGAGCAATATTCAAGTTTATTTCTAAATATTCATCATAGTTTGCCAACCCAGCAGTATACTATAACATTTAACTGGCTTATTGACAAATATTGATTACAATACCCATTTGTTTATTCACATTCCACCACAGTGGAGTAATGAATGTGTGAAAAGTAGTAAAACACATTCTGAGATATTTTTATTTCATTTATTTAATGTAAAAAGCATACGATATGCAGCTAGCAACTGCAGCTACTCCACCAAATTTCATAGAGACTTGAATCAATCAATCTTCTGTTTTCTCCTTTTATACAGTGCCCTCCAGAATTATTGGCACCCTTTAGTAAAAATGAGCAAAACAGGCTGTGAAAAAATGTCTTTATTGTTTATCCTCATGATCTTTCATTCAAAATATTCACAAAAATCTAACTTTTAACTGAAGTAACATAATTGAAAGAAGCATTAAATTCTTATCCTGAAACAAATAGTTTTCTCAAAAATATATGTGTCACAATTATTGGCACCCCTTCATTTAATATTTTGTGCAGCCTCCCTTTGCCAAGATAACAGCTCTGAGTCTTCTCCTATAATGCGTGATGAGGTTGGTGAACACATGGCACTGGATCTGAGACCATTCCTCCATACAGAATCTCTCCAGCTCCTTCAGATTCCGAGGTTGACGCTTGTGGACTCTCCTCTTCAGCTCATCCCACAGATTTTCTATGGGGTGTAGGTCGGGGGACTGTGATGGCCATGGCAAAACCTTTATTCTGTGGTCGGTGAACCATTTTTGTGTCGATTTTGAGGTGTGCTTCGGATCATTGTCCTGCTGGAAGGTCCAACCACGGCCCATTTTAAGCTTCCTGGCAGAGGCTGTTAGGTTTTCATTTAATATCTGCTGGTATTTGATGGAGTCCATGATACCATGTATCCTAACAAGATGTCCAGGGCCTTTGGAAGAAAAACAGCCCCACAACATCAAAGATGTTGTGGGGCCTCATACACCATACTTCACAGTGTGTATGAGGTGTTTCTCTGTATGGCTATCTTTCTGTCTACGCCAAACCCACCTTTGATGTTTGTTGCCAAAAAGCTCTATTTTGGTCTCATCTGACCATATAACCCGGTCCCATTGAAAGTCCCAGTGACGTTTGGCAAACTGTAGGCGCTTTAGTTTGTTGTTGATTGACAGCAGAGGCTTTTTTTCTGGCAACCCTCCCAAACAACTTGTGGTGAAGTAGGTGGCGTCTGATGGTAGTTTTGGAGACTTTCTGACCCCAAGACTCAACTAACCTCTGCAGTTCTCCAGCTGTGATCCTTGGAGATTCTTTTGCCAGTCGAACCATCCTCCTCACGGTGCTTGGGGTCAATGTACACACACGTCCTCTTCCAGGCTGATTCTTAACATCTCCCGTCGCTTTAAACTTCTTAATTATTGCCCTGAGAGTGGAAATGGGTATTTTCAACTGTTTAGAGATTTTCTTATATCCTTTTCCTGATTTGTACAGCTGAAACAACTTTTCGTCGCACATCGTCACTGTGTTCTCCGGTCTTTCCCATAGTGATGAATTTGGCCTGTGTCACCTCATATTTATACCCCAGTGAAACAGGAAGTCATGGTTGACCACTTAAGAGTTCCTCATCAAACAGGTGAACTTAAAAATGTAAAATATGACTGGAATTATACTTCAGTTAGATTTTAATCATGAGATTTTCTAGGGGTGCCAATAATTGTGGCACACATGTTTTGGAGAAATATATTTATTTAAGTCAACATATTTTTTTTTTGAATAATTTTACTTCAATGAAAAGGTAAGATTTTTGTGAATATTTTGAGGGAAAGACCAAGAGGATAAACAGCAAAGAATTTTTTTCACAGCCTATTTTGCTCAAATTCACTAAGGGTGGCAATAATTCTGGAGGGCACTGTATCTCTATTCAATTTATATTTGTTGATGGTAAAGGGTTTTGGCAGAAGCATCTACAATAGAATCCTAGAAGGTAAATGAGTGTAGCCATGGTAATGTTGTTGTAAAATTGCTGGCGATATCGAGCGGCTATTAAAATGCCTGGCAGAGACTAAGAAGCCAAACTAAGCTGAGAAGGAAAGAAGTGTGCTTTTAGATGAATATTCCAAAAGAAAACACATCTAAAATAAACAAGATCCAGAAGTACAACCCTGACTGAAGCTAGCAATGCAGTGGCAAGAAATAATAGGCCAATAAATTCATTAAAAAAAATAATAATTTAATGGTGACAAGTTGCTATTGAAAGTACTTTAAGGTTAGTTTTGTTTGCCAAGGACATTTGTGCAGTACAAACATAAGAATAAACCTTTAGGGCATGAGTTAAGTTAAATATGGCATACACTTTTAGGATAACTGCTACGGAAATACATATATACATGTTAATTAAAACAATAATATAAATAATTAGCAGCACTCATAGTTTTATATTAAGACATCAGAGCATGTGTCACTACTCCCATATACTATCTTCACAGTATATATTCATTTCGGGACCCAATACTGCAGCTGTGTGTGTGTGTGTGTGTGTGTGTGTGTGTGTGTCTGGGGAGAGATTGACGATCAACACCTGCTCAATCCAGTGACCAGTTGGGTCGAGTGTCCCCTGAAACAACAAGTGCACATTAATGTGTGTGTGAGAGACTGTGATTGTCAGAGGATATGTCTTTGAAAGAGTGTGTGTGTGTGTGTGTGTGTGAATGAGTGTGTGTGTGTGTGTATCAATGGAGGGATTACCACCTCTAAATGAGGACATTCACACCCTCCTGTCATATGTCACCCCATTCTCTCCTGGTTCCATCTCCTAATAAATGGACACAACGCACCTCTTTACCGTCTCTGTGTCTATATCGACATGTTTATGTGCTGTCACTCACAAAATCAGCTGGAGCTAATAGACAATACAACACTGTGAACATAAATCCTACACATTGTATATACAGTACATAGACATCTCCACAGGTACGCACATAACATAATACTCATCCCATCCATATGCAGTCATTGTCCTGTCCACATTAGTTGTCCCTGTTCCTATCGGTTATGTCTCTTTATAAGTACACTGACAGCAATGAAAGAACCAAGTCCTTCACAGTTGGCCAATAAAGGTGATTCTGAGATAACACTTTAGAAAAAACATCAAAAATACTACATTGATTATCATTGTAATTGTTGATGAAACTTTAGTTCATAGTTATTTTGCTGTTGACAATGACATTATTATTAATATTGTTTACTAATTATCAGTAATGCTAATGTATGTGATTCTATCATAGTTTGTCTTTTTGGAATAATTTAAATTGTTGTGAACTATTTATTAATAGTTTATTGTTGCACACATTAGAACATTTTATAAACTGTTCATACAATCTAACTAAGTATTTTTTAATGACATTAATTAGTTTGAAAAACATCTATACACATTATAAATAGATCAATAAACAATTATTAACCATTGATGAACTTAAACCTATCTATTTAAATAATGTTTAAATATATGTTACAAAGTATTAACCATTTACCAAGGTACATTATTATAAAAATAATTACTTATTATAGTATATATTCCGTTATATAATAATGTGTGCAACAATAAACTCTTAATATAACATAAATTATAGCATCATCGATAATTAGTAAACATTGTTATTTATCATTGTTTGTTAATAGTAAAATAACTATTAATTTTAATCAGCTATCAATTTAATATAAAATGTTACCAATTCTGAGCTAGAAATACAAAAAGTGAAGCTGAAACTGAATCTGTGTCAGAGTTTCACATTTATTTGATACTTTCCTCTGAAGTACTGTCTTCTATCGACTTTGAAAGTATATCATTTGTATTTAAATAAAATCTAGGCTGCAGGCTCAATCCTCTCCCTGGAAAGATGTAAACACACATGTCCTGTTTTGTCAGCAAATCATTTCCAATACATTCTATTTTCAAAGTATCTGTATTTTCTCTATTCTCATTGGAAAGCATAACCCCAGTTTCTTTGAATACATGTAAATGGTTTTGTGGGATATGGAGCAAATAGTGGGGGACGCTGTATCTATGTGATGGCAATATACTGGAATAAATATATGTCCTTCCATGAAATAATATCTCTAGAACTAGTACTGTGTATGCAGAAGATGTACTTTTTGGTATAAAACATGACATTTTACAGATTCATTTGCACGTCAAACTATTTTTTCTTTTGAAATGGTGTACTTGTCATGTGTACTTTCACACAGAAGACAAATATTACTCAGCAAAGTAATTCTTTCCGCAGAGAGGTTGATTATTCTGAGCACTCGCATTGAGAGAAAAGGCTTCAACCAATCAAGTTGTGTGCATTGGACATATTTAAAAAGTGTGGACAAGGGTTATGAGTAGGACAACACGGAGGCTTCGTAGTCCCAAAGGGTCAAGCTAGAGGGCAACCTTTAATACTCTTTCATAATTGTTAACCACAGGGAACACAAATTCACTTAAACATTTTGCTAAAAGGAAACTATGAAATATCTTACAGACGCTTAGGCTTTACAACAATTTCCCTCACACTCTGGGTCAATGGGATCCTGGTAGTTGGTCCACTTCCTGCACAGATCTATTCAAACCTTTTATTGAACAAATGTTGCAACTGCTGCAAATTTGCCTTGCTGGCGGTATGACTAGTTTTGATGCGAAATATTCGCGTGCAAAGAAAAAGCAGGGGGACAGGAAAGACACAGTCAAGGTATCATGTTTTGTGTGTGTGTGTGTGTGTGTAAAAGAGGGTCAGAGAGAACAGTATATAGGGTAAAGGTATGTGGCAGTTGGTGAGTGTTTTGTCTGTGAAGATTAACTATAGTCTATATGATACCATGTCTGTTTGACCCACACACTCACACGCACGCACACACACACACACACACGCACACACACACACGCACACACACAGGTCTATCTGATACCATGTCAGCTGACAGGAATGTTGAGGAGAGAAACAGCCAGTGTTTGAACAGGACATAAACCTGGACCAGACGGGTGTGTGAGAGTGATATTGATCTTTACATCAGGTCTGGTATGGTCAGCATGTCAAACTCTAAAAAGACGATCATGATGGAGTTTCATTGATTACATATTAACTGTAGATTTAATCAGTTTGTTGTGTATGGGACAACCTTAGTGTTACAGCTTCCAAAAACTCTTTGCATCACCACTGATTTATATACTTTGACTTAGTTGTGTACTTCGCCATATTAAGAAGGTGACAGGGAAAGCTTTGAAATTGTCTCATCTTTTTCTTCTTTAAAAGGGAAAATATTCAAACAAAAGACAGAGCGACACTGACTGAAGAGTTGAGTGTGAAACTTGAGTGGCTGATGAAATATTGGTCTTTCAAAGTGATCTGGCGGTTTATACTTAAAAGATTGACACAGGTTTGAACTTGTGTTTTAGGCCAAATTGCTGATGACATTTGACTGAGAAGAGACATAATATGGGAATTAAAAGTGGAGGATCTTGAGAACATAGTAGAACATAGAAGGGCAGCAATAGACCAGCAGTTACGTGTAACTGCCACATAACTGCAGGGCTGTCACTGTGAAAAAAACAAGTCAACACAGACATGAATGCTGATGAAAATGTTTTACCAAAGGGATTCATTACATTTTGTACTCTTTATGAACATGGATGGTCATTAGACACCCTATGTTCGGATACTTGTCACTGTGGATACAAGACTCATATTAGTCAGCATACATCAACTATCTTGCAAAGTGGGATAATAAGGATGAATGCTGAACTGTTTTTGGAATGTAACACTATTCTATGTAAAATGCTACCCTCAAACATAATACTTTATTAAAGTGATGGTTGTGGCCTGGAAGAACGTAGAACTATGAACACCTTCTCATTCCCAACTGGTCAAATTGGCCCTCAGTTTCACATTGACGCTCTACCCTCTGGCGTCAGTTTTAGATGTGTCATGGATGGTGTGTCAGTTTCCACGCCTTTTGGGCAAGAAACTGACAGTAGGAAGGACGGACCAAGCAACCAGTAGGTGTCAGTACATTCAGCTTTGAAGATGTTGGACTGGAGCGCTGACTGCTGAATGTGTGTGATTTGCCATTCAGGCAGAGCCTCCAGGTCACACGGCATTTCTTTTTCAGCTCCAACCCGCAAGTTGTCTCATCTCCAAGTCTGTGTGAGTGTGTATGTGTGTGTGTGTGTGTGTCTGTCTGTGAGAAAGAGAGAGAGAAGTACTATTTCTTACACACACCCTCATACATACCACACTCACAGGGACTGTTTTTTCAATGGGGGGGGGTGGGCTCAGATTTGAAAGATGATTCTCTGAACTCTGCGTGCGTGTGTTTGTGTGTGTGTGTGTGTGTGTGTGTGTGTGTGTGTGTGTGTGTGTGTGTGTGTGTGTGTGTGTGTTAGCCTTTATGCTATAAAGCTGAGCCAGGGACATGGTTTGGCTGTCCCAAAGCTCCAAACATTCTCCAGCACACACATGCAGCCAAAGTGCTGGGGGTTGTTAAGATCTTAGAGACAGACATTTCCCCCCTCTATCAATCTATCAGCATCCCCTTTTTTCTCTCAGGGAATGAGACAAAAGAGAGCGAGACGGATAGAGAAGAAAGAAGGAAAGACGGAGTTGGCTACAAATTGTCTGGTGAAATAAAGGTGAAGGTTAAAGTTACCCTCATAAATTGCGTGTGTGTGTACTAGACCATAAGGATATAAAACCACACCAGGGTTCATGGTTTGGCTCTCCCAAAAGTCCACACATTCTCTCAAACACACACACACAGACACACACAGCTCAAATACAATGGCAGACATTTCTCCATCTATCAATCTGTCACCCTCCTTTTCTCTGTGGGTGAAAGACATTAACGAGAGTGGGACAGAAAAAGGAAGACGGAGTGAAAGAGGGAGTGGGCAAGAAATTGTCGGGTTAACACAGGGTCAATGTTGCCCCCATAAATTGTGTGTGTGTGTGTGTGTGTGTGTGTGTGTGTGTGTGTGTGTGTGTGTGTGTGTGTATGTATGGCCAGATTGGATGCAATAGGCCATTACACTCACCTGCGTGATGTTTCACTCTGCTGGAGAAAACTGAGATTTTTTAAATATCAGAGACCGGCGAGGGGGCTTTGTGTTCAACAAAGACAGAAAGAGAGAGCTACAAATTGTTCAGTGAACAGGGATTCAAGGTTCAAATTATCCAATAAAACCTGTGTCACCGCTGAAAAGAGACACGCCGACCTCGGGGTGCTCACTTGTGCTTTGAAAGGACAACTGCGATTAGAACTCCTAGTGTTCACACTAGGAGCGACACAGCAACACACTACAAGTCCTTTTCAATGGAAGCCAGTGACATGAAGCGACAAACTGAGGCCCGACACTTGTTGCTATGTGACAGGCGTGACATTTGTTAGCGCTCCAATGATGTGGTTAAGCGTCAACCAATCTTTTTTTTCTCTCTCCCTGTTCTATTCCGTCGAAAATGCCTTTAGCCTAATGCCAGTGCTATTTAATGATATTACTACATCAACGAGCGCTTGAGCAACATTTTGACAGTTACTCAGCAACAAAGGAGCTGGCTACGCTTGACCGTTTTGTTGCTTTTGTTTCTCGTAGTATGAACATACAGGTCTGGGAATAGGCTTCAACAAAGCTAGTTTACTGTACACTTGGATTGACAGTCTGTCTAAAGAGATCGGAAAACAAGCAGTTTATTGATAGATGTCTTAGAGGTTGGTTGGAGTTCCTTTGTCTCCTTGTCACATGATGTCCACTAACAATCACTCCCCTCCATCTTGTTCTGCTCTGACCGCTTTATGCCAGACATCTTTTAGAGGCTTATGACATCTCTTGTAAAAGCTCTTTGCGAGTTCACTTTCCAGACCTTTAAAGTAGTAAAATGCAACTTTTTCAGTCTCCCTTTTTTCACATGACATGAGATTCAGCTTTCAAATACAAACCAGCATATGTTTTGTAAAAAAATTAAAATTAATAAATAAACAGCACAGCAATGGGCATTAAGATTCTTCTTGAATCAAACATATTATTAGTCTGCTCCTTTAGAGTAATGTATTTTAACACATCTGAAATTATTTTCAATGACCCTTAAAATGAGAATAAACCAATTTGCAGTTTTTCGTGACATTTTCAAATTTCTAAGAGTTTCATACAATAAAAAATATGTTCATGATGATCAGGATTGGTTGCTTATGTCATCTCATTATTAATTATCTCATTATTATTATTATCAATCAGGACAAAAAAAGACAAAAGTTGAGACAAATTTAAGAAAAGGGATATCATACCTTCTTGTAATGTGAGGAAAAACAATCGATCTAGTTTTAGTTTGATTGGCTGTTACTCTTGGTTTACAGTTTGGGAAGCTGTTACACTTGTGTGTGATGTGACATAAAATGTACTTTCATCTTTGTCTTTTTAGGGTGAAGAGTCATTCAAACTGTTTAGCTTATGTGTGGTGCTTGAGGACACTTGTGTTGGTGTTAAACTTTACAAAAATAAAAAAGTTGAAAATCTGGAAAGCCCCACTAAGCATTAGTCAATGACATCCCTCCATCACCCAGGTGACCCTGCTGACTCCAGCTATGGCTTTTCAGTTGGATACAAAGTAAGATAGTCAGAAGTTGGTTTACCTTGTTTCCAGAGGCACATTGCTACCCAGCACCCAGCTGTCTTGCAGCGGGACGCTCTCGGGGGGCGTGGTCTGCAGCTCGGCTGGTGATTGGCCGGCCACAGGGGCCGGGTTTCCAGTAGGAGGGGTTAGCTGCCGTGTCGAATTCAGCGAATGGCCAGCGTGGTGCGAGGAGCCCAGGGACTGGTTGAGAGCTGTTACTGAGGGCTGCCTTCGGTGAGGGGGAGGTACCGGAGGCAGGGTGCAGCCGTGGTGATTGGATGGTTGCTCTGTCAAATAAAGAGGGAAAGCATGTTGGTCATTGTACTGCATTTATTAAACTTATTTCTATCCTGCTCAGGGCTGTGGGGAAAATATTACATTATATATATATTATATTAAACACACACAGGAGCAGATTGTTTGCTTCCCAACTCAGTTGATCCCTTTCCTCACGTTGCCAGGTTTGCAGTTTGTGTTTTGTTGGTGAGCTGTCATTGGTTACTAAACGTTTTAGCATTAGTTTCAGGGAGAGTGTGACAGGACCTGACAGATTTGTGATTTGGAATCCGCTCAAATCATGAACAGACATCTTCATAGTTAACAGGAAGAATTCCATCAGATTGCACTTCAGTTCACAAATCTCCATCTTTCAAAAAAGAGAGAGAAATCTGTGGAAGACCTTTACTGGTCATCAAAGTAAATATGAATTCCTGTGATGCAGTAATTGGCAGAAATCTAACTATGGTGCCTGTAGCAGTTCAACTTAATGAGGCGATTCCGACGGTGACTCTTTCTTAGAGTCAGACATCCCCTCTAAATATATCAGCCCTGAGGCTACAGATGGACAGATTGAAGATCAGTGGCAGAACTTTACTTTTATAAAGGTAGTGGCCATGAAATGAAATGCAAAGTTAAACATTCACCGCCACATAGTGTTCTGTGTGTGTGTACAAGTCAGATTTTGTGTGCGTGTCCCTAAGGCCATTTATGAACTGTGAACTGGTTGTGTTTGAGTGGTTGTTCTAAAAGTGAATCGATGCAACTGCAAACTGTTGCTGCTGTTTCTCTACATACAAAATGTACAGCAATTTGTAAAAATTCAAACTTTTCAATTGGTTTAATTTCATTGTAGCTATGACTTTTCAATTTCATTTCAGTTTAGTCTTAGTTAGTGCTCAGTGTGTTTGCTGGATTAAGTTTAGTTTCAGTTTTTCAGAAAGGTAGTTTTTAGATTTAGTTTTCTTTTTGTTGGGACCAGATATAATGTCTCAGACATATGTAGCTACATATACATAGAGAATACATGGTTGGAAATGTAGGAATGGCCATAAGGCTTACATCTTTTGATTTGTACCACACTGAGAAGAAAATGACCACAGTTGGTTAACATTAGACCTGAACTGAATAGCTTGGTTAAATAGCATTTGATACACAGCACGAGAGTGGATGGAAATTCATGCTGTCTCCGTTTTTTGGGTGGTGATATGTTTGAGCTTAAAAACTAAAGATGAAATTAATATACATTATTTTTTGTTAGTTTTTTAAGCTGGCAATATTGTTTCAGTATTGTTTTAGTTTTTCTTAAAGAATGTTACTTGTTACATGTCTTTTTCTCATTTGAGTTTATAATAACCCTGGTGGACACGTGCCGTTGACGAGTCCTCTCATGTCATGTTCAATTGTATATCCCTGAGCTTCCATTCACCAGAGTATTATGTATTCCTTGTTTACTGCCAATGCCCGATGAGATTTAAATCAAATGTATCACGGTGATGAAGAAATTCAATGAAAATGTAAATGTGTCGACTCCATCTGCTGATGTCAACATCATCTTAGACAAATGTCAGAAAGAACCTTGTAGCTGTCAAATTCAACATTTACCGACTGTGGGCTTGGATGTTAACCACTATGTAAATTCCCTTGCGGTCAAGGCTGGTGAGAATTGTGACCAGTGCTGCGCTGAGCTCAGCCAGGCTGAATACTGATCTGTGATTGGCCTTCACAAAACCCTGCTACGTTTTCTTAAAAATATTTGTTTAAAGTTGACCTGGCTTCAACTTTTCCCTGCTGTATTCTTTCCCAGTGCTTTTTGGCTTCTCTTCTGTCCTCAGGGTGCTCTGAAGGAAATTAATGGCAATGCTGGTATTTGATTTGCATAAAGAGCATCACGTCTCCATTTCCCAGCCCTGCTGTTATTCATTCTCCACTGCCCTCACTGGAGAAAATAGAAAGCAAAGAGAGAAAAGGAGGGATATGTGCAGGAGCAGTAGGGTGGACGAGGAAGAGCTTTTTGTTTGATGAGAAAGTGCCCCCCCCCCCCCCCCTCTCTGTCTCTTGTCTCTCTCACTCGTTCTGTTTCTCTCCATATGCTGTTTTGCCAGCTTAGTAATTGCTCCACTTATGCAAACCTTCAAGGCTAAATGCTGAAAGTCACACACAAACACACGCACGCACACGCACATAAACGCACACACACACAATAAGTCAGATTTCTGGATGATTGTTGAGGCATCATTAACAAGTCTACATCTGTGTATCATCACTGAAAATGTATATCTAAACACCTTTTATTCACGTGGATGCTGAAACACACACACACACACACAGACACACACACACACACACACACACACACACACACACACACACACACACACACGTCTTCGTCTTCGTTATGTGTGGATGTGAATGTGAATCCCAGCTTTCAGGGACAGCTACTGTGCCCCACCAGGTGACATCCAACTGGGACATGAGGCCTCTCAAAGAGCAGCCGCAGGCAGCTTTCCAGAGAAATACAGGAGTCATCAGTTCAGCCTGGTCTATTTTCTAGCTGCCACCAAAAATCACCTGTGTGTTGATTTGTTTTTCTGGTTGGTAAACATGTCGTCGTCTTCTACCTGGACCTGCATCACATGTACATATTACATCTAGGACTGTCCTTGGCTAAGACCAAAACGACCAACTAGTCAACTAATCGACTAGGACGGGACGGCCCCAATAACATCGATACACAGTCCAGTGATAATCATTAAGACAGCTTTTCTAGATGTTCCAATGCCATTTTTCACCACTACCAGGGCATATATACTATAGATATATATAGATATTAGTGGTGTAACGGATGTCAACACATATGAAGCGCCACCATCCCGGTCTGTCAGCGACGGGGGACACTCCGGTGTGGAAAACAAAAGGATTTCAAAATCTGGTTAAAGAGCTTGAGCCACGCTACGAAATCCCCTCACACAGATCGTTCCTCTATGAAGAGGAAAAGACTGACCGCTCACTTCATCACGGAGGAGTGGGAGATTCATAGTCCGGTGCTGCAGACACGCCCCCTCTGTGAGAGTCACACAGACACACACCTGGCGCAGGTGCTGACAGAAGAGTGGAAGCTAGACAGGCCCAATAGTAATTTCCCATATCCCATATCAACATACCTCATGTTGCACTTAAACTTAACATAATTGATTTATTTTTTATTTTTCCAAAATGGACTTCTTCAATATTTTAGTTTTCATGTAAGGCCCAGAGTTATTTGCTTTAAGTGTTCTTGAAGTTCTGAAAGCAAAGTTATATTTGTCCCCTCCCCTTTTCTTTGCTGATCCGAACCGTGACTCAAGAACCGTGATCCGAACCGAACCGTGAGGTTTGTGATCCGTTGCACCCCTACTATATATATATATTAGTGCTGGGCAACGATTAAAATATTTAATCGCGATTAATTGCATGGATTTTTTGCGATTAATCGCGATTAATCGCATTGTTATGGCAAAGTTCAATAATGCATTCAAAAGTAGTGTATTGCGCACTTTTATTTAAAAAGTACTGCTATATGAACAAAAGGGCAATACCATTTGGTTCACGAGATGCAGGTAGCATGTTTTATACTTAATGTGAATATAATTCATACTTTGTTGGCATCTTATTCTGAAAACCGGATGTTCGTCTGAAGAAACCGGATGTTGTCTCACGTTAATATTTCCGCTAACTTTCAAAGTCCTTTGCTCGCTCCCGATCTGTGCCGTTTAAATGCGTTTACCGTGAATTTCAGCATGTAGGTGCACTAAAATTACTGACTATAGGATGTTTGCTGGCTGTTATCCCACTGTTCTTGTCATCCTCTTGTTGTTATGTATATGTATTGTCTCGTCTTTCAATAATAAAAAAAATAAAATTATAAATAAAAAAAATGCGTTAACGCGCGATAAAATAATTGTCGGCGTTAATTAATGAATGCGTTAACGCGAAATTAACGCATTAACTTGCCCAGCACTAATATATATATATACATACATACATACATACATACATATATATATATATACATATATATATATACATATACATACATACATACATACATATATACATACATATATACATACATACATACATACATACATACATACATATATATATATATATATATACATATATATATACATATATATACATACATACAGTATATGAAATAAACAACAATATTTATTCAAGTTTCTCAAAAACTACATTTTACAAGATTACACTTGAACACATCATGATGACGTTAGGTTACAATTGTTTATAACTCAATGTTACTTTTGTTTAGGTTAGCTGTTGGCTTGGTTATTTAGCCAAGCAGGACTCTTCTGCCCACCTGCTGCTAAGAGCTAATTTTAACTAGTTCTCATCCTGCTGATTTCAACACCGATGTGTTGTTCACAATATTGCATTATCAGCGAAAAATAGGATGCAAAAGACAGTTAAACCACAGGTGTGTACTACTAGATTGCACATGTGCAGTGAGAGTATACTTCATGATTTACTTTATAATAGTAGAGCTGACACAGTCGTTATTTCTAGGATTTCCCCTTTATCAGCCAGTGAAGAGCTACTCAAAGCTTTTGAATGTTTTATGAAAATGGCCCCTGAAGTGTTCCATTAATCATTCATCGCCATTTGCCAAAACAAATTGGCATGGACTCTTAATAGTCTCTTGTCTGATTTGATTCCTCTCGCATCAAGGCATTCTTTGGTCATGGTTTCCAGTCATCACTCATGTAATTTCTAACACAGTTGTCAATGTAGTTATTAATGACATGGTACTGTACTGTAACTGCAGCTCCAATAATCATCCGTGGCGTGGAGGAGGAATGAATCGCCAGTAAATTCTAAACTGCACATGTCGAAGACAAAGTAAATAAAACATTCAAGGGCATTTAAAACACAGTTCATGTTTACTGGTCAAATATGAAAGTTATATGACTCAGACAACCTGTGGTTCCTTGGTTCTACCACTGAACCCACTAACATGGTCATTAAAATGGTTTCTTCCTCCCCCGCAGCTCTGCCAGGGACAAAAGATTTGGGTAACTAAAAAGCTGGTCAGTTACACAAGTGGACTTCACTACCCAATATCAGTTCCATATATTAGCAGACTACAATAAGATAGGACAAAGTGTAAGTTAGCTGAGTTCAAATCTATTTCCCCGTGTTCTAAAAAAACATCAGGGAGGAAACGGTCTATTGTTAAATACTCCTTGGGCTGAAAATTAGAAAATAAGGCAGATAATTATCTGTTACACCCAACTCCCAATTCCTGCAGGACAATAAACAGTCAGGTCACAAACCAGCACACACACCCCTTTCTTCAATACAAATTGGATTTTCAGTTGCTTTGTCTTATTTCAGCAAAAATAAAATCCAGATTGAGAAAAAGAAGAGCGAGACAGAGTGAAGAGAAGACGGGGGCAACAGACCCTGAGAAGAACAGATACAGGTATGCAAATCAATGAAGTAAGATTGGTGGAGTGAAAAGCAGTGGTGCCGCATGAGAGGCCACAACCATGTTTCCTGTCTCCCCACTTTCAGGTGTTATAGTAATAAAGCGGTAACGTCTAAGACAGGTATTACGGTCATACTGATGTATAATAATAAATAATGTCTAAGCCTATGTCCAACAGGTTGGACCTTTATCCAAACATAATCAAACTTGTGTAGCTTAATTCAAATGAAATGAAAGGGATCTGACATTAAGCTAGACATCCATCTCACCAAAGTTTCAAAATAATCTGCTTATATATATTTTTTTACACTTTTTACACAACTCAACGAATGAAGGCCGCACAGTCTGCCTCAACTCTGCGGGTCGCCATTCAAGTGAAAAACAAAGTTCTCTTAAAGATGCAAACGCTTCATTTTGCTTTCAACGTTCTCTAGAATAGACTTTTTGAGTTTGACATCGTTAGGTTTGGAAGACTTTTCTATAATATCATCCAGCACCTACATTATGTACTTGTAGCAGGACTAAATTAAGCAGGATTTAGACTTGTGATATCCATGCTTAATAAATCAACTTGAAAAACTTTCTTAATATGTCTTTCTCAAATGAACAATACAGAATTGAGCTTTTTAGTTCAATTTCAATTAAAAGTTGCTTTTATCTTCAAACTAAATTGCAAACTCTCAGTCAATATGTCTTATTCTCTTACTAAGTTACATTACCAGAAGGTATTTGGTTAAATGAGCTTTCAACATTTATTCCGACTTCCTCAGTTACATTATTTTTTTTTAAGCGATGCACAATCAGTGTTGTGGAGAGGCTGCAGTCTTCTGCGTCAGCTCCCAAAACAAATCAGTGTGGAGAAAAATAATGGACGCAACTCCTTTACTCCAATTTCATGATTATAAAAGAAAAGTATCTGTGAGCGTCTCATTTATTAAACATGAGGTTTAAATGGCGTTTAGTCTTTGAAAGTCATTACTGACATATTTTTTAATTTTAATTTAATTTTGATTGAAGTTGCTGTGTTTCTCCCAGACTTGTTGTTGCCTCACCCAAATATATGAAACCATTGAACAAAGTAATGAAACATAACTGATCATATCAGAACATATTCATAATTCTGTGGGATGACATTAAAATGTCTCATTAAGTATAGGTATATGACGTGTTTCATGTATGACCATCTATTGTGCAGGTCTGAGTGCCAGTATCTCCTGATATAGCATGACTACTTCATCTCTATAAGTACGCCTCTACTGTATTTTACTTCACACCTGAAATGTAGCGTCCTACCAACTAACACTATTTAGCCACACTTCCCTAAACAGCATAGACCGTATGTTCTTGGTGAAAATACAAGTGTCAGATCTATTGGCTATCTGATTGAGTCTCAATCAGCATGGATGGTGTTTAATTCAAGCGATGGCTTAATGCAAAGCCCGAGTAAACCAGCTGTCAAACCTCTCGACAAGCTAACAAGTGAGCCATCTTG
Source organism: Anarhichas minor (assembly GCF_050575085.1). Taxonomy (NCBI): domain Eukaryota; kingdom Metazoa; phylum Chordata; class Actinopteri; order Perciformes; family Anarhichadidae; genus Anarhichas; species Anarhichas minor. The sequence goes on along the minus strand of NW_027466460.1, from coordinate 3,415,980 downwards.
CTTCTTCCTCATCTCTGTTGAGTTGCACATGTGCAGTACTGATCATGCGGGCAGGATGTACGGATTGGGGTATGAGACACGTGGTGTTGTTCCTGTGTAGTGTAAAAGAGCTGATAAATGTAACGTGATATCCGATCGGTGCATATGTAACATAGTTGAAGAGGTTCAGGTTGAATCCCGCTAAATGGGAAAACTATGCCACCTGCTGTAAATTTGTACCTGCACTGAATAGTAGACGCAAAGGATTATGGGTAATCCTCAAAGCAACGGAGGATTCGCTACTAGAAAGAGCATGCACTGTTGTCCACAAGAGATGACCATTCTGCTGTGTTGTCCTTTGTCATAAATGCAGACGTGGAATAAACCTGCTGTTACCACAAGCCTGACCAGCTCCATGAGATTCATTTAGCCAGGAGACATCTCACAGAGGTTACACATAGACTCACATACTTGCTGATACCCAATCCAGCTTTTTTGACTGGTATTGGTATCGGAACAACTCTGAAATGAACACTGATCAGAAATATCCCTTAGAAATGTTGGTTGAATGGATGATTTACTGATTAGTTTTAATCTCATTCCACCTAAAGGTGTCTTGCAGCACACTTATATGTCAGTCATACTAAAATGATGTCCCATTGGGAAAAACACTATCTATATATGAGATGATTACCTAACTGTGGTGTTCCGTGGTTGCTCTGTAGGCAGCCCTCTGCCTTTGGTCATTGACATACCAAAGCACACCAGAGCTAAAATCACATGGTTTAGCCCCCTTTCTCATTGCTTAATTACCTCCCAGAGGGACTTTGCTGTGCGCTTGAATTGTTAAGTGAAGAAACATACTGTAAGATGAGCTGACGGGAAATTTGATAAAAGAGGGAAAAAAAGAAAGCCTCATTCACGATGAACACCATGCTTCTGTGATCCTCCTGGAACTGCTCTGTGTGAGTCTCTGTACTGTAGTTACAGTGTGAACCCTCAGGCATGATTGGACTCCAGAATGTGAGTGTGTAGTTCGACGGTGTAATGGACTGATGCACAGTAAATTGCCATCTCGGTGGAGCAGTGAGGTGAGGTGCTGTTGAGGGCAGAGGTTACCTGTCAGAGGTAGTGTGATGACAAGCTCCACTGTGACTCCGTCTCAATGTATGTGTGTCTTTATGCAGAGAGCTCACTCTTTGTTCTTTTACGGCACTTATTCTCTCTCTGCATCACCACCTTTCAACTCTGTCTCTCATAAACCGAGTCAACAGATACACATTTCTGTCGTCAGTGTTTCCAGGGTTTTATTCTTCTGTTCTTAACTATGAATTCGGAGTAGACAAAAAAAAAACATAGCGCCATGGCGAACTAAAAAAAGCTGGACATGTGGGTCGAATTTCAAGTAAATCGGACATACTGGCCGAGGGGCGTCACCGGTCCAACTTGTAGGGAGCGCTAGAGAGCACACAAAAATGCAACCTATATCAGATGGATATTTTCACCAGGCCTGACAAGTGTGCAAAATTTGGTGAGTTTTGGAGTATGGCCAAAGTGTAAAAATAAAAATCAGAATAGAAAATAATAATAATCCTTGCAATTTCAATAGGGCCTTCGCTGGCCCGACGTTGTCGGTTGCTCGGGCCCTAAATAGTGAAAACAAACAATAAAACAATAAATGAAAGGAAGGCCAATTGCAGCACAGGTCAGGGTTTGTGTTAAACTCTATCACTGTTGACAGAAAATTGAACACGGGGAGGAGAAAAGAGGATACAGAAAGAACAGGAGGTGACACAAGAAGTCAATTAAAAGTTTCAGAAGCACAACAATGGTCAACGGAGTTTAGACGAGGTTGAGAGAACAACATGGCCTGAAAGAGGGGCACAGCAAGAGGCAAAGGCAGAAAGAAAGACAAAAGAGAAGAAGGGGCAGGAATTAGAGATTTCTAGGAGAGAAAAGAAAAGAGAAGTGAGAATAGATCCTGGAAAAAGTAAAAGGCTCATCGACATAGTGAAAGAGGTCAGTAAAAGAGGTAAGACTCGTGTTTTTTGAGGCATGAAAACTCATTCCACCTCTCGACTCCCAGCAAGGAGAGGGAAGTGAGGAAGGCCTCTGTCCCCAGCCACAGGCTGCCTTTATGGGGCATGTAGTTGGAGAGTGCCCCTCTCTGCTCAATGACCCACACCAGGGCAAAGGACAGAGAGAAACACAGGAAAACAGAGACGGAGGGCTGCAGAGATGTTTTGAAGGTGGGAGAATTCCATTGAGACAGGCTTAGTATTAAATTGCAACAAAGATCAAGAATACCATTTTTACTTCAGATGTGTTTAGCCAGCGCCAAACTACAGAGAGAACTGTTTTAGGAGGTCAGACACTGGGCGAGAGGTTCACAGTTTTGACACAAATAGACAGAAATGTCTGTAATGACAACATGAAACAACATGAATTCTTATGAACAATTCATAATCAGACTGAAACCCGGAGGGACAGAAAGTAAAGGTGTGCATTGGGCACAGAGCATAATATGAATTCACACACACTGACACAGTATGTATTGAAACTTACATAGTTAAAAGGCAAGATCTATTCCTTTTAGCATGGTCAGGGTTAGACATTAAGAAAGATGAACTGCTGTGGATTCTGTCCATTGACCTTTCTGAGAGGATTCTTCCTCTGAAAACCAAACACCCCCCAGACTCTTCTTCTCCATAAGACATAATGCGCTACACACAGCGGAACATTCTGTTGCTTTTACAACTGCTGGCTCCATCCCACACAACAAGAAGTTACTTTTGCATTATGCGTTTGTTGACAGAGATTTACTGTTGAGGGGACTATGGAACATGGGGGGAGGGGGTTATGGACAATGAAACATGCAATGTATTTTATTTGTTTGCCGAAGGAGCGTCTTTCAGCCAGTAATGCGAGAGTGTATTTATTAATCTCCACATTGGCCCAATGTCTTTGCAATATTAACCTAACAATGCAGGAACCAAACCCAAGCCTCTGGTGTCAATGTCCTTTGCTTTGTATTATCAACCGTCCATTAGTAGTATGAATGCCTCTCATACTTTCTGAATTGGAAAAAAAAAAGTTGCCAGTGAAAGTAATCCAGGCAGTTAATTAGAATAGTATAGAACCGTTCTATCACAGGGTTGTTCTTTTTTTATTTCTTAGAGCACAGGGTAGATTTCTGATGGAAATATTTAATGTGAACCCTGAATTGTTGCTTCTATTAATTGTAAAATATACTGGCAGACTAATTATACTACTATTTTACACAAATGCACTATTTTCAAGCAGATTGAATGTAAGTCCTCAACTTATCAAGAAACCTGCACCCAGACTTTAATTGAAAAAGAAGGGAGTGCATCAGATTAATCTCTGGCTAGATTGCGCTGTATAACTTTTAGAATCTAACATAGTTTTGAGCTCTTAAGGGTTCGTTCTGTCCTTCATAGCGATTCTCTGCTAGCCTACAGCCCCGCTCAATGCCTGAGGGCCTCTTGGTCACTCACAACCACATCAGGAAGAAAGAGTGATGCAGCGTTCATTACCTCTGCTGGTTGAAGATTTTTTGTAACCTGGAATTATTTGTCCCACCTGTTTCATGGATGAACAGTAAATAAATAAGGGACTTAGAAAGATTATCTATGCAAAACCTTTTTGACCTGTTCTAAAGTAATAAACACAGACGTGAAACTATTTAGATCACATTTAGAAAAAAGATCACCATTTTGTATTCTCACTTGCCTCTCAGGGCTTCGCTACATCTGCTTAACATATGATACGATTTTCTTTCCCTAAATAGAAAGCTTAAGCATTTTTATTATGTTTATGGTGAAGACTGGGGTTTGGGGCAAGATGCTAGCCAAACAGTGCAGTAACTGAGGGGCCTGAAATGAAAGTAATACAAACGTTGTTGAAGCGTTAAAAACAACTTTACAAATGTGTGTGTGTGTGTGGTATGGTGGTGCTCTTCCTCCTCACTCCTCTCCAGTAACTCCTGTTCCTGAATTCCTTTGCTGTAAAATTGGTGTTTTCATGGTCACTGCATCTGACAATACACATCACCTTTTAAGGAGCAAGAGACGTGGAGAGGAAGAGAGAGAGAGGGGGGAAAGGAGGAAGGGGAAGGGCAAAGTGAAGACCGGGAGAAAGAAACAAAAAGTGACACATGTAAAGGTATTAAGGCGACGTGAAAGGAGAAGAAAAAGGGGAAGGGAAAGCATGAAATGAAAACATAATGGGATGCAGCAAAGAAGGGAAGGACAGTGCGTGAGAGGGAAATGGTAGCAAGTCACAGTGCTTCTACAACAACAGGTCGGCCAGGACTGACAGTTTGCACTCGGAGACCATTTTAACGGCAGCGTTATCATTACAGTAATCCTCTTAGACACAAGCGCATCCTCTTCGACACAGGGGATTTCACTCCATGTAATTAAAGAGGTCATTTAAGCTACAATGGTCCACATTTATAAAAAAGGAAAGTGGGGCCACATTGTACTTTCAAAGTATTTACCTACTGTAACTTCCTTTCTGGTGCTATTTCCACACAGGAATCAGTGACTCTAGAGTTCAATGAGAAATGTTGTCAACTGTGACGCCCTTGCAAATACATTATGGAGTGGCATTACAGTGGTTTCTATCCAGAAAACAGTGCTCTGGAAGCTGGATAGGTTGATCTCACAAAATAGTGCAAGTGCAAGTCTTAACTAAGCACAACCATGTCTTTTTTGTAAATCTAAATATTCTTTTGAATGAATTAATCAGAACTCAGATCCACTACTGATCTGATAACCAATTTCCTGATTAAACTATTTACATTTTAATCTGCAGCGATATTTGTATTGTAGTTGTGAAGGCACAGCATGATTCCATGCCTCCAGCTCATAATTAATGAGTCTTGTCCAGTGGGTGGGGGTAATATAACAAACAAGATCTGCTTAAGTTGGTGTCAATTCAATTCAAGTCAAATTGTAATGTTTGTAGTCTATAACGTATCACACATGAGAAAAATAGCACAGAGGTCACCTTTGTAGCCAATTACAGTTTGACCTTTTAGGAATGAAATTCAATAGTATGCCCTCTATTGTAAGGTGTGAGGGAATCCTTCCAAAGACAGCTGGACCAATAACAGCTGAGCCTCTACACTAAGTATCCCTCACACACTGAGAAACAGACCAGCGCACAGGCTTTATGGGTAATACAGTTCTCAACACTATCCGAAAAACAGTTACCTCACTATTACTAACTAAATCCTACGTTATATTCAACATTTTCATCCAAAAAAGTGCTTATTTGAATTTGTCTGTTGTTTTTTTTCAGCAGAATAACCACATCTAATGAAACATGAGGCTCAAAAACAGCATGCAATCTGGATTATCTCCTTGTATACCAATTTGTCAGTCTGTCATTTCCCATCCTCACGATGTATAAGTGATGGGCAAAGCAGGTGAATGAATGAGGCCATGTCTGGGTGGAAGGTAGATCTATAAATGTGGATTACCAGCTGAGTTTAGATGTCTGTACATCCAGTTCAGGCTCTCTTCAGATAGAGGCTGACCTTTGGTCTGTCATACTTGATCAAAAATGACTTGACCTTTTTAGTACCACCAGGATAGAGCATGATCTTTGTCATACAAAATACACCGTAGAATGAAGTCCAACATTGAGACTTTGCAAAACAACCATTTAATTGGTTGACTTGAATCTTATCAGGTACTTCATTGCTGTGCTAATGTGGCTGACTAGCACTTGTGCCAATGAAGCTCATTTGGTTGAGAATGGAGCAACAAAACAAAAGAAGGTGCTTGCTGATGATAAGAATAGTGATGGTAACAAGGAAACAAGATTAATGAAAAGAAGGAAGTGGAGAGATAGACCATGAGATAGAATATATGTTCTTTTCCTCACATTCAATTGATTTGGACAAAATCTTCTTCTTCGCTCCAACGTTGGCATGGCTCGATTTCCATCTTTTCTTTCTCTCCCTCCACATCTTCACATCACCTCCCGCCATCCTCTTCATCTGACCCCCTGTCTTACTCTCCTATCCTCTGTTATTTAGTATAGGCAGCTGCAGCCTTTTCAGAGCCTCTCATCAGTCCACATTTCTCACTCCTTATTGTAGCACCAGTGCACTGACCCCTCATCCACCCTCCCTCTCCTCTCTGTCTCTCTCGCCCTCATTCCCTCATTCATTTTCTCCTGCCAAGTCAGCTCTTGGTGCCCTGTCTCTCTCCTTCCCTCCCTCCCTTTATTTTACTCTCTAGCTGTGGCCAAGTCGTTTATATGGAAGACTGTGTTCCTCAAAGCCACTGGGTCTTCCTTTGCTTTCTCTTTTTTTACTCTTTCATCTGTTTTCTATCCTTTTTTTGTCACAGCCACCAGGATTTGTTTGAACGTATGTCCCACTCTTTGTTTTCACATTTCCATCATATTCCCCTTTTTTTTCTCACTCTCAAAATAAAATTTTCTTTTTGGGTTGAGTATGAGATGAAACATATTACTGAAATACAATTGAATCTCAATAACAACCAGAGTAAAAGCCCCTTGAGACTACAAGGTTCCCTATATGAAGATTGCTGGATGGAGTGCACATGCTGACACTTTTGCTATTGTTAGAGTTTTACCAGCAGAAGGGCTATAACAGACATTTGTCATGAGGGTGATGCTTGAAGAGAGGATGTGGGTACATTCAAATGAAATGGGTTTTCCCCATGGGACCATGCCCTCACCAGAAAAGCCACTACATCAGTTGTGTTTTCAAACAGCTTACAATAAGACAAGCACTGCATTTTCTGACAAGCACCCACCCTACTGCAGTCATGAGAAAAGCAAAAGTGGTCATTTGATGACACAACAGATCACAATCACTTGTAAAGTAATCATGACGTTGTATACATATTTAAAAGTAAATATTTAAGGTTTGAGGTTGAGGTGGCTCATACATCACCTGACTTTGACAGAGGAGACTGAAGTCAGTGTTATTTAGTTAAATCCTGACCACAAGTAGCTTCAGTTGCCAAAACGTAATGGCACCGTGACCATAGAGGTGGGAGATCAGGATCCACTCATAGTAAATGTTTTGTAAGGTTTATGAGGGTCCTTTTGGAATGCTAAACAGAATATTGTCATTCAGGTTTTGAGTCCTGCTGGCAAACCACCAAAACAAAAATAAGACTGCATATAAATCTACCACATTCCTTTTGTGAGTAACAAAACATTACTTTAGTACAATTACACTCGGTTCTGCTGTCAGTAATTGGGTGAGGCATTGTGTTCAAGACCAACATGTAAAAGAGCTTTTACTGTGTTGTCTCGGCTTTCTTGCTTATCTCCTCCTCAATCTGAACATTTAGGGCGTCATTTATATATTGAGAAATGTTCAGGTTAATCGTACCCACTATTGACAACGGAGACAAACTTGTTTGTAATTGCTCTGCTTCCATTAGATGTGTGCTGGCAGGTTTGTTTGGACCTATTGTATTCATAGCAGCATGTCTGTCTTTTTCCAGACAGACGAGAACAGGCTTTCCATAGAGACCCCGGGAACAGAGATTTATTGGTCGATATGAACGCTAATTGACAGGGCTAGTGCTGAAGCCGACTCTACTGCGTTCCGTCAATAACAAATACATTTAAACGAAGTGAATATAACATAATTATACACTGGCCAAGGTTCCATTTATTTTGGCCAAGATATGACATTTTTAACTGACACATGCAGTGTCAAGATGGTTAAGGTTACAACTAAAGCCTGCTTCACAATCTGCCAATGTGCACCAAGTGTCTTATTCAGCAGATGTGTGTAAATTGGCGTCCTTGGGCCCACTCTGTGGCTGTAACCCACTAATCCACACAGCGGAAGCGAAGCCAACATTACCCTGGAGTGACGTATTTATATATGGATACGATGTATAAAAGTGCTTTTGAATGATAAAAAAGATGCATCTGGAAAACACATCAAGAATGCAAGAGGGACATTAATAAGAGGGACATTATCTCAATGTGTATTTGACTGGGTAAACTTAACCAAGCAGTTGTGTTGCTTAAACCTAGGGTTGTCATGAGAACCAATGACTCAGTATCAATGACACTACTCATTTATCTACACTATTGTATGTAAGTACTGGAGATCAGGGCTTGAGACTAACAGCGTCCCGGCGTTTATAGAATATTTCTCTGATAATTCTGATGTTATACTGTGAACAATAAATCCCTGTTGAATTCGTCACGAGGATGGCCAGTTAACGTTAGCTGCTAGCAGCCGGTGAGCTGCACAGTCCTGCTTTGCTACATAAAGGAGCTAAGAGCTAACACACTGAGGTTGCATTGAGTTTCACAACGTTAACCTCGTGTTACAACGTTAACCGCAACAGTGTCACAACCTTAACCACGTGTTACAACGTTAACCGCCAGTTTCACAACGTTAACCATGTGTTAAAAAGCTAACCACAACCGTGTCATAACCTTAACCACGTGTTACAACATTAGGCGCCACCGTTTCACATCATTAACCACGTGTTACAACGTTAACCGCCAGTTTCACAATGTTAACCTTGTGTTACAACGTTAACCGCAACCGTGTCACAACCTTAACCACGTGTTACAACGTTAACCGCCAGTTTCACAACGTTAACCATGTGTTCCAAAACTAACCGCAACCGTGTCACAACGTTAACCACATGTTACAACGTTAACCGCCAGTTTCACAACATTAACCTCGTGTTACGACGTTAACCGCAACCGTGTCACAACCTTAACCACGTGTTACAACGTTAACCGCCAGTTTCACAACGTTAACCATGTGTTCCAAAACTAACCGCCACCGTTTCACAACCTTAACCACGTGTTACAACGTTAACCGCCAGTTTCACAACGTTAACCATGTGTTCCAAAACTAACCGCAACCGTGTCACAACGTTAACCACATGTTACAACGTTAACCGCCACCGTTTCACAACGTTAACCTCGTGTTACGTTAGCCGGAACCGTTTCACAACGTTAACCTCGTGTTACAACGGTAACCGCCAAGCAAAATACCCAGGACTTGAAAAAGACCAACCATAAAACCCTGCAAATCTTTGAGAGCAGTGCAAGGCTGAAAAACAATGAGAGATTAGTACCAAGGATGTGGACAAATCTCAACCAAAATAAAGAACTTTAACTCATACATTGACACAAATATAAACTGGATTAAACTCAAACAAGACAAACGGGTTGTAGTATATAATTTCAAAATATTCTTCCATCTGTCTCATTTCATAGTCAGGGCAGTGCACTGGCTGTCACACACATGCACAAGCACACACACACCCTTCCACTCTATCTCCTTGTCTGCCTCTCTCTCCGTCTCTCTGTCTCCTGGTATGGAGTCTGCTACAACATTTTGATTTACTTAAGTGACTCCATTCTGCAATCAGCCTCAGACGTGAGCAGTGTGTTTGTGCCTTTTACCTTGTATGTGTGTTTGATGCTTGAATACCAGCCACCAGCCACTACCCTGGGGTTCATTAGCCTGATCAATGATTGACTCTCTTCTCATTCTCTCCCCTCTTACAATTTTTTTTTTAATATCTTTTCTGCAGTTTGACCCGGCTCTGTGCCTCTATCCATTGATTCCTTCTCATGTCAAGAAGGGTCCTTTCTTTCGTTCTTCCTTCCTACTCTCCATCCCTTCCTCCCATCATTGATCAGGTCTGGTGTTGAGGAGAAATATGTTTCTCTCTCTCTCTCTCTCTCCTTTCTCCCTCCTTCCTCTCTTCCATTCAATGGTCCATTGATTAGTTCTGGTGTTGAGGAGAATTGCATACTTGGTCCCAAAGTAAAAAGCACTAAGTGTTATTCGTGTTTCTCTCTCCGCCTCGGTCTGACCTCCCTTTTGCTTTCAGCATAGACGCTGTCAATATGCCTTGGCGTCACCCCCGTTTGCAAAGAAACTTGTCTGTTTTCTTTTGCTTTTTCCGCTTCGAGCTGATAGCCATGGCGTCTCTGAGGCATCTAAAGGCTGGATGCTGGAGGGGTTTTGGCATCTTTTCACTCTAGGGAGAGCTGAGGAGTGGCGTGCTATTACACCGTCTGTGTTCACTTGCTTTAAAACAAATGCCACTGCTGGGTTAAAACAATTTACAGAGCTAATGCTGGCTTTTTAATGGAAAATATATATGGTGCAGTTTGTCTGAATAGTTACTTTATTTGTTATATAATTAATCAATATCACATAACCTGACCTGAATAATGTGACATTTTGATCAGATAAGAAATGATCTTAATATAATTAATATCCTGTCTTTGAATAGACAATTTTAATTTGGTAGCTAATTATTGTTTGTAAGTAATTATTACACAACACATGGCTAAATACGTAGCAGGTAACCTGAGATGAGATGAGTTATACATGCAAATTGTCGCTGAATGTTAGACAGTAAATGACAATAGAAGTCTTGTGACAACATGTTACTTTCTGGTATTGTTTTGAGGATCATAAAAGACTAGTTTTGTACCAGATTTCTTGATCCAGAAAGAGTCTATTGTCCATCTATAACCTTGTAATATGTGAATAATGAGAGAAATAACCGTTGTCATTCTGAGAGACTGAGGTGCATTACAAGAATGGGTTGGACACTGATCAAGCAACTCTGCTACACCCAAACCAATTCAGACTGGAAACTGATTCTCTGGTTGTCTATGTGCTTCAGTGATCAACAATAATTTAACAGATTTGTTTATGATCCATCTTAGATTTTTCTGCCAGAGTGAATACATTTTTTGTCCCTCAGAGCAACACAGCGGTGCTGTTGATTACAGTGAGAATGCAAGAGGAAGCTTTAGCCTGAGGCAGCAGTGTGAATAAAATAATACCGTGTCCGTGCCACGCCCTGTGTTACACTTTGAGGGAGGAGAAAATGAAAAGGCTCACTGTTCAGCCTGCTCTTGTAAACAAAGAAAAATAAAGCTGTGCAAGTGTGGGAGAGACACATCGCAGCTCAGACTCTAATGTCGTCAGGCAACAATTGGCTTCCCACTGCAGAGACGTCCATAGATAGAAACAACACTGTCATATGCTTTAAAGTCTGCTCTATTCAAACACCTTCATCTGCATATCGTTCTTTTACACTCTAAAAACACCATTGATATGCAAGCCACCACATGTTTTCAGTGCCTTAAGTATGAATACAAACTCATAGGCAAAGGCTATGTTGAATGAATAAATTGACAATAGCACAACAAATCAACCCTTTCTGTCAATTCAATGAACAACAAAACGGACCGATACTTCTATCCTCTCGTGACCACATGACTGTGATGCCCTGCTCACTGGTCAGCCAGAGACATCAGTTCACACACTTCGACTCGTAGAAAATGCAGCAGAGTACTAAAAGAAACAGGAACAAGAGAACATATCACTCCACTGCTTATTTAATGATGCATGTGATTCTGACTTGATTCATTGGTTGTAGCCTTTTATGTTTTTTGTTCTTGACCATGACTCTTGGTCCTTTAATGTTATTTTATATCTATTATCGTACTTTTTGACCTTTTTAACGACTTTGCCTGGTTTTGTTTTTTAATCGTATATAATCATTGTTATAAAAAACAAGTGGTTTCTTGATTTGTTGATGAATGAATATGATACATGCACATTTGTATGAGCACTGTACATTACCAAACAAATAATGCTCTCGTGGTAAATTCAGCATCACATACATTTCTATAACAACAGAGTGATCCTCACCGATCTGTTCTCAGTTTCCCTTATTTAACATAAATACTGTTTTCATCCACAAATTATTTTTAATCACTTCTACTTTGCCTGTTTTTTCTGATAGTTGTTAATTTACCATTCATGAACTTCCCTGTATCCCATGTCTCACATTAAAAGCCAGAGCAGGAAAGGGATTAGATTATGTCCTTTGAGCCTTGAGCTGGAAGGCTTTTAATACGAAACAGCTGTGGTTCCTTTCCTTTCTGTAGTTGAGGTAAATAAAGGCCACTATTTTAGGATTTAAGGTAGCCACTATTGCCAATAGCTGGAGTAAAGCAATGACGTATTTTACACTGTTGACATTTAAGCTTTATCGCCATTACATAAACCAGCAATCGGGGACGAGCACACGGGGTGGCTAAAGTGGCTCAAGCTGCTGTTACGCCATTAAATCAAATAAAATGTTGTCGTTAAGACAATAAGCTCCAAACTGTGCTTCACGGAGCGCTGGGCAAAAAGTGTGAGATGGCTGCAGCGCATTCAGACCTATAAATAACAAGAAACAGCCTTTTGCCTGATATCACACTGATTAGTTTATGAAAAATGACACTCACTCCTGTTGTAAGGCAGTGTAAAGTGCTTTCTCATTTAAATAAATTAGCCATCAGCAGCAGAGATGTATCTGCATTACAACTGCAGTCTCTAGTTTTTGCTTTATAGCAGATATATATTTTTTTGCAGCGATCGCACAGTGGGTACTTTGAAGCAACCAGACTCTCATGGTAATTGACCCTCTGTTTAATATAGTAGTGGGACTGTTGTGCACATGCATACCCTCATATGACTAATGCAACCCTTTAAAATATGTGATTAAAAACAATTACTCAACATATGTTGTGTTGATGAAGATGTAGCCGTTATTGTTTTTATATACTCACTGAAAGGAGTTTCAGGCTCTCTGGAAATTCAACATCATCTGCTGATAAATAAATATTTGTGATCCAAGCACGCAGGCACGCTTTACATCTTCAGAGAAGTATTTTCTTCTTTTGTGGTCTGATTTGTGGTTTTGCAGTATCACTGGCAGCCATAATGTAATATTAATTATTGATATTACCTGCTTGCTAGTGGTAGCTTTAGGGGTAAGATAATGTAGTCAGTTATTTGTCTTCCTTCTCTGGTGTAGTTTAGCTATGTTATTTGATATTTACCTGGAAGCAAGTTGGCATATTTGTCAATTATATAATGTTCATATTGAGTGCTGCACATTACAGTGACAATGCTCTTTTCAAGGAGGTGGCAGAGACAGAGGGAGAAATATCTGAGGGATGCAGCAAAGGGAAGTGGAAGCCTGCTTTCAAAGCAGCAGATAGCCAATCACCTGAAATATCAAACGTGCAGTTCTCATATCATTTATCTCCATTAAAGTATGTTTGTCTCAATGTCTTTAGTTGATGTAGAGCTATGAAATTATGGACAAAAGGTGTATTTTCAAAACAACAATTAAATTGGACATTGGTATTCTATGTGTATCAACTAAGTGTCCTTGTGTGTATTTAGTGTTCCAACATCAGAGGGAGACATGGGGACAATAAGTGGTGTTCTTTGAAACTCAAAATATGCATATTACTGCTACTACTTCATTTTATACAGTAACTCCTCCGATACAGTAGTATAAAGCCATCAAGTATTGATTGAGCTGCTCTTGATAACAATGATAAACATACTATTCTATTTCTATCGTGTGTAAATGGGTTGCCTACAGCCTGGTGTCACTCCCAAGGTGTCACCTTCAGTGTAAAGAAACTACACTAAAGGCTTCGTTACGGTGAAGCCAGGGGCTCGGCCACTGACCTGGTCTGAGAAGGCAGGTGGCACTAGTGAGTCCTGGTCATTCTTGACATCAAAATGACACTGTGCTGTTTGTTCTTGACTTACACCAGTCCCTTCTCAGTCAGTCAGTGCATCAGGTTCACAGAAACCTCACTGAGATGCAGACAAGGCACGATACTGTGCACTGCCCAACTGCCCATCGGCTCACACAAGGTGTTTTTCTTAAAACTTGATGTTCCAGCATAATTTAGATTGATACAATATGTCCTCTATCAGCCATTAATGTCGCCTGTACATCACTGTCACACTAGTTTGTAAGAATGGCCTGAACCTAAAACCCATTTTCCATGTGGTACAGCGAGGCAGACTTTCAGGAAGAGACTTTATGGGCATAAAAAGTACTATTTGCCGCTGTCTCAGATGCTTCACACAGTACTTGGCTGTCCCAATAAATAGCCAATAAAAATACATGTTCTGAGGGAAGAAGGGAATAGAAGAGCCTGGATTCTCTCTTTCGTTCTCACACTCTGTGTTTCCCCCTGCTCAGCATCCTCCTGCTGTAAACAAGGAGTTTAAAAAAACATTGGTTTCAGCATTTATGTACGTTCCTCTTTATGTGCAAAAAAATATAAGCTCAGCGGCCTCTAGTTTACTTTGCCTCAATGCTGGACTTCCCGCAAAATCACTGGTGCAAAGAAAAGAGAGCTGGGAGGAAGGATACGGAGTGATATGAGCAAATAAAGAAAAAAAAAGCATGTCTGAAGAGTGCAGGAAGTGGTGAGAGAGATATTTTAGATGTTTGGCTGAACATTGCTTGGTTAGGTCAGGCTGGGACTGCTTTGGGATAAGAGGACCACACGCACATCTACAAACACCCACACATGCACAACCTTTTAGCCATTTACAGACCCTATTCCAGAGCTGTTTCTGATTATGTTTAGAGGGCAATGTATATACGAGGAGACGTCTGTCTGTCTCTCTATTTCCTTCACTCCATGCAGCTAACTTTCTGTTTCTCACTCTCCTTCCTCAGAAATCTCCTCCCTCTTTATTTCTCCCTTTCATGCCCTCTCCTGATGCAGCCTGACTCTAATTGTGGTTGTCTTAGTTCCTTTCTTCAAACCATCAAAGTATGTTTCCTATCAAACTCCTGACTACAAGAAAACTGATCCAGGGTCATTGGCCAGCCAACACGACTCTGCATCTGGTCCTTGTCAACCAACACAGGCAAACAGATCTCAGATCAGTACTCTGATTTGATCCAAACTCAGCCCCTTGTGGGCCCATGTGGTTCAAACAGCTAGACCTGGGTTTCATCCTCTACTTTTGCAGCCTAACATTTGCCATGTGGAGAGCTTCCAGGAGCAGACCTGATGAAGCATGATTGGACCGATCATAAATGGCAGCTGTCTCACCTTGGTATGTCCATTGTTGAAATGAGAGTGAAAGATATGCTTTGCACACTGCCCTAATTGAGAATTGTCTGTTTAAGGAGCTACTGACCAAAACAAAGTGGCCTGATTTGATTGGTGGAATTGATCTGAACTGTTTTAATTCACCCCACTTATTTCCCCAAAATATTAATTTCAGCTGAGTCATGCCTTTGATGCTTACTGTAGAACAGGGGTCACCAACCTTTTTGAAACTGAGAGCTACTTCAAGGGTACTGAGTAGTACGAAGGGCTACTTGTTGGATACAAACTTCCTGAATAACAAAGTTGCACAGATCACCTTTTAACAATCATAATATATGTGAAGAGACTGATCACATGTCAATGTTAATTATTCCTCACAATAATTATTAACAATGATTGTGTATTTTGTTCAAAATCACACCTGTTATATTTTTGTAAAAATTATCACTTCTAAAATTTTTTAGGAAATCATTAACTGTCATATCTTCACATCATGACTCATTTGTACTAACCACCTTCGTAACATTTTTGAACAAATCATGATTTGTTTATACAAATTATCAGTTATGTAAGATAAAAAAATCAACTCTTTCACATTTTTAAATGAATCCTATTACATCAGTACTAATCACCACATTTTGGGAAATCTGGGTCAACTTTGCATTGCGCAATGAAGCCTGCATGCCGGCCTGTAGTCTGTAGTCACCGACAACAGCTTTTTTTGGGTACCTTTTTCTCCACGAAGAAACTAGTAAAAAGTCTCGTCTATAGCCGAAGGGGGGGATCCAACCCTCCGAGGCACGCGAGCGTCTTTGGTCGCCTGCGTTCAAACCTCTAGTCTGGGCCTTTTCGATCGTACTGCGTTGCCTCGCCTCTACCCCCGCCACCCACGAGTTGTTGCCCCGTGGCCTGTTCCGAGGACTGACGGACCTGACGACGGTGTGCGATCGCGGCGGGGGCGGCTCGTCCGGTGCCAACGGGAAGCGCCCGCCATTCGGAACCTGAAAACCTAGTGCGGTGCGGCCTCTTCCTTTTAAAATCTACATGAATGCAAGCATTTTTGATTAAAAAAAGAACAGAAACTACAAATTTTAGACAGAGCTCCATGGGGACCTAGTGCTATTTTTAGAACATGCCTTGCGGGCGACTCACATGGTCCCTGTGGGCGACCAGGTGCCCGCGGGCACCGTGTTGGCTACCTCTGCTGTAGAATTTCCATAGTCGAACACAGTGGAGCCATTTGCAATGTTCCTCCAGCACTTCTTTCTTTACGCGACCCAATAAGAAGCAGAGTTTAAGTCGGGCAGCAAACTCCAGGTCTGAAAAGAGAGGCCAATGCTGAACTGCCTTTAACTTGCATTCTCTCTACTAGCCAGCGACTCCTCCGGCTGCAAAGAGAAGTCTGGTTGTATAGAAGTCTATGGGAAAAGGACTCTACTTCTCTCTTGATTTATTACCTCAGTAAAGATGAGTTTATGGTCTCAATCTCTAGTCCAGTTCCAAGTATTCTTCAATACAGCCTCACATAAGTTGTTCTGATAGATACTGGAATCAAATAGTCACAATTATATTTACCTTTTTTAATTCATAGTTTGCTGACCTTCGCTTGGACTCACAAACTGAATTGGTCTCTTTTGTGTTGATAATCAGTTGCTCTCCAAGAGTAGACACAATTTTAGAGTGTTGTGTGATAAGACAGAGAAGCACACATGAAAGGGAGGGAAGGTTGGAAAGCAAACAAGCAATAAATGACTGGGAGAAGCCGTGACAGAGATGGAGAAAGTGGACTGATCTCACGAGCAGAACCGTTGGCAGCACACTGGAAGTCAACAGCAGTTCAAACCTCCATACCGTGCTTGCTTGCCAAGTGTCGTAAGTGATCTAAACTTTTATTATAAGTAGGAAACATGAAAAACAGCTCCAGCTCATATATGTCGGAGCCTGCAATAGATGACAGTCACAAATGAACTGAGGGAGGGAAAATAGTGGAGGGAAAGTTGGGTTGACTAATTTGACTACCTGCCTGGTTGAGAGGAAATATGACAAAATATGAGCAGGTATCTGAATAATCAGAGCATGTGGACACACATGCTGCCAAGCATCTCCTGCAGCAGCTGGATGTTTAGATTGAGACATAAGAGTTCCCAAGACTGCAGAAGTATGTAATTTCCCCACAAAAAAAACAATCGCTCTGATCTCACTTACATAGGACAGTTAATCCAAATGCAGACGGATAATAATATCCACAATGTCTTTTACAAATGACTGGGATTTGACTGATGTTGTTTATGCAGACAAAACCCTCTTGTGGGTTTGTATTTTTGGGTGAAGCTGTTGAAAAATGAAACTCTGTAAACATGTTCATCATTCATGTTGCCAATAAATATAATTCAATAAGAATGTTGGCGAGCACTTTTCTTTTTAACAAAAGGGAAATATTCACCCAATAAATCTGTCAAATCCCAGTTTTTACCAGGAGAAATGAAGTAATCTCTAGGAAGGTATTAAAGTAAAGTCCCTTTACCATGTGTTACAGGTAAGTACAATCTGGCTGCATACTCCTCTTCATCTTCTTCTTCCTCCTCTTCCTCTGGCTCAGCCACGTCGACTAACGACAGTTTGCCATGTGGACTGGCTGATTGTGGATGTGAGTGGTCAATGACAGATGGACAGGAGGGGGAGGGCATTGGAGAACCTATGGAAGGAATGATGAATTTGATTAATGAATAAAAGTAACAACAACAACAACAGCAACCAAAATCTTTAAAAAAGAGAAATGAGTGAGCAATGAAGTATGATGATGTCTGCCGATGGTGTGACTAAAACATTGTGGAATGAGACTGAAGGAGTTACAGCAACTAAAAGACCATTCCTGGGTTGGAATTGATCCTTCGCTAAGGCCCGCCCCCCGCTGCTACTCCGTTAGGCTGTCAGAGCTACATTACCATGGAGCCCACACTGTCACTAACTGCACTCCTGAAGAAACATGATCTCATTTTTTGGGAAAACAACAAAGCGATATCAGTGAGAAGACAGAAATCCTCCCTGTCCCTCTTCATCCCTCTCCCATTTTAAGAAGAAAGTTTGATGAAATTCCACATTGAGTCTTCTCTTCCACTGATTTGTGATGGTAAAAGAACTCGGTCCAAGTTCTAGAACTGTGTGAGGTGTCAGTCTGTCTGCACCAGGCAGCGCTGGCTATATGCTGTTGCTTGTTTGAGGCCAGACTCACAAGCAGAGTGAGCAAAATCAATAGTGTATCGATGTGGTAACCTTGGCATTTAGTGTCCTCAGAATGTTAAATGGCCCCGCTCTCTGTTTGCACATGTGCATATTTGTGTTTGGGAGTCTTTGTGTGTGTGTTTCGCCCAGACAGATAAACTCCATCCTTCCATTCCATACAAATGTGCTGGCCAAAAATAATTGAATTAGTTGGTGAAAAAAAGACTCACATTTCATTAACAGCACTTGCCATGGTGGCTGCCTTTACAGATACAAATGTGATATGCCTCTTTCAAAATCACTTAATCGCTCACATTTGCAAGCAAGGAGGGAGGAATTGAAATACAAAATCAATGTTAGGTTATTTGCAGGAAAAGATTTGCAATCTTGTTTGGAATGCAACACAGCTCTGCTGCTTTTCCTCTAAAATCGAAACGTCTTCATACTTACACGACAGAATAGCTTGTTTCCCAATGACTCCTAAAACCACATATACGCCTGCACTATTCAACGTTGTGAAATGAAATTACTTGGATAGGTTTAGGAAAAGATCATGGACATGATTTGGTTACGTACTAAGGTAGTTACATACTAACAGTAATTAACTTAAAGTCGTTTTGACTTTTGGTTTCACACGGGACACAGACAGCAGTCTCCTGGGTGAAAGTCCTGTGTAAATTTGACGCATGCATCCACCCTAACCTCCACAAGACTTTGTGGCTCTTTATATTACCTCACCTTTCTTCCTCCTTTGCTTCAGTCACAACTTCTACGGCCAATAGAGATTGCCACCTAACAATAACTATAGATATGGGTCGTAATAAGCTGCTTGCACTGATGACCTATACTGACACTTGCTAAAAAACAAAAATAAATCAGTTGTACTATTTTCTTTAAAGGAGTAACACAATGAGCAGGACATCACGCACTCTACATCTATTGCTTTCACACGCATGAGTTGAGAAGTCCACACATTGAAGCAATTTCACACACACACAGTCACTCTTGTCCCTTCCAGCTACTGTGTATCCCATCCTGACATTCACTTGGTAGTTTCAGGCTAGAAATACAGCGACATATACATCCAACATGACATGACACGAGTCTCTGTTTAATTATTTACTAGAATGCCTTTTCTTCTTCATCTTTCACGAAGATAGAAAATCACATGGCTGTGGCATTTTCTATTAAATACATAACCCCCACTATCTCCCCTAGAGTGATGCTGTTTATGAAAAACAAGAAACAGGAACATAGGATTACTGCTACAGTACAAGTGGGCAATATTAAACAACAGAGACGGTCCGCTAGTTTGACCACAGACTTTGTGCAGAAATGATCAGCACTGCACTGTTGTCTATGGCAAGCCCTCCCTTTGAATTGATCCTTCTGAGACATGTTAATCAGTTTCCAGACAAGTGCACCTGCATTTATTTTATGGTTATTAACATTACCAAAATACAGTTCATAATGCCTTAAAAAAACGCTTGAATTCCTCAAGCAAACCATGAATAGTGCATTATGTTACCCAACTCTTGTGAGTGTTTGGGGCAGCAGGACGGTGTGTGTGGGATTGAGTCAAAGTAAGCGAGTGTGTGCTCAGGCTCACCCATTCAGTGGGCTCATTGGGGTGTTGCAGATGAAGCAGATGTATGAGGCTTTGATACACACACAATACTTAGTTAGTGAATATGCTCATTGTTGGTCTGGTCCACATGTGGGAATGTTGACAATAATGAAACATATATACATTAAATATTAACATTAATATCAACAGACTTATGTTTTCATAAATAAACACATCTGTGTCATGACCGGAGGCCCTTTTTCTTTCACCCTTTCCTGACTGATGGGTTTGAGCTCACTGAGACAGGACTGACACACTGAGTGTGCTCTTATTGTTCTTAGTGCATCAGACAGAACAATGCTTTCATCTGCCTGCTCCTCAATATTTGCAAACCGTATCTTTAATGGAACATTGGCTGTAATATATGTATGCCACTAACGGGTTTCCAAAATGATTGGTACATAGCATATTTCTTATATATTATATTAACAGGAAATTGTTAACAATCTCATCATTGAAAATAAAAGCAGATTACAGTTAAGTGCTTCTTTGCCTTAGAGTAAATGGATTAGTATCTGCTGTGGTCAAAACAAATCTAAAGGCTTCTACCAGCAGGTTCCCACACTGAGGAGCTAGATATTTAGTCTTTCAAGGTCTCTACTAGCGCCAAGAAAAGAGAAAATGGGATCTTAGTTTTCACATAATCATACAGCACATGAAACGATTACTGCAGTGTGTATGTCTACCTGTGTGTGTGTGTGTGTGTGTGTGTGTGTGTGTGTGTGTGTCAGAGAGCAGTTAATAAAACCATCATTTGCTGGTTGGTTCCAACAGAGACTGGTGGGGTTTGTTGTGCCAAAGGGCTTGGATTCAGCTCCAAGTCTAGTCTACTCTCAGTGGTCCAAATCAGCCAACAATGCCTGAAGAACACACACATTCATACAAAGACCATATCAATGGTGCACATATACATGCACAGGGATGCATAACTACAAACACATACACACAACAGGATCAAAGTGTATAAGAAATAATCTATGCAGAAACTACAAGGTAGGAGGAGCGGTAGACTGAGAGAAATGGAAGCATCTTTTCCCTCATGAAAACATTTGCAAAACTAATTTTATGGAAAGTTTGAAACCTGCATTGTTTATCTCCATGTTTTATGTGCTAGCAGTCTTCTTCCCTGCTTTAGTTATGAGCACCTGTAGATCAGCCCAATAGTAGATATAGAAACCATTGACATTGGAATGTCCTGCATGCACTTGCCCTTTGCATGTACGTACGTGTGCACGAGGACAAACAAAACGGGGAGCCACATGTAAAGCACTGCTCCACAGCGCTATTAGCAGACATAAACTCCAGGGTACCTTTAAGACGCTGATCATGAACTACAATGTCCCTGATTTATTTCCAGCCCAGGGGACTTTTGTGTCATCTCCTTCTCCCGTTGGCTAGCCAATGAATATATAAAACACCCAAATACAAGAAAAACAGGAGGAAAAGAACCAGCTTTAAAGAGTACAGGGAAATGAAGATGGCTAAACAAAATAAATAAGAATAACGAAGGAATAAGAGACGAAGATTTCTTTGAAACGAAAACAATTCACATGGCAACATGGCTGCATTACACATATATGAATGACATCCCCTCAAATGACTCATGGGAACTGCGGTTTGGGGCTGCCAAATTTCCAAACTGCCTTGTGAAGCTTTCAGGCATTTCACTCGAGAGCAGCAGGTCGGGTGTGATGTGTATGAGCACTGTGACAGCCACTGAGGTCCAACCTGAGACTTTGACATATTAATGTGTGTTATCCATGTCTACAATACATGTGATAGGAATGGTCATTTTCAGTTGCCAAATTATACAGCAATTACCAACACACCATATCCATACAAACAATAAAGACATGAAGTAAAATATCTACAATATTCACACATATAGCCTCAAAAGCTGGGACAGACAGGCTGCTATTCATAGAGAATGGGACCTGGAGTTTCAGGCCGGCACCAAATGCTGAGCTTCAGAGAAGCACTACAGGTGAAACATGTGAAAGGCTTGTTTTAATGGCCACAGAAACAGGAGAACAGAGTCGTGTACTACTCTAAGCCACTTGTGAGGTGGGGATTGCTCCTATCGCGGATGGTAATCAATCTCGCCAGCTTGGGTGTATTGAAACAGTTTCGACAACATGCATCGCAGAAAAAAACAACTACTCAGAAAACAAACTGTACAACAAGAAATGAAAGTTCCTTGTGTGTAGTACGGCGGCTATGTCAGATCACAACTGTCCAGTCGAAGCACATGCTCACTGAGCTTCATGAGAGGCCAGAGAAAAATCCACCTGCATTGTTGTGGAGTTTGGAAATAATCTCTGGGTTGACATTCTCTGTTTTTTTCCTGCTCTCTCGATCTCCATATCAAAGACGCCCTGGTAGAACACATTGTTACTGGGATTAGAGAGAGAGAGAGAGAGAGAGACTGAAATATTTCTTTAAGGCCTATAGAAAGGCCTTAAAGAACTCCTTTAACTCTAACTCATGGACTTCTGTGTATAGTTGTGTGTGTTGTAGTAAATGGGTCACAGACAGATGTTGTGATGCAGCTGTCCAGTCCGCCCTGTGGGGACACGGTGTAAAACTGGCTATGATTGCCCGGGAGCTTGTTGTTCTGGCTCTAGACAATATTCTTTTAAGGTTCTGATCAATGGAGTAAAAATAATTTTGCAATGAAATACTCAGTCTGTCAAATGGCTAGGTGCCTCCTGGATCTCCCCACAGAGCCTGAGGGAACGAGGTAATGCTGCATTCACATCATGAGGGAATAATCGTCAGAACAACATGGCGCTTCAGAGGCTTGGACGTGTTCTGGCGTCTGAACCGAAGCCACCGAGACTGGAATGAAATGTTTAGGAGGCTTTGTCGCTCCTGATCTGCTCTGTTTACAATCAGCACACATGAATTCAATTATGATACATGTTTAGTTTATAATGAAAGGCAGCAAAACACTGGAATGTATTTTAAGAGTCGCAAAATAATATGAGTAATACATTATCAGAAATGAATCCTTTGAAAATGAATTTGGTGAGTCTTTCAATAAACCCGCGATATACAGTCCAATGTTTTATCATAGGAATTTGCTGCATGCAGCATTACACTATGTTCTGTGTGCTCCCCTTACCCAACCCAACCCAACGCATCCCTCTTTCTACTCTACTTCAGATTGTGCCTGAGGGTGGGAGGATGCAGAAGAGAAGATGGAGCAGAGCACGAAATGATGGGCTAGAATGAGAGATGAAGGAGGGCTGGAGTGTCCAGTCGAGACAAAAGATCTCCCAAACAACCATTCTGACAGATGACTGAGATTTAGCTACAGTTTACTTTAAATAACAAACAAACTAATCTAAGGTGACTGATGCCTTTCTCCAACCATACACTGAAGTTACCCCTCTGAAAGATCTTTGGTAGCAATCTATTTCTCCATAAAGGGGTTCATTTCTGGAGGTAACACTGAAAGCCCTTGTTTATTTGTATCATCATGAATTATGTCGACAAGAACAGACTCAAAGCTGCAGCCCGGACTGAAGAACAGTTGGAAACAGCAAAGACAAAATGAGTCCATCTTTTCTCAAACCATGGAGAAAAAACAAACAAACATAAAGCTTCAAGCAGTGCAACCGGCACATTCTGTTGCATGACTTATTACTAATTGGGAATTTTACCTTGTGTAGCTTGTTTATTTTGTAATTATCTTATTATCTTGTCAAATGCTTGCTTCTGTGGATGTAAAGCCTTATAGTCTTGCAAACATTCAGTCTCTGTTGTTTTTGAAGAAAGTGCTGTGGAGATCTGTTTGATAGAAAGAGGCCCCCTGTGTACTTTAGCAATGGCTGGTTCATGTCATCTGAATGGAAAACTCTGCAGAGCTTTTTAACCCGGTCGCCTTGTCACGCAAAACGAGTCGAACCTTAGATCTCAACCAGCTGTTCTGTAGAGACAGACAGTTTGTGTATCTGTATGTTTTGAACACCTGGCTCCTTCACTGCCCTCCTCATTCTTCATCCCTGCCTGGCTTGGTTTTGGCACACACACACACACACACACACACACTGATATCCTGCTGTCCTGAGGTAGCTCGCTCTGTACTCTCTCACTGTGTTCTTGGCCTCTCTCTCTCTGGTCTTCTTCTCTACTTTTTATCCGTCCTGCTGTTCTTCTGTGAACCCTCGTCCACACCGGTCACCCCCAGCTGTGCAGCACAGTAGGTGTGCTCTACTTTGCTTTGTAAAGTTTCCCTGGATGAGTCAATAACAGCTAAATTTACATTTCAATGCAAATCCTCCCAAAGTTAAAGCTACAGTGACAGTAATGTTTTTTCAAAACGTTCCCTGGACAAATTAGGGACACAAAGAAGTAGAAGAATAAGTAATTAAAAGTTAGGATACAATATACTACAAACACGAATACAGACAGTACACACATTTAGCAGTTGTCCTGTTCTGGAGCAAAACAGCATCTGTAGAGGACTGATTAAGTAATAATGATCAACAGCAGTGACAAAAATCCTCACAACTCATTTTTTGGATATTATTGGAGCGAAAGAGATTTGTGAAAAGTAACTCATTACAGACTCAACCCCCGTTACACCGAATTTTAGTGGAGGTAGTGACACAAATTATGAAATTTTGATCAAACTACAAGCAAATAAAGGTGACATGTATTGAAAACTAACAATAAATCAACAGAAAATCTAACATATATTGCAATAAACTCAGTCAATCAAATAATGTAACATGGTTGCATTGCAGACCTCTTGCACCTTTGGTCATTGGCTGACATTGAGACCACTACGACAGCATTTCTTGTTACAGACACTTATTCATTTGTGATTCATAACACTTGAGCGTCAAATCAATCACAGCTTTTAAATGAGTGACTGCTGTTACAACATCTAAATATGAAACGTTGGATTGAAAATGTAACCAACCACTGTTAGTTTAATGAAGCACACTGACATAACTGGTTTCCTTTTGTTTTAGATTGGTTGTTGGTTCCTTTTAATTTAGTTATTTGTATAAATGACAAATTGAATTCAAAGGCATTTTTTTTTTCTTCAAAAAGGTGGTCGTTTTTCTTACTTGCACCTAAATGTCGGTCACATAGACACATGTGAATATATCAACACGTTCTCACTCCCAAGTCGCCAACTCTTGGTCAGTGCTGCTTGGTGTCTGATACCGACACACCCTGTAACGGCTCGATGAGACACACATGGTTTCACTAACTCCAACTAAAGTCTCTTTTGAAAACACCCCTTGCATGTAACAAGCGCTGTTAGGCACGCTGTCCCTGACACGGTCAGCTAGAGCATCATAGTATGATGCGTAGGGCCACTGACCAAGCAATGGTATTTGACGAGTTGGGATTGAGAATACACAAACACACAGACAGGGTACTCATAAGTTAAGTGGCCACCCAGAAGTTAGCTGTTGGTTAATGTCACTTCCCAACACAGAGGAGAAGAAGAAAATCACATTTCTGTTGTTGTGATCATAGGGAGTGGAGCGGAGATTATGTCTAAGAGGCTGCAATCAGAAAACAGAATATCTCCAGATGTAATGCTTGTCTCAAACAGTTTGCTTATGTTTACATACTCAATGCCTTCTGTTGCATATTGTGCCTACAGTACATATCTGGTGTAATGAGCCATATGTCTGATTGGAGCAATTTGCTCTGACTCCTTGTATTCACATTAACCAGAAATGGTTCTACAGGCGTGGACCATTGTGAAAGACATTATTGTAATGCACAGTGATTCCCGAGCAGAAATCAATCACTGCGATAGAGAAACAGACGTACCCCCTGGGGTTCTTTTCTGCAGCACGGGCTGGTGGAGAGATTGTGGAGAAGCTCAGCTAATTAAAAAAAAAATTAATATATTATGATTTGGTGAAAATGAACATTTCCACATATCCGTGTTTAGGCAGAAGATAAACATACAAATAGGATTACAAATTGGCGTGAGGCTGATCTAGGGTATATTTTTATATTTTGCCACTGTTAGCAATACATGAATAGCTGAAAATGGACACACTCCCGACCAATCTGCAACAGTTAACATGGCATGAGCAGCTATTCTGCCACGGGTGTATCTGCTCATGGAAAAGTAAAACTATCAATCACTTTGCTTTATTAAAGAAGACTAAAGAAGACAGTCCCCACAGTATCAACCATCGTCTTCCACATCACATGCAGTACATTCATGTGCTGTTTCCTGCGTGAGAACATAATACTGTGCAGGAGAGGACTCCACCAGTAGCAGTAATTGATTGGATATTCCTGATAAAAAAGCTCACCATAAGTTAGATACAAATAGTTTTCGATATAATAAACTGAAGGAGTACAACAGAGAATAGTTGCCGTTTGAGTCTGCAGTGCCTCAATCACAGTGTGATTTAGGCTGATCTGAAGGCTGCAATAGTTTCACATAGTAAATGTGGCCTGTAGCTACTTTACAAAATCAGAGGCTTCTCTGAGTCATTATGGTTATATATAGAATAATCTATTTGTGGGTGCTTGGTGCATGCAGGACCTCTTGTGATATGAAAAGGGAAGTCAGACTCTCTTCAGTAATCTCCAAATGCTACTAAAAACATGAACACAAAACAAGCAGTCGACACAGTGTAATCAAGTTTAACATGAGTTTGTGAGGGAGAGACCAACTGTGTCATGTTAACCTACATCATTTAGGACTGGGAGGATGTGTTTGTGTGTATGGAGTTAATGGTCACCATCCTGCTAAATAGGCAACGTCCAAGTGAATGTGTGTGTGTGTGGCAGCCCATAAACAAGGTGTCAAGCCAGGCCATCACACACATGCTAATTAAATGAGGGCTAGATGTTCCTGCTCCCTCCTCCTCCTCCCTCTGTACAATACACACTCACAGACATACACTGCCACAATTCCAACTAAGGCCGGACAATGGTAGTTAATTGTATACACCATGCCTACACACACACACACACACACACACACACACACACACACACACAATGCCGGCTATAATTTTGGTTCAGTGAGGAGGTAAAGAAAATGTCAGTAAAAAATCTTCTTTGTTTCTTGTCCCCCCACTTAAAAAAAATCTCCTGGAGACAGACGGATAAGGGGAAAATAAAGCAAAATAACAAGAAAGTCAAACTTAAGTGGCTAGAGTACTCTGCATCTCTGTCCTTCATTATCTCTGTCTTTCTCTTTTATGAGTCTGTGAGATCATGTCGGCCTTTTGTTCTAGTGGACTATAAGTCAGTGTTAAGCCACTATGTCCCCTGGGCGCAGTTTCAGTAACAACCATGATGACAGAGAGACACATGCTGAAACCATCTAGCCGCACTCCCTCAGCAATGCAATCTTCACATGTGCGCGAGTGCAGAGGAGAAGCAGACTGTGAAAGAACAAAAGACAAACTTCCACCACATGAACTCAACACTGACACTTTTATTGTCAGTACTGATTTGATTTTAAGTGTTTTTTGATTTCCGCACTGCTGTGATTGGTTTAACGCTGACCAATGGGGGCAAGCGTTGATGCTAACAAATCCTGTCAGAGAGGTGCAGGCCCAGAAAGGCTACGCAAAACCTGTGACCTGTAGGATCTGGCAACCAAGCTAATCCATGTTGGAGTGTTTTGACTAACAGGTGTTACATTGCCGGTGTGAAAAAGAAAGGAAATATAGAGTAACCACAATGTTTCCATGACATACTCAGGTGTATAATCAACCACACACACATGTCCTGATGAACACGTAAACATGCACACACACAAGGTGTGCCCTGTCCCCTGACATCAGCTTTTTTCTGCTAATGCGTCCTTAATGAATGGAATGATTTGTACGTGCGTATGTGGTATAAATTATACCTATCCATAGGGGACACCACAAGAGAGAGCAATACATTACCCTCTCTTTCAACAGCCACACTGTCTGCCTCCTCCGAGAGCGCAAAGCAGCCAGCCGACCAACTCTCCTAATCTCTCAAAGACGAAGGCAGGAAGTGGAAAATGGTGAGATCAACATGGTAGTTGTGCATCTCCCCGTGTACTAATTGTCGAGCTCATCTATTTGTCTTTGTCAAGTTGTCCTCTAAGAACAAATCTCTGAAGCATTTTAGGACTTTTTTTCAACAAACAAAGTTGTGACGTAGTAGTAAGGAGAACTGATACGTTCGTACCAAGCTGATGCCAAAATTGTGAAAATGTGACTGTACTTATTTTTCTACAGTACAACAAGCCTGGGAGAGGGATCCCTCCTCTGTTGCTCTCTCTAAGGTCTCTTCCTCTTTTCTCCCCGTTAAAGTTTTTTTGGGAGAGTTTTTCCTGTAACAATGTGAGGGTCCTGGGACGGAGGATGTCATATGCGTACAGATTGTAAAGCCCTCTGAGGCTAATTTGTGATTTGTGATTTTGGGCTATACAAAATAAACTGAACTGAATTGAACAGGTATCCTCACAGTTTGAGACTAACGGCATCTTAAATCCCAAAGGACGCAGTACACTCACTTGTCCAGGGGACGCACCCTATTTTTCCCTGATAATGCTACATTGTGAACAACACATCTGTGTTCAAATTGGTAGGAGAGCTAGCTAGGGTTAGCTGTTAGCAGCTGGTGGGCAGCACAGTCCTCCTTGGCTAAATGATGAAGGTTAGAGATAACAGTTAACGGAGGTTGCGTCGAGTCACATTATGATGCATTCAAGCTCTACAGTATAACGTTATCGTGATGCATTTGTTTTAGTTTTTTAGCATGATATCAAATTGGGAATCAAGAATCTTGCAATTTCGCTGGTATCAACTTTTATATTTCTGGGATGATGACATCCCTACATAGGAGCAAGGTCCTGTTCATGTCACGGGGCACGATGAGGACTCAAGCACAGACAGTCAGATGTAGTGAGAAAAGGGTTTTAATGAATAACGAACACAACAGGGAATCCAAGGACGAGACAAGAGACGAGGGGGGAAATCCGGCAGGGCGAGGCAGGGCCGACAGACTGGGAAACCGGGAACAGGACGAGCAAAAACGGGCGGGTAGGTATGAACACAAACAATGATCTGGCAGTGGGTGACTGGGAGGCAGGGGTTTAAATAGTGGCTAGAACAGGTGAGGAGAGTTGTGCTGATGAGGGAGTGCTTGATTAGTGATCAGGGACAAGTGAAGGGAGTTAGACTGGTACTGAGGGAGTGGCTGACAGGTAGAGTGAGGAGCTACAGAAAGAAACACACAGAACACACAAGGCAAAGCCTGATCGTGACAGTTCATTTTCTGTATAGACAATGTTAGGTGATCCCAGGTGGCATTTTGGTCAGAAATATCCAATCAAAGAAAAGGAAGCCGATGTTTACACTCTGTAGAAACCTGGGAATACATTCAGGAGTTTAGGTCATTTTACATTTATCGTTACTACTTGCTATCTGAAATACCAAAAAAAGCAGAAAGTAATTGAAATGAAACTGCAGTATCATTAATTTATCCAGGTATCTTGTTGAATAGAATATTCTTAAATGAATGGGAATCTTTCATTGAAAATACGAGGGACTGTTCTCGCTTCACAGCTCTGTCTCCAGGTCAGCTACAGTGGAGCTCGACAACAGCACATAATTCAACAGGATGAAGACGATAAACAGGTTTTAGCATCAAACACTCACAAACATGCCCCATGTTCACAGACTAGCTGACTCTACCTAGAGACCTAAAATGCAAAAGTGAGTTGGCTTTCAAGCCATGAATCTCCTTGGCTGCAAACTAATCCGAGTGTCCGACTGAGCCAGAAGCACCACAACCAGGTTTGAATCCAAGTCCCAGTGGTGTTGGGGAATTTTTACTTCTTCTGCACCACAGGAACCCCTCAAAGCCCAGATGAGCTTAAGTTTCATGTTTTCTTCTTTGACATAAATCAAACCTGTACACATCCGATGTGTACATTTTGGAGCTTTTCTTGCGCTGATGCAATAAGGTGCTTAAAATGGGTTTGAGGGTCAGTTGGCTTGCCGTGATATCTCTTGTTGTTACACTGCTTTAAAGCCTCTGATCTCGAGTGTATCCTCATCTTCTTTCATTTCATTATATGCAATCTTTTTTTTTCAAATTATTGTTGAGGTTTAAAGCAATGTGATACTTCATGGAATTTTTTTACAGGCTATTCTGGATATAGATTTTTTTAGTACCAATCACATATTTACACTGGGAAACATGCTAAGGCAGTAGTGGAGTTCTGAAAATATTTATATAACAAATGTGAACTGGACAAGTTGTCGATTCATTTTTGATTGCTTCTGAGTATAAGCACAACTTGATACATTTTTAAGAAAGAGCTTACAGAAATGAGAGTTCTTCTGATACCAGTACCAGAGTCACACATGCCTCTGATACTCTGAAATGCTTGATCTGGTATCGGGGAGAACACGCGTCTATGTACTGATCCAGTATCACATTATCATATCATTTATTAACTTATTTACGCGACACAGGAACAAGAACACGTACAAATTGTTATCCGATCTGGCCCAATTGGAAACATGTGCAAACTAGTTCTACACAGCTGTGGTTAAACTCTCTCGTGCACACTTTTTTTTTCCTGATAATGCTTCATCGTGAACAACAAACCTGTATTGAAAGAAAGTGAAAAGAAAGAGAAAGTTAACCTCAGCTGTTACTTACAACTTATAAAACATTAATAAAACTACTTCTGCCAAGGTTTTACTTCAATCAAAGCCAGTATTTCAATAAAAATACAATCATTTATTTCCTAATTTATGCAAATATCCACTACAGTTGACAATAACAAACTTTAAGGATAACATTTTGAATTTTCTAAATGACCAGAAATAATTAAATATAAATAAGTTATTTAACGCCAAATTGGAGACGTTTGTGTCTGTGCACGTCTGTGCACGTCTCAACCTCTACTTTTGTCCGTAGATTTCTTATCTTTTCAACACAAGCCTGCATCCATTAACATGTACCGTGTGAGCAGCTTACGGGCCCGAGGCAACAGAGAGGATGATTTCTGAGCACAGTCAGCCATGCTTTAGTGCATGTGTAACCCGCAACAGAAAGGAGCAGTCCTGACACACAATAGAGTCGGCTGAAAACACTGACAAACCAGGTCACACTTGCACAAGAATACACTCTTAGAGGCTTGAGTGACTGCTCTGCTTTTGCCTTAAGGCTGACAGTGACCTCCAAGCTAAGTCTCTCCCTGTATCTGTGTGTGTGTGTGTGTGTGTGTGTGTGTGTGTCATGCGCTGACCTTACAGAATCTCCCCTCTGGTCCTGGTCTACCTCTCCTGTGTTACCAGTGCTACTGGGAGTGGAATACAGAAAGCTACAGTGTAAAGTGTATGCAGATGGCACTATTAACACAGTGCTGGAACAATATTGACAAAGGAGTGAACCGTATGCAGTAAATGTATTGGAGCCATTAGAGCTGAGACAGCCTGTGCGCTGCAGTAAAGTGTAGAGGATTCCCTCCTCTGTTTGAGAGAGACACCTGCTCACTGGCCATGGATCTGAGGGAGGAAAGCGAGTGACTCATTCGCATGGCGTGGACAACAACAAGGGCCATCCATTTGCAACCTATACTGCAAATCAGTAGATCAGTTTCTTGTATATTAACTGCCATAGAGTGCAGTCAACATCAGTACATACTAACAAACAAAATAGTTTCTGTAGTGCAGAATTCAGACAAATGGTTGAAATAAATGTTTGTAAATTCAACACTTTGAAAGCAAGATCAAAAGTAATCAAACCGTAACAAGCACGTCTGTATTTTCTGTGCTGTGCTTGTGTCAGCAGTCTGGCCAATGGAAACACGTCTGGGACCATTTCACCATTTCCCCTGTGGCAGGACTTTCACCAACATGTTCAAGCACATGTTCTCTTGCAATACACTGTTGTGTTTATGTTTTATCATTTAATGTTCTAAACAGACCACCTCTTCATTGTGTACGTTTCTTTATGATATATACTATGTCTGCAGATTTGTATCAGCCTGAATGGGAATTGTGGTAGTAGGTAAGGAAATTAATTAAATGCAGCACTGTGTGCTAGATTAATGTTTTTCCCAATTTCTGTTGTGTGAATTCGGTCTGTTCACTGACCAAATGAAATGAAATCCATCCCTCATCTGTCAATGGAATAATTAATCCCTCAATGTCTGTGTATGTGTGTCCACCACTACGTATTCACCAGCTTCTTTTCTCTCTGCCTTACCACACTGTGTGTGTGTGTGTGTGTGTCCATCCATGATATATACAGTACATTTAGTGCTTGTGTGTGTCATGTCTATAGAGCTGCTTAATTGTATGGATGTGTTCATGAGCACATACTCAAGCTTCCGTGTACGTGTGTGTGTGTGTGTGTGTGTGTGCTTAGCAGAGCAGAACAGATGGTATTATGCGGATCACCATTTGCAATAATCGTCTATGTTTCACTAACTCATAATTATCCTGATTGGAGCTGCATGCTGTCTGAATGACTAAGACATGTGACACATGCCAGTCAGCCTGTGGTGTTTATAATGGAGAACATGCACTGTGCTTTCAGTGCTTGTCTGTATCATCTCCCACCTTTACTAACACTGTAAATGCTACCTAAAACAAAGACTGCAATCTAACAGTATGGTATTGGTCAGAATAAATGTGTATGCAAACCTGCATGTAACTAGTTGCAGTAAAGTCATAAATATCACATGTAACAACCTATTATCATAATAGTTATAAAGCATTAATGCTGAATTATAGTCTTCAGTAGGGCTGGGCAGTTCATTGAATATTAATCGCGATCACGATTCTGGATTTCCACAAATAAATGAACATGATTGACTGCGATATTGACATTTAAAATGCGTGCTAAGCTCATTGAAAACTCTGCTGCATATCAAATCAAGTGCTTCCTAAACTAACAACCAGCCACCAGGGGTCGATCCAGATGTTTCGCCTCACTTTTGGGGAGCTGTCATGCCGCTGCGTGCGCACCCAGCAGCAACTTTCTTGAATGGTGCAGCTGCAGTCCAGAGTAGAATAACAGAGAGCAGGAGCGAAGATGCAGGGAATTCAGGTGAGGAAGAATCTTATCTTTAGTCTTACTCTGACGCAAAGATTTGTACATCAGCAAGAATGTAAGCACTGCGGCACTTTAAATGTGAAAGTGCGATTAAAAACCCAAAAATAATTGTGATCTATAGATTGATCAAAATAATCGTGATTATCATTTTGTCTCTTTATTCACTGTATGTACTGGGCTGCTGTAAATGAAAACTAGACTATTCTACTGATATCTGACCCACACTCATAACCCAGATTACACATGTGAACAGATGCATGTTTGTGATTAACCCAACGAGAGCAATCATTAGTGGATGGTACCAGTCCCTATAGTGTCAGACATGAACACTGCCCACGTTGCATCCAACTGTGTGTGTGTGTGTGCATACGTGATAAGGAGGACCTGAGATAGGGGGGTCCATAGCCAGCTATATCTCTCTTCTTCTCATTTCTCCCTTCTTTACCTCCCCTCCCCCACCCCTCCCTTTACCTCACCCCCATTCTGGTTTGCCTGTACTCTCCCCCTCTTTGTCTGTTATTCTCTCCGTCTCTCGCTATAATCAGTGTACTGCAGCACGGAACTGGAGGAAACCCGAGGAACGTGATTTATTACAGTCACTCTCTCTCACACACGCCGTGATTTATTGCTGTGCAGGTAGACAGTGGTTCAAGGGTAAGAGATTAGTCAAACACACGCGCTGAACACCAAATCATTATTACACGTTTAGATAGAGGACATGGCGGCTCTCACACACACATAAACCACTGCATAAACTCTAAGTACATTAAGTAAGTTCACACAGAACAATGAGCACTAAGACATTTAGAAGCAGAAAGAAAAGGGAACAGAGAAAGGCTCTGATATTATATTGATTGTCAAGATGAAATGAAAAATGCCTTTTTAACCCTTTTAGATCACATCTCTAATTATGTAAAACAATCCCGCCGACTTTCTAGTGGTCCAATCAAATGTGAATGACTTGATTTAAATCCCTCTAAACAAACACCGCTCAAATATTATATTTGCTGTGAAACACGCCACAGTACAGAAGCTAAAGACACTCTAAGCTGCTAGTTGTTCATATTCAACCATTTCTCTAGTAAAATAAAATGAAAATATATATAAAATATTCCTCCTCTACTTGTCAGACAGTGTTTGACACTGATACTAATAAATAGTATGGAAGATAACTCTAAATACATCAACAATCTGTTTCCTTTTAATGGAATGTGCAAATAAGCAAACAGTAAAAACAGACAACATTAAGCACATAAGTACAATGAATTATTCAGAAAATCAACATCCCATTTGTAATTAGATTGTTTAGGACTCTCTGGTGGAGGTTTGGTCCTAACCAGCCACTTGGTTTGATTCATGATCAGCTACCAGGTGCTTTAATTTGAGATTATTCGAATCAGCCTTAGAAAACCATCATCGGTCAAACACATGCAGGTTGGCTGAAAAAGGCTGCTGCGTAGACCTGCGAGCCAGATACCCCGACCAGATAGACGCTCTTCCCCGGAGCTACGTAATCCATCAGTTCTTCAGAGATGCATTCACAATTATGCTCCGAAGAAGAGCACTGACGTCCACACTGAGCCTTTTATAAGCCACTTCCATTGTTCCCATCTAATTCTACTTGTGTCAAGATCGATTGACCGGACTGAATATGAAGTGATGCACCCTGGGGTCACACACACACGCACACACACACACACACACACACACACACACACACACACACACACGCACACACACACACACACGCACACACACACACACACACACACAGCAGCTCTGGTTGTGTGCTTGTGTAGAAGTCAATAGACACAGTGAACTCTGAATTTCTTTCTCAAAAAAGTATTCTTAAGGGTTTGATATCAGATTTAATGACATGGAGCTATAATAGTTTTCTATCATTTTTGTGTGTGTGCATGCTGCAGCCATGCACTGGTGTGTGTGTGTGTGTGCTTCCCCTCCGCCAGACAAATGGGTCAGCAGTTAAAATGCCAACGCTGACCCTGCTGTCACTTCACATGGACGACTACTGCCAGACGCGCGCGTGTGTGACGTTTTTGTGTGTGTATGTGTGGAGCAGTGTGTACCACAAATATACATTTATGGAAGAACAAATTTCAGTGTGTTGGCATGTTAATAGAACGATAAGGCACTGATGTCGTCCTCTCTGGTTCACCTTCTGCTTTGGATCGATGTTCTTCAAACACAGTCACATCTCTCTGTCTGTGGCTCTTCCAGGTATTTACGTAACTGTCAAAACACAAAGATTTCTGCTTTGCTGCCTCACTCTGTTGATGAGACGGCACTCCAAAGAAAAAACTTTTCTGCTACACCCCCCCCGTATCTTTCTCTTTCGTTCTCACTCTCATAAGAAATGTCACCCCTTAACAAAGCAAAGTTTAACCGGTTTTTCTCCTTGTGCTTTCTGCATGTGAACCGTAACATTTCTTTTCGCTTCCTCCCTCTGTTTACTTTTAAGCTCCTCTGCTTCTTCCTCCCTCTAGCTATTATAACTTCTCTCTTCGTCCCTCTCACCCTTTTCATTTTATATCAAATCTGTTTACAATGGTAAAGAGAGCGCTAGATTATCAACAGAACTACAAACATGCCTTCCTTGCTATCGCTCACCAAATGTTACCATGAAAACAAAGATCTGATTGCACCCTCACATTGGGACATGAAGGAGGCGTTGTATTCATGGAGGGTCCACATTCCACGGAGCTACTCGAAGAGAGAAAAGAAAAGTGAGAGAGACACAGGGGGGGGGCAACCCTAATTGACGGATTCAAATCTGATCCTGATCTGTAATTCAACTTCTCTCTCCTCCTGTTCGCTCACTTTTTCTCACAGCCATCATCTCTCCTCGTCTCAGCTCTCTCCTCCCTGTGAACTGTGCTCGGCGAGGCTTGCAGCTGAACAGACATGCTCGTTCAGCTTCCATTTCAGACCATGACGAGGAGAAACAGTGATGAAACAGAAATATTTAATCCTTGGAGCCGTCTTTCTCTCTTAAACCTTCAGTCAGTGAGACTCCAGCTCATCATTTGATCTGTTTTGCTCACACTTGACACCCGGTATAGAAGGCTTGGCATTTAAAATTGCCACAATTCAACCAGTCTTAAAAAATACTTCCTCACTAACATATTTATTACATTAAATGACTTGCCTCCTCTCAATGGTTGAGCATCCGTCTGGCTCCTGACAGAACTGCAGCAGTCACTCAGATGGGTGAAAACATGGGAATGGCATCAAGTGATCCTTTGCACTGCTTCAAGACTCTTCCAATTATGAGCAACTTGGCTTACAGAGCTGACAGAGACGGACAACTGACATAATCTCCGTGGAAACGCTGCTATAAAGCCGCCAGATACCTTTGCCGAATCTTGTTCTGTGACACAGCTTGTTTCTCGAGTGTTAAATCTTCTTTAGATATTAAATGAAGCATTGGAATCGACATGAAAACCGGCTATCATAACATTTGCCTGCCTACCCTGTAATTTAAAGCTCCATTAAGCAATACTGTTGATGTTGACACTGAATGAAATGATTCATTAAATAACATCCCAGCCTGCAGCTCATTGTTTGCTTTGCCAGTCTGTGTGGCTGAGTGCGGACAGATACTGAGCTCAGACAAGATGATTGGACATTATGAGTCCACCATGACATGACTGAAAACACAAGTGAACGAGTGAGAGAGACTATTGGTGTGCGTTTATAGTCAGTAGTTCAGCCCTCTGTCCTACAACATCTGTATACACGAGGAACAGATATGTGTTTTGGAATAAGAGTAATTGCTGCTGTGTTGTTTTTATACTGCACAGAAGTTGTAAGGTGGTCAGAGTGGGCTGTTTACGCAAAAGGACTGTGACATCAGAGACGGGTCCCTGTGTCCCATGTCTGATTAGCTGCAGGCTACTTAAGCACTCTGGTTAAGGTTCAGGAGACACTGTTAAATATTGAAAGTCACAATGTTGTGTCTCATGCTTCAGCATTCAATATCATCAGGAACACAATCTTTCCTTAACCTGAACCAAGTGCTTTGCCTGAACACAACCATACAAATGTCTAACATGCTTATTGCAAGTACTACTGTAGGGAAACAAATGAAGCACAATGACAGTATGCTGATACTTCTCATAAAAACATGCTGTGTTGGCTGTGAAAGGCTTTCAGATAGTTTCTATAGTAGTGTGTCAAAATGTGCTGGAAACTTCTGAATGCAAATTTGATATACAGTATATGAACTGAATTTCAATATATAACTAAGCAACTTTGTTAATGATTGAAAAAAAAAAAAAAAAAAGTATATATATATATATATTCATGTTCATTTCTAAGTCTCTCCTGGCGTTGGGACTGAAACACAGCGGGTTAATACAGCTGAAGGAATTCAGTACCTGTGGGACAGTCACCTTCTTCTCATGCAGCCTCTCATTTCTGCACTCATCTAAAAATTTGATTCTATCTGATGGTATTTTGTTTATTTTTTTGTATATTTTTTTTACAGCACGAGACTGCCCAGGCTGCCAGCCTTAAAGCAAGAGTAGCACAACAATGAAGTCTAACAGTGACAGTGTAACGGGTTGTATATGGACCCAAATGCAACACACAGGATTCCAGGGATCTTTGACCTTTTATTACAAACTTCGATAACAGCAGACAGAGTTTAAACTGGGTCAGGATCAGAAGGCTAGTGGGTTTACCGGGAGTCAGGCAAGGCGGGTAAAACAGGGGCAGGCAGGGTTTCCAGATACAGCAGGCAGAGTAAAACAGGATCAGGATCAGAAGGCTGGTGGGTTTACCGGGAGTCAGGCAAGACGGGTAGAACAGGGGCAGGCAGGGTCGGTAACAGGAGATCAGTCTGTGAGAGCGTGCTGGAGAGTCTGGCATGGAAAACCGAAGAACAATCTGGCAAATGTGTCTGGGAGGCAGGAGTCTATATAGGGGCTTGATTACTGATCAGAGGCAGGTGAGTGAACAGGTGAAGGGAGTTTAGACTGATGAGGAGGGAGTGACTGACAAGTAGAGTGAGGAGGGTGTGGAGCTGAACTGTGACAGATAGAGCTCCAATTCTGGCTTCTATTTCAGCCTTTAGTCGCTGCTCTGCCTCTGGTGGTCCCTTCTGTTCTCTCTCCAATAAACCGTCTCTCTTTCTAACTTTCTTCTTCTCCTCTTTCTTGACAGCACCCATCACAAACATAATGCTATAAAGGTGTATTCTTACATGGCATGTTAAACCAGCTTTATGTGAGGGAGGGAGAAGAAAAAAGAGAGTGCTGACATCAGACAGACTGATGTGAGCAGACGTAGACCTGATTTCTCAGTTTCCCTTCTATTAATATCTGGTTTTGTATCTTGTGGGAATATTTTCAGAGCCATTTTTTCCCCTCACAGGCCACACCAGGGAACATTGTTCCAAAATAATCAGTATGAAAGTGAATTCATCTGAAACATACTCATGAGAGAGGAACAGGTGTAGCTTCATCAGGACATTCAGATTATTGTTGATGACATCACATGTCATTGTGGCACCAAGACTGACTGACTGACAGTAAACATGGACACTGTTGGAATCACAAAGCCTTCTGTTATCTGCTATCACTGCTTCTTTGGTCCAGTGACTGAACCTGAGAAAGTGGAAGAATTACATGTAGCATCTCTGAGCGATCACTGAGCTGAAGCTGGTTGCAATGAAAAACGCTTGGAGCTTCAAGAAATATGTCAGACTTGATTACTTCATTTCTGTGTGTTGAGCTGTGCATGTTTTTTAAGCATTGCATTAGCAAAGCTGGATGAAATCGACAACACTTGATAAAACATCCTGAACAAGTTTTTAAGCTCACTTTAGGTGTTTTTAGCCTTTGACAAAAAAGAATCAGTGCAGAAACACCTTCGGCAATAAGTTGTGACGTAGCAAACATAGGGCTGCAGGATTATGGCCAACATGATAATCATGATTATTTTGATCAATATTGAGATCACGATTATTTATCTCGGTTAGTCATTGATTTTATGGTAAATGGATAATGGTCTGTACGTGTATTTCTCTTTCTAGTCTTCCGACCACTCAAAGCTCTTTAACATCATCATTCATTGACACACTGATGACGGGGCTGCCATGGTGCCACCTGCACAGCAGGACTAGGGACGACCCTGCTCTGCCACTGAGCCACAGTCGCCCGGTCAAAACATTTTATTGCACTTTAACATTTAAATAAACAGAGCACGGCTTCCACTTCAATGCTGTCAAGACAACTGTCTCTATTGTCCTACCACAGACAGTACGATAGCCAAGGAGACTTGTTGTGTTTCCGGTTTGCAACACTTTGCTTCCTCTAAGCTGTAGCCGGCTTTTATTGGCTCCAAACCAGTTTCATTTCAAAATTGTGTTTAAAAGTAGCTTGACAATTGAATGGAAATACAACTACTGTTATTATACCCACAGAGTGTCATACCTTGCACAACCAACAACAACCGCATTCTTCTTCTTTCACACACAGCCTTGCTCAAGGACAGTTGCACTGCAGTTGGTCATAGAGCATTTCTACAAACATAGAGTTTTGGGATTCATACTAACAACCTCCCAGTCATTAATCCACCTCTCAAACTGAATGTTATGGCTTATAAACACACCACTTTGCTCCTGATATTTACTGACAAGGTTGCTGATCCACACACACACACACACACACACACACACACACACACACACACACACACACACACACACACACACACACACACACACAGATGCCCTTTAGGTGTTTACTATGCAGAATGTATTCACCACACACAGCTTTTGTTTATGCAGCAATATGCTGACTAACACACTAACACAAACCAAAAACTCAACCTTATTATGCACAAACACACATTCACCCACTGTCCCACACACAGGCAGTCACACATGTGCACAGCCCCAGAGTGTACCTGAGTGGGACCTTGCTGTGATTTAGGTCACTAATCCGTTTCCACGGCGATGGCCTGCCTGCACATCAGAGCACTGGGCTTTGTTGTCATGCACCTCTCTCTCTCTCTCCACTTGTTTTTTCTCTCAGTGTGTCTTCTTGTGTCTCTGCTTATCTGTTGTAATTTCATTCGATCATGTGTGTGTGTGTGTGTGTGTGTGTGTGTGTGTGTGTATATTAAATAGAGGCCAAGCTGTTTACAAGACTATGGAAAGGTACTGTTGAGTATCAAGTAAACACGGCATGATCGTATAAACACACACACACACACACACACAGTTGTATGTACCTATTTCATGACGTGGTTCTATTCGCTGACAACTCTGATTGCTGCAAAGGAAATGAGCAGCTGGGTCTTTGTGTGTGGAGAGTTACCCGTTCTCTTCATTCTAATAGGATTTCCTCCCATGAGTTAAAAAGCCTTTAAGAGCCTCTGAAGGTGCTACATTCTGAATTCAGAGCATATCTATGATTGAGGGAACACCAGTGCTGACAGAGGTGTTAAAGCCTACAACATGTGTTTCTTTATAACAGCCTCTTATTCTGTACAAATACATTTATAACCAATAAACTCATTCCCTCTTGCAGATCTTAGGAGGAGGATCACTTCTAATTCTGCCCCATTTGATTCTTTAGTTTTCTCAGCCCATGACCCAAATGCATCATTTATTGTCTTACCCTTGGACCCTGGCTCATTAAAAGCGATTAAGAGTTTTGGCATGCGGGGACACAGCTGACGCCGACTCCACATCAATGTTAAGTTCGTATTTTAAAAGAAGGATAAAGTCTCTTTCTGGGGAAATTCAAGCCCAAAACAAAAGTCTAATGCTCCATGAAAGGAATGGATATTAAAATGCATAGTTCAACTCAACACGTACGATTCGGTACACAAACATCCACATTCAGAAGCCTTTTTCCTGATAAATGATATTCATTACAACAGTATGAGCTATTAGAATAGCAGACTGTCAACTAACAAGTGAACACATGTGGAAGCTTGTTGCTACCCACACAATGATCCCAATCAGGCTTTGTCTTCTGCAACAAACTCATGAGAAGTGACACGCCAACACAATGGGCATGGGTTCATATCTAGGAATGTCTGCTTAGGGGCCCTGTGTGAGAGCAAGGATGAGACAGGACTGAAATGTACACACGGTGTCATGCACTACATCACGATGAACACATGAACACACATTCCTCAAGTACAAACTATGGAAATTTGATGACATATATGTCACCAATCTCTGTATTTCCCTGAGACGCAACATTAAATGAATCAGTTGATCAAACTAATTAATAGATGACTTTACCAGATTTAAATGTAGGTTAAACTACTGGGTGAATTGTCAAATATGACTTTTTCAAAAAGCAAAAGTTTCTTGCTAGTATGTTAGCAGCCTGAGATCTTTAGAAGCGTTGAAACAAGTTAGAAGTTTTAGTTGTGTAGCTTTACTCTGCGGCTTGAAAGAAAGCACCAAGCGTAATCAGCGTCTACTGTAGCATTTCATTCTGAATTGGGATGTGATCAAGCTCTAAAGAAGTTGGAGAAGGAGTTGATTGAGCTCATAAAATAACATTACACATCTATGAAATGGATTTTAAAACATACACAGTGTGTCTGTCAATTATGGAGTATTACATTCAGTATAATTAAAAAGAATTCCCCCTGCTAAATCCTTCATTTTCCAGCAGACTTCACGACAAAGAAGTGGATGTTTGGGCTCCTGACACACAAACACTTTAGAAAATGAGGGATGAAATGCAGCATACTTAACCCAAATAGTTCTCTAGAAATATGTCTGCAAACTAAATCTAGTGGTGAGCATCTCCCTGCTCGGCAACCACACAATGACATAAGTAGCCCGAATTCAGTCCCTTTGAATGCAGAGTAGTTTTATGGCGAGCTGTAACTCTGTGGGGCAATTAGCCTGAAGGTATAGTGAGCCAGGCTCTGGGTGAGCAACGGGGGATTCATGACTGACATTTAAGAGTACATCTAAGGTAGCTGCGCCATTCAGGAGCCCCAGTGCAATGAAAACACACCAGTTGGACTTTTTTTCTAATTCTGGGCAAAGTCAACTTTCCCCTCTGAGAACATGAAAAAGGCTGTATCTAATGGACACATCAAGGTTTGATTATGCCGTCTCATGAAAGCTGCAACAAAATATTTTTTTTCACCATAGACTGAATACCAAATGAAGTATTTTTATTTTTTTTTAAACATTTACAAAATGGAGGCATGTGCTCAAAACAAACTGTAAGTGTGACTGACCATACACTTTCTAAAACTACGACATAAGGCAGTGCTTCAATTACTTCTTATGCCGCTTAGATTCCAGTTTGGCTAATGTACCACCTTTGTTAGCTCCGCTTTTATGCAGAATTTGCTTTTTCAATTCAATTCAATTTATTTTGTCTAGCCCAAAATCTTGAATCACAAATTTGCCTCAGAGAGTTTTTCAATCTGTAAAGCATACATACATCCTCTGTCCCGGGACCCTCATATCGAAAAAGGAAAACCTTTAACGAGGAAAAATTTGAATTTTTGCAACAAATTGGTACCGTTTGTCTCATCTTACTATGGCTATGCAAGCTAAAGGTGTCTTGCCAATGACTATTAACTATTAACCCTCTCTATAGCACTCCGTCCGGAATGTGTTTAGAGCCCACTTAAGTGTTTCGCTGAGCAAACAGTGGAATACCCCACTACACACTGCAGCAGGACTCCCTCAAAGACATTTTTTAAGTCTTGAGGTCAATTAGTTTCAAGGTAATTAGCTAGTCTGAGTGTCACTGAATGCAAAGGAATAAGCCTGACTATTTAAATGAACACACACACACACAAGACGGACGACAGAGAGAAAGACTGAGAAGAATGGGTCTACTGTGTAACACAGACAAAACTAGAAGTTCAGTGATGATAAGTGGACATGTGTGTGCCATGTGTGTGTGTGTGGAGGATCAAGAGAGAGGAGAAGGCGATCCCCAGGAGAAGTTATTCAGCGCTATTAGCTTAGTGCCTGTTGTAGTTAGCTCTCCTCTGTCTTTGTCTCTATCCACGAGAGGAAATGTAATTATATCCTGAGACTACAGCTAAGCCATGCCCACTCATCTGCACCACATATTCAAATGAAATACATAAATTGAATAAACCTGTGAGAGCGTAATTAAAAAGGGGGGGAAAGGGTGAGAAAAGTGGCTGTGTGTGTGTGTGCGCATCCTGTGAAACTGTGAGTGGGCAGTCAGTGTTTCTCTACATATGGAAGTCAACTTAATTGGTTGACTTTAGCTAGCCTCACCGCATTAACCGCACTGAGTGGGCGCAACAACTACGTACACATACAGAAGGTGCGCGCACATACACACACACACAACACATCGAGGTAAACAGCAAGTAAATGCAGACTGCATAAATCCGTTTTGTGCAGCGGTGTTGGTGTCATCATGCAGACGGTTAAGCCTCTTTCACACATGCTCATGTGTGAATGGGAACATGAATCGATACTCAGGGAAATCTGTACCGCCAATTTTACACCCCAAGACCTCGTAACATTTCAGGGACAATGTGATAAGAGCAGTACTGCTGTGGTGACAAGCACAAAAACACGTGTGTGTTTGTTGCAATGTAAATGTAATCATGTTTATATATTATTATGGTTTAGGGTGACTGTGGATCGGTGGTAGAGCAGGGTTGTCCTTCATGTTCCTGCGGTGTATGAATGTTAGGCCATGTCCACACTACTCCGTTTACATATTAAAACACATATGTTTTGCAACGTTTACACTGAGCGTCCACACTATGCCGGAGTTTTCGAGCACTGAAAACAGAGAAGTTTGAAAACTCCGAGGACGGATACGTTTGAAAACTCCGGGGTTACGTCTTCGTGTGGACGGTCGACTACGGATACGTTTAGAAACGATGATGTCCACACCCGCGTTCTCTACTTGATTGGTTCTTAGCAGTCACGATGTGTCCTTCCCTCATTCGTCACACCCCTATCACGTGACCGGTTCCCGGAAAATCATAAACAACAACATTGATAATCGATCGACTACCAGGTTAATTCAACATGGACAACTGATTACAGGTGTTGCTGACCTTGTTGTCTTTACTAGCAGCTGTTGTTCAGTTAAAGTCTGCATTTCTGCAGAGGAAGCAGCTGTTAATGGAGCGATTAGTGAGCGGCGTGTCCAGCGGCGTTATCAGACCTACGGAGCGGACGTCTGAAGTCACTGTTAGTGGCTTTGAGGAGGACGGACACAAAACGGAGGATTTTGATTGTTGTCCACTACGACAGAGACTTCAGACACCAGCAGAGCTACGAGTGAGAACAGACAACAACAAAACCGAGGAAACGAGTGAGAGACATGTGTTGAACATATTTATGGACCCATAATCTAGTAAACTTTAATGTGTACGTGTTCATTTTAAAGTAAATTTGATATGTGAGAGAGAGAGAGAGAACAAGACCCGCAGCGCTGTAACTAAGTCTGAAAAATAAAACTTCTAAAACTTTCTACGAAATGTGTCTGTTTGAGTTCATAGAGGAAGATT
This sequence comes from Anarhichas minor, assembly GCF_050575085.1. Lineage (NCBI taxonomy): Eukaryota > Metazoa > Chordata > Actinopteri > Perciformes > Anarhichadidae > Anarhichas > Anarhichas minor. The sequence goes on along the minus strand of NW_027466460.1, from coordinate 3,371,606 downwards.
TTAGAGAAGATCTTAAGTATCAAACACGACCTTTCATTATTAAAGACTACTTTATTAGTATTCTTTAAACTAAGCAACCAATCTACTTCCTGTTTACATCGACACCCATGCGCATGCCCAGTGTACGTGGAGAGTCACGTGATATTCGTTTTCAGGCGTTTTAGTCTGGATGGAGATCATCTCGAAAACGATGCTGAAACGGCGTGTGGACGGAGAACGTTTTTGTGTTAAAAGTTAAATGTTTAACACAAAATGCCGCACAAGTGCCATCGCACTTAACAACCGAACATGCAGGGATGAAATGAATTGATGAAAGAGAATCTCACTTTTTCATTTCTCCTTACTTTATGAGCAAGTAAGAAAAGTAGTTCGCCACCTGATTCCAAAGTTATCACCCACGCCTGCAGGTTGTTTGTGTCCATTCATTCATGTTACACAAATGAAGAAAGCTGACAGAAGATAGGAACATTTCCTGAGAAATCTAAATGACTGCTTTCTTTTTCTTACTGCGTTTAGATGAGACGACTGTGTTGAGAATGTAGTGAACAGAGTGTGCGTTCATGTCAAAGATGAGTATGGAGGTTACCTCATGAGGGTTTGTGTTCTTTATGTTGCTCAAAACAAGAGCGCATATTTTAGCATGAGAATGCATGAAGACCGTTATCACCTGGAAACAGATGAAAAGCAGAGTTTGTACTGAGACAAATCCTCACAGAACCCGAGCTGCACAAATTAAAGAAGCTGGCTCGACATGAATGAAGCACTGTAACATCTACCGTGAGACTTTGTCAGTAAAGAAACTGTCGAAGGATTTCAAATCTGTGCTGGGCTGCTGTCAGAGTTGTGACATTTCTCAAGGCAAGATCAATGACTTCACAATGTTTGGTCTGCTCAGCTCAGAGAAGGGCAATTGCCACAAGTAGCTTCTTCTGCACCCTGAAGAAAGGTGGATACAAAGGAGAGAAGAGGTCACAAGACTCCCTGAACTACACTTTCAGGTGGAGATGTTGGTGCATGAGCAACATTCTTCTTATTGTTGCAGTATGCTATCAAAAAGAGCTAACCTGGCAAATAATATATAATAACAATAGTATCCCTTTTGCAAAGACTGTCAAATAGCCACTACTCTACATGGATGTGTTGGGGAGAAGGTAAGTAATTCCCAAACATTGTTACATTTCATTTAGTTGTATTTTGTATTTCAGAAGGGGATGGGAAACCAGACTTGGTTCCCGTGGAGAACTGATACCTAGTTGTCCGATTCCTAGGAATCGCATGCCTCTGTGAGTATTGATTACTCTTGTTGATGCTCTCCGACAGTTGCGCATGCACCATGACATAACGGGAAGTGCACGCTGTCTCATGTTTATGTTTGTGTGATACTGGAGCAGAAGAGAAAAAATGGTGCCTGTGCTGCCCTCAGTATATGTGCTGTGATACACCTTGGCAGTTAGACAAACTCCTTCCTGACATCACGACTCTGAAGACAGTGCCCGTTGTCCACAGGTTTAATGACGTAAGAAAGAGTAAAACTAAAACACACAAACGGCATAATGAATACAAATAAAATGATTTCTCTTTAACCTTACACATACACACAATGTACATATACTGATTCTTCAATGAAATACATTGCTTTGTTTTTAATCGCTGCTTTTTATGTATTTACTGCTGATATGAACTTTAACAACAGTCATAGCGGAGTTACTAATGACTCGATGGACTTTGTGCATAAAACTTCCCAAAACTAAACATTGTCACAAAAATAATCATCTGCGATCATAAGTAACAATAAAACAAATCAATACATACCAATGATGCTATCAAAAGGCATAAGATGCAGGCAGACTCAACTGGATTGGAAAACTACCGAAAACAGCGGCTCTGAGCCACGCTCTTCCTTCACTTCCTGATTATAAGTCACCTGACAAGTTACAGGACACTTCCTGTTTCAAAATAAAACGTATAACATACTGACTTAACAATTGTAACAAAACACTCCCCGCCTGGCGTGAATACACGCCACTCAATAAATCCTAGACAGTTCACTTCACTGGGCCTCTGGGGGGAGAAGAAGCACTACCTCAGAGACAGGCCTAAGAAAGAGTTTAGTCACTCCTGTTCGTGTGACCTTGATCTCGACCTTTCGCACCTTCCCGTCTTCGCTGGGGAAGGTCTGTGTTACCAGCCCAAGAGGCCATTCATTCCTTGGTACTTGGCTATCCTTGAGGAGAACAACACTTCCTGGGTTGATGTTCGGATGAGTGGACTGCCACTTCTTGCGTGCCTGTAGTGTTGGGAGGAATTGCTTTCGCCATCTGTCCCAGAAGGTGTTAGACAGGTGCTGGACCTGCCGCCACTGGTGCTTGTAGAGGTCTGAAACTCCAAACTCTCCAGTAGGAGCAGAAAGGACATTCACTTTTTGAGTGAGAAGAGCAGCTGGAGTGAGTATAAATGAGTCCTCAGAGTCAGTTGTCACAGGAACAAGAGGCCTGCCATTTATAATGGCTGTCACTTCTGCCATGAAAGTCACCAGCACCTCATGGGTAAGTTTGTCCTTCAGCTGAAGGAACATGGAGTCCAAGATTCTCCTTGCAAGACCAATCATTCTTTCCCATGTACCGCCAAAATGAGAGGCGTGCGGAGGGTTAAAGGTCCAAGAGCAACCTTGGCCTGACAGGTAAGACTTCACCGTTGTGTTGTCAATGTTTGAGGGTATCTTCAACTGCTTGCAGGCACCAACAAAGTTGGTGCCACGGTCTGAGCGGATGTGTTTGACAGGACCGCGCACAGCAAGAAAGCGCCTTAGCGCGTTGATGAAGCTGGATGTGTCAAGAGACTCTATGACTTCAATATGAACCGCTCGTACGCTCATACACGTGAAGATTACGGCCCATCGTTTACTGTGTGAATGGCCTCCTCTTGTTCTACGTGAAGAGACACTCCAAGGGCCGAACACATCAAGCCCGACATTCGTAAAAGGAGGTTCTGTCGAGAGACGATCCGCTGGAAGACTGGCCATCTTTTGAATTGTAAGTGGGGCTCTAAGCCTTCTGCAGGTTATACACTGGTGGATGATGTTGCTCACTTTTCTTTTGCCACCAACTATCCAAAAACCAGCTGTACGGACAGCCCCTTCTGTAAACAGACGGCCTTGGTGATAGATTTGTTCGTGGTGATGCTTGATGAGTAAGGTTGCAACCTGATGTTTGCCAGGAATAATCACTGGAGTCTTTTCACTCTGATCAAGGTTTGCATTGTGGAGGCGGCCTCCGACTCTCAGAAGGCAGTGTGCATCAATGAAAGGATCCAGATTTTTGAGAGAACTACTTTTAGGAATCTGCTCATGTTTTTGGATACATTTGATCTCTTGACTGTAGACTTCCTCCTGTACTGCTTGAATGATGATGTGCGACACTTGATCAGACTCCTCAACAGTGTATCCTGTTTTGCAGTGATGCCAGCCCTTACAAGGGCTGTTCTTCAAGGTCATGTTGAAAAGACGGGCTATGTGTATGAGGCGAATAATGGCCCGAGTTAGAGACTTCCAGGATGAGAACTTCGAGAATCGTTGAGAACCAAGCTGCTTGGATGTTGTTGTAGTACTCAAAGTGGACACCAGAGGGCGAATGTCTGGGTCTGAACCCGGGTCTACAAGCTCGTAGGTGCTCTTTGAGGCACTTGTCTCTGGTGTGTACAGAGATTTGGGTCCACTCAGCCAGTTTGTGTCGTTCAAACGGCCTGCAGCGACAGAACGTGTAGCGTGGTCCGCAGGGTTCTGTTCTGTTGACACGTAGCGCCATTGATCTGGGTGAGAGGACCTTCGGATACGTAATACCCGGTTACTTACATATACATAAAAGCGCCTGGTTTCATTAGAAATGTAGCCAAGGACTACCTTGCTGTCTGAGTGGAAGGTTGTTTCATCGAGCTGAAGGTCTAGTTCTGCCAAGATTAAGTCTGCTAACTCCACTCCAAGCACTGCTGCGCAAAGTTCCAGTCTCGGAATTGTTTGCTCAGGACGGGGGGTCAGCTTGGCTTTGCCCATTACAAATCCCACATGGTTATTTCCAGCACAGTCAGTTACTTTTAGATATGCCACAGCGGCGATAGCTTTCGTGGATGCGTCAGAAAAGACGCACAATTCCCTTCTGACAGCTGCTGGGGGCGAAGTTGTAGTGTAGGCTCTGGGAATAGAAAGCTGGGACAGTTCTTTCAAAGATGCTCTCCAAGATGTCCATGCTTCCTCCATTTCTTGGGGCAAAGGCGAGTCCCAGTCACCTTTCTCAATTGTGAGTTCTCTCAGAATAGCCTTACCTTGTATTGTGACTGGTGCTACAAACCCTAGAGGATCGTAGAGGCTGTTGATTGTGGACAAGATACCCCGTCGAGTGTAGGGTTTTATCTCCTCAGAGACGCCGAAGTGGAAGCAGTCGGTCTGGAGGTCCCAATTGATTCCAAGGCTACGTTGCATCGGCAGCGCATCTGCACTGAGGTCCAGGTCTTTAAGGTCTTTTGCACGATCTTCGGCCAGAAAGGCCTCCATGACCTCCTTGTTGTTTGCTGCGATCTTGTGCAGCCTTAAGTTTGATTTGGAGAGAACTTCCTGTGTTTTTTTCAGCAGGTTGACCGCAGCTTCGACTGTGGGCAGGGACTTCAACCCATCGTCTACATAGAAGTCACGCATCACAAAACGTTGGACGTCAGGGTCGATGTGGAGCTCACTGACCTGAACAGACTGGTGAAGTCCATGAATCGCTACTGCGGGTGAAGGACTATTTCCAAAGACGTGGACCGTCATTCGATACTCCACAATGTCTTTGGAGGGGTCGTTATCTTGGAACCATAGAAAACGAAGGAAGTTCCTATCGTCTTCCCTTACTGAGAAACAATAGAACATCTGTTCTATGTCCGTTGTAAAGGCGATTGCTTCCTTTCTAAAGCGCATCAGTACACTGAGCAGCGTGTTGTTCAGATCAGGCCCAGTCAACAGCACGTCATTGAGCGACACACCGTTGTACTGGGCGCTAGAATCGAAGACCACTCGTATTTGTTTTGGTTTTCTTGGATGGTACACACCAAATATTGGCAAGTACCACTGTTCTTCATCCTCACTGGGAAGAGGAGCTAACTCAGCGTGACCATTCTTGAACATCTTGTCCATGAAAATGAGAAAGTGGTCTCTCATTTCAGGCTTCCTTTCAAAGTTGCGCCTGAGCGACTTGAGACGGTTCAATGCTTGTGGCCTGTTATTGGGGAGCCGTTGACGTGGGCATTTAAAAGGTAATGGAGCTACCCAACTGTTGTTTGCATCTTTTGTTAGTCCTTCTTTCATTATTTTCATGAAGGAGATGTCTTGGATAGACGGAGCCATGTTGTTGTCATCTTTGGTCTGCTTGAATATGTTATGTCCTAAGCTGTCAACATCACAGTTTGATATCTCCTCAGGATGTGTTTGGAGGTGGTTTGTGGCCTGGGTGTCACTGTATTTTTCCTTTACACAGAACACGTTAGGACACGGGTCAAAGAGAGTAGGGCGTCCCCGTTCCGTGGTGATCGTGTAGAAGGCGCTGACTGTCGGTGGTTTGTGAACACGACCTAAACATATGTTACCCACGATGACCCATCCCAGATCCAACTTCTGAGCATAAGGTAGGTTGTGTGGGCCATTGACCTGTTTGCGGACCTTGTGGACTCTGATAATATCCCGACCTAAGAGAAGCATAATTGGGGCCTGTGGGTCGATATCTGGGATGAGTTGTGCAACTGACTTTAGGTGTGCGTGATGAAAAGCTGCATTGGGAGTTGGAATCTCATCTCTGTTATTTGGAATGTCATCACATTCTATGAGGCTAGGTAGTGGGATGCTGACGGTCCTATCCAAAGATTCCACAATGTAGCCACTGGCCCTTCTTCCTGTCGCTTTCTTTACTCCAGCACATGTTTTCAATGAGTAAGGAGCACTTGGACTTTGGTCGTTGAAGACTTCGAAGAACTGTGAACGAACTAGTGATCTGTTGCTCTGTTCGTCCAGAATCACATACATCTTCAGTTCCTTGCAATGTGTGATGATGAAGCACAGCATTTGAAACAGACATTATTCTCTTTTAAGAATGTCTTACGGTCTTCGATGGGCTTTTCTCTGAATGCACGGCATTTGCGTATAGGGTGAGGTTTTTTATGGATTGGACACAGTTTGTCACAGTCATCGAATTTCGTTGAGGGCTCCCTAGGATCAGAGATGGCTTTTGGAAATATCTCTGTTTTGTGAACAGAGACTTCTTGCTGTCTGTTTGGCTTCCAAGCTGTTTTTTCTGTCCTGGGAGACATGTCTAAGTGAGAGACAAAGTTGAAACTTGGGTCATTTTTGACACTAGCTTCATGGCTAACAAAGTTTACGAAGCAGGCAAAGGGGGGATATGAAACGTGATATTGCCGCTTGTAGGATGCCCCAACTGACGCCCACTTTTCTTGCAGACCGAAGGGGAGCTTCTGTACAATTGGGTTGACGCCTCTCGCTGTATCGAGGAAAGAGAGGCCGGGCAGGTCTCCTTCAGCTTTGGCTGACTCTAGTTCCATTAAAAGATCACTCAACTTTGTTAGTTTAGAATAATCTCGATGTGTTATTTTTACGATACGTTTGAACAGAGCATCTTCTATTACTTCTGCGGAGCCATAAGTTTGTTCAAGTCTGTCCCATATCATAGCCAAGCCTGCTGATGGATGATTGATGTGTATTGCTCTTATGTGCTCGACGTGTTCTGCTGACTCTTTGCCGAGCCACTTAAACAGGAGATCCATTTCTTCGCTTGGTGCCAGGTTCAAACCTCTGGTTGCGTTTTGAAAAGAGCGTTTCCAGGCTCTGTAGTTCTGAGGTCTGTCGTTGAATTGAAGTAGGCCTGTTGCCACAAGCTCACGACGAGCAAAGTATCTCACAAAGTCGCTAATGTTGGAGTTGTTGTTATCGGTGTTTGAAGACGTGGGATAAGATTTAAGAGCAGGATGACCTTCGTCGTTTTGAGGTTCAAGACCTTGCTCAGGAGTGGCATTGTGATTGTCAAACCGAACATTGCGTGTCCTATCGACCTTTTCATCTTTGTAGATGTAAGGCTGCTGTGAGGTGAGGCGAGTTGGTTGAGAAGCTGCATTATGGCCATGTGTATGATGGGAAGCTATATTGGCTTGGGTCGGATGGAATGAGTTGGCTTCAGATTTGATAGATGAAGCTGAAGTTTCGTAGTTAGGGCTTGGCCTTCTTTTTGTTGCAACACCATCATCAAGTAGCTGAGCGTCTGCGTTTTGTGGTTCGGCTTGGTCAATCACGTATTGTTCTGTGCGTTGTGCAGCTTCCAAAGGACTGGAGTCCAAATTTAACATGAAACTATGTCTTTCACTGTTTGCATCTACCGCAGCTTCAAGGGTTTCGGCCTCAGCTACGGCTGCAGCTGTCTCTTTCTTGTAATTGAGCATTTCTATTGAGGCTTCTAGCTTAGCTTTTTCTAGCTTTAGGCTCATTTCCTCTTCGGCGTAGGACATGCGTGCCTTTGCTGCCTCTGCTCTCGCTCTTGCTTTTGCTGCGGCAGACCCCGTTGATGATACGCTTGAGTATGTAGTAGAACATGTAGCGCGGGACCGCGTCTTTAATGAAGTTGCTTTCTCGGACATGGCGTTGTCTGGTGACGTACCTCTGTTTAGACACCGCTGTGATGATCATCCACTGGCTGCGTGTGATGACGTTGTTAGTAGCGTCTGTCAGCTGGCTGCGTTATCTTGCCCGCTAGAAAGCCATTGTTTTACTGTGCTGCCCTCAGTATATGTGCTGTGATACACCTTGGCAGTTAGACAAACTCCTTCCTGACATCACGACTCTGAAGACAGTGCCCGTTGTCCACAGGTTTAATGACGTAAGAAAGAGTAAAACTAAAACACACAAACGGCATAATGAATACAAATAAAATGATTTATCTTTAACCTTACACATACACACAATGTACATATACTGATTCTTCAATGAAATACATTGCTTTGTTTTTAATCGCTGCTTTTTATGTATTTACTGCTGATATGAACTTTAACAACAGTCATAGCGGAGTTACTAATGACTCGATGGACTTTGTGCATAAAACTTCCCAAAACTAAACATTATCACAAAAATAATCATCTGCGATCATAAGTAACAATAAAACAAATCAATACATACCAATGATGCTATCAAAAGGCATAAGATGCAGGCAGACTCAACTGGATTGGAAAACTACCGAAAACAGCGGCTCTGAGCCACGCTCTTCCTTCACTTCCTGATTATAAGTCACCTGACAAGTTACAGGACACTTCCTGTTTCAAAATAAAACGTATAACATACTGACTTAACAATTGTAACAAAACAGTGCCAATAAACCTCAGGGGACGCATAACTGAGCTAACTGCTAAGGTTAGCGGAGGCTGCATTGAGTTACATGAGGATGCGTTCATGCTCTATTCAGTAAATATGTGTATTGGGAGGAGGAAAATGATAACGTTGTCATGATGTGTTCAAACGAAATCTTGAAAAACTTTTGGTGAGAAACTTTACAGTTGTTTGAAAGAGATGTTATCACAGCAGTATAGAATAGATATTAGAGGAGTTACAACCTAACTCTAATCATATGACTGGTGTGTTTTATATCAATAATCACTTAAGATGACAATAACAACGTAAAAGTATAGTATTTAGAATTTTTGAAGATTTACACTGAATATTTTACACAAATATTTTTGGGGATGGTGAAGGAAAAGGTCATTCTGGAACCTTGCCAGTCTGTACTCTTTTTCCACTCAACAATCTATCAGGAATCCATTAGGGAATCAATAAAGAATTGGATCGATAAGAGGAACAGTTAATGGAATTGGTATCAATAAAATCTTATCAATGTCCATAGGTGAGATGGGTATGTGTGTCAGTGACTTGCTGGTGGTGTTCAAATGCTTTCACAGAACGTCAGGGGGGATACAGTCCAAAACTGTCAAAGCTCCAATATCCTAGAGCAAAGACAAGGCTAGCGGCTCTATTCCCAAAAAGCAAGGCACTAGCACTGCAAAGGTTATGGGTTCCATTCCCTTTGTGGCTAAAAGGGCAGAGCAAGACATTTTGCAAAGTATAGCCCAGGGCTAGGTCCTGAAATAGCCCTCCACAGTCAGGCTAAATGTTCCCACACACAGTGAAGAGTCCAGTTGGCTCAGTGGTGTGTAGCTGTGGGCTACAGTAGCGGCTTACAGTAGCTCACAGCTCCTTACAGCGGAAAGACAGAGGAAATGATGCACTTACAATGAAGCAACGTTAGCCTGCAACCAAGAAACAATTAAACATGTTCCTTCATACAAATGTATGTACTGTTTCATATTCTTGATTTACTGACCCAACTAATCATTCAACATATGTCTGATGTCTGAGCAAGTCATAGCGTCAGCCGTGCTGCGTTTCAGCTCAACTCTTTAGTTTGTTCTCAGTTTTGATCCTTTTGCATTCCTGCAGCATGTGTGTAAAATCATTTCATAGGAAATGATTCCATTCATCCCCTGAGAAACAAAAGCCACTTTCACACATGCACCATTTACTTTTGAATTTGACAGCATTTTGCCATTAAGTGGTCGTAAGCCAATATGAAGCCAATATCACGATAGCAGTAAATTAGTTACGGCAGTTTGACTGCTCAAGAAGTAGTCAAATTGGTGCTCAGCTCCCCACTGGCATACTCTGCTTTGCATTAAGCTGTGACGCTCAGTTACTTCCTGCAGCAGTGCAGCACTGGTCAAGGCATGCAGATGGTCACATTGCATTACAATGATGTTAAGTTGTTGCTTGTGTGAACGAGAGAAGCTCCCACTTTAATGTGTGAGATGTAGGGCCTCTATGCATGAAATAGCTGCCATCTTGCATTAAAGTTCAACAATCAAATCCATCACGGAGATGGCAAAGTGTAGCTCAAGCCTCAACAGCTGCTGCACAATATAAAGCTTATGCTACTTTTTTCTCAAGTGGAAAATCACTTTTACTTACTCCACCCACACATACAACTCATATGTAACACCTTCATGCTCCCTCTCTAAGGGTTGTCTGACGGCATTCTCATAAATGATAGAAACCTGAAAGTAGACAAGGAGACCAGACAACTCGAATAAACACGAATGAGTGATCGTCTTGTCTCTGGCATGGAAAAAAGGCTGCTGACGAACATCTTTACTCATAGATTTCATTAATGAAATGAACATTGGTTACTGTTGTGACATTTTCTCAGGTTGTCAGGCGTTCTTCATCCAACCAGAAAACAAATCAGTGAAAAGAGAGATGAAATCATTCAAAAGAGGAAGAAAGCATGCAGCCAATAACGCAGAAATACTCATGTATTTACACGTGTTCTGCCACACACAGGTCATCCAGATGAAATGGTGCTGATCAAGCAAAACTGATGAAAGATAACAGCACGCACACACCGTGGCCAAATGAAAAACAGTTTTTGATTAGAATCTCTCATCGTCTCCTCTCTCACTCAGACCACCGGCCGTTTGGCCGCTGTGTGTGTTTTGGTGTGTGTCGCCATGTGTGTCTATCTATCACCACGACAATCCGCTTTAAGGTGAAAGAACCACAACACTGCATTAACAAAACCACAAATGTCAGCGCAGGTCACACACACACGTACACACACACTTCCTGTAAGTTGACCCCGTGGCCTGTTGGGATGGTGGACTTGCCTTGCCCCTGACATGACTAAACAAAAGAGATGGAAAGAGGTGGAGGAGGGGTAAAGGAGGAGGAGGGAGTGGTAGGGGGGGGGGGGGGGGGGGGGGGGGGGGGGGGGGGTAACCATAACAAGGACATGGGGTTAAGTGTGTGTGTGTCCTTTGTATGCAGTTGCTTCTTCTCTGTCATTTTTTTAAAGACACTCAGACTCAGCTTATCATTCTCTCTGATACCCCTTCACTTGGTTTGGAGTGATTTCTTATTTTTGATGAAATCAGACATTACCATAAATACTGATGTCTATTGTATAATGACACAAAATGAATCATAATAAACATAAACAACAAGAAAATCATGTGTTATTTTCCTATACATCCCCTTCGGCCCTCTCTCTTCCCCCATTCCTCCGCCTCTTTCCTTGAGTGTGCGACTGCATACATGAAAGGAGCATGTTGTCTCTCTCACACGTCATCCTGATTGAAGTGTTCCTGTGTGTTTTGGTGGAATACAATTATATGCAAGTTACTGTATATACATATATTTGATTAAAATACTGCAGCACTGTGTTTTTGATGCAAAGCAACACTTGAGATGTGATGCACGAAATGGCTTTTCCAGTAAAGATTTATTGTGAAGTAGCGATGTGGATTGCTGGATGTTAGTCACTGGTGGTAAACGAAGCCCAGGTGCTGCTGAACTCCGGATTTTCAACCTACGGGAAGCACTGAGTTACTCAGGACATATGTAATGTGAATATGATGAAATAAAAATGGTTAAAGCGCTCAATTCAAACCGGAATGAATATGGTGTGTGTGTGTGGTCGTCAATCAGCTACCAAAGCATCTGGAAACACAAACATGTACACACAAGGATTTCAGACTGTTATTGAGCTGTTGTATGTCCACCCATCCATCCATCTGTCAGAAGACACAGCTGCTCCACACCGCCCTCAACGCTGTGCTAACTTTCCACAAGAAGAAGAAGAGAAACTATAAGATCCTTACACCTACACTGCAGACGCAAATGATGATCACAATGACAGATTAAAAACAACACTGATTTTACATTGATTTTAACTGTGGCGTTTTAGGCTCTTCTCACTGTAGTTCTGTTCATTCAAAGGCGGGATGGCTCCCTGCAGGATGCTGAGCAGTAGAGCAACAACAATAGGAATAGAAACACACACAGGAAAGAAGCAGGCACAGGTAAACACACACATTCTCTGTGATCACCCCCCCCCCCCCCCCCCCCCCCCCCCCACACACACACACACACACACCACACACCACCTCCAGGTGCTCATGGTTCATTTTACCGTCACATCGTCTGTCTTCATTTCCCTCAGCAGCTAGATAAGACCTGAAAGGAGCCTGCTAGTGAGTCAAGGCCCCTGTGTGTGTGAGTGCATTGTATAAGTTAATATTTCTTTGTGCTACTTTGGAATGTTACCATTTTCCCCCAATTTGCTACTATTTTTCTCCTCAGTTGTCAACTCATTTCTGTAATATTACTACTAATAATATTAGCTTTGAAGTTTTTGTTATTTGTAAAATCTAGTTTTGAACATCGGTGCCGTTGGGTTTTCGCATCATAAAACAATACACAGGGATTTTGAATTTAGATATGAAGGTTTTTTTCAGGGTGAAACTGAAAAGAAAATGAATGGTGGGTTAATGGTGTGAGGCAAACACTAGCATTAAATAATAAAATGGAACAGTATCTGAGTGGAGATAGATTATTTACGGGAAAACTGTTTTAATTAAAGCTACTACGAGAAACTTTCATTGTGTGTTGATTTTGGCGGACCCTGTGTTTCAAAGTGGTAGTGTTTCCGAGCACCAGAGTCCCTTTAGAAAACCTCTTTTTTTGTGTCCGCAAGGTGGTTGCTGGAGTCTGAGCTGAAAGAGTTTCTAGTGAACCTCCGTGTCGTAAATCATTGTGCCGATTCAGGTTCAGGACAAGCATTAATAATACTTAAAGCTGCGAGCAGCGATGAGCGGGCCCACACATCCTCCCGCACGTTGGAAACCACATTGTGTAAAAGTCATGTAAATCGGATGCTGTTTATTACAAAATGCAGATTTCCTTTCGCCAGCAGTATTAGTAAAAATTAGCTTGTAGGCATCCTCAGGCCATGAGTGTTATCAAGTATGGGAAGTTTGGGACCATTTTGAACAAGTCCAGTGGAGTTACAGCAGCTTTCTTGATGGGGAATCACATAATGTAGCCGCCCGCTACGTCTTAAGATTAATCATTTTTAATCACAAATGTCTTTAGATTGTACTGTCAAAATTTGAAGAGGGTCAAACAAATTCCCTAGGAGGAGTTCGTTAAAGTATAGCGACTACAAATGGGCAAAAATCTATCAAAAAATTACACAAAAATCAAAATGGCCGACTTCCGATATGTTTTAGAGCATGGTTCCAAGAGACTTATTTTTAAGACTCCATGTCATACATTTGCCTACCAAATTTCATACATGTAGGTGAAACGTAGCGCTGGGGTTGCTCTTTTGAAATATTGTATGGGGCGCTATGAAGGCAATTTAAAACGGCCAAGCCAAACCATCATAAAAAATGTCTTCCCATGACCTATGACACATGTACAAAGTTTCATGAGTTTTTGAGCATCCCAAGCCACTGAACCATCAGCTTCCTTTTTCATGGCGAATGATGCGTTGCCACGGCAACAGCGTTTATCGAAAACTCACAATATTCATGGTGAAGCATTTTCATTGTCTTAAGGCTTCCCTTACCAAATTTGAGACTGATCAGGTCGACTAGCTAGGAGGAGTAAATAAAAGTATAAAATGTGACATTTCCTTTTGCCAGTAGGTGGCGCTATGACTATGTGAACATTTTGACATTGAAATGTGGTCAAGCATGAAGTAGCATCATGCATAAGACATTTTGTGCAGATTGGATGATGTACCTTGGAGTTACAACTTCATGTTTAATGCCGAATAGCGCAACATGGCTGCCCCGCCACGTCAAGGTTCTTCCATGAAAACTCACGAATTTAAAAATATTTCATCAAAAAGGTCTTAAGAGCATCATGACCAAATTCGCAGTCGATCACCTAGATTTTGTAGGAGGAGTTTGTTTAAGTACAAAGGCAGAAAACGATGAAAAATGACAAAAAAGCAGAAAATGGGTGAATTACTGTAGCGCCCCCTAGTGGTTGAATGAAATACAAATTACAGTGTATGTTCTACCATGCAAGGTGCACATATACAGAAAATTTGGTAATTTTTGGACAAATGATTTTGAAGTTAGGTGTATTGATATACAAGCCACGCCCCTAAGAAGGTTATTGGTCCATATCTTCCACACGCAATGAGATATAAACCATCTTTTAATGATTTTAGATGATCTCGATCCACTAATGCTCCACAGCAAATTTGGTAGCAATCGGACCAAGCGTGTAGGAGTTTTTCACTAAATTCAAGATGGCGGAAGATTTCGGCAGGCGGAGTTTAGGGGTGTGAGAGGCTTTTTTGTAGAGCTGGCGGAGTTGGATATGTGTGTTGAATTTCAGGTGAATCGGATATACTGGCCGAGGAGCGTATGTCTATTTTCACCAGGCCTAACAAGTGTGCCAAATTTGGTGAGTTTTGGGGTATGGCAAATACTCAAAAATGTGGCCAAAGTTGAAAAATAAAAATTTGAAAAAAACAAATAATAAGAAATCTTACAATTCCAATAGGGCCTTCGCTGGCCCGACGTCGGTTGCTCGGGCCCTAACTATATAAAAAAAAGGTAAAACATTTCTGCTGATGGTTTTGTTTTACTTATGTAGGTCATAAAGAGGCATCAGTATTACATTGAGACTGTTTCATAACCAGTTAAAAGTTCCTCACAGTAACTTTAAGAAAACTCCAGTCAACTAGGAGATTCACTCACATCATTTTCACAAAGACTGGACTCCCAACGTGCAGCTGGGCCTCTACAGGGCTATCATGACGTAATTGTAATTGCAGCTGACAGTGATCCAGTGAGTGCAGCTCTTTGGGAAAAAGGCTTTATTATCACAGACATGGTCAGCGTTTATCTAAGGTGGTGCACAATTTATATCATGGAGGTCACACTGGAATTATCCATGCAAAGGAAGAAAGGGATGACAAGTGTGAAGAGATGGAGGAAATAGGGAGAGTAGTAAGGAGTAAGGAGGATGGGGAGAGGTTGAGAGAGAGAGAGGAAGAAGAGGAGGTGTGCTTGCAAACCATCTGGACTCAGTCTCTGATAAGAAACACTTAGTCAGCGAATACCTCATCACTCAACCAGCTCCCTCTCTTTTTTCTCTCGGCCTTGTGTAAACTAGTCTGAATCTTCCCGCTCTCTCTTTTTTTACTCTCCATTCACTTCTACAGTAAGTGATAAGTGGAAATTAGTGATAAAAATGATAATGATAAGACTTATATGTGGGAAAAGTGGAGAAAAAAGAAAGGTCAAGAACTGTTGTGGCTCAGGAACTCAGCGAGATGAACTCGATACACAAAAGGTTGCTGTTTATCTTATTCTTACTGTCCACAGTGGGAACATACTGTATATATTCAGCTCGTAAGTAGACAATCACATGAAACATGTTTCCACAAACACACAAGTACAACTCATTCACTACACATTTGTTAAACTCATTACTTTTACTTATGTTTTAATGTATTGTGACGCACTACAAACAGAGTGACCATTAAGCTTTTGTTACAAGGTAATTGGATCAAATACACAATGTTAAATGTATTACTAGTATCACCATTATTAATATGTTCGTATTTTTAAGAATGTTATCATTATTATTCAATTGAAAGCATCAAGTGTAAGAAGTCCCATATTGTATAAAGTGAGATTTCCATGTCTTTTTGGATTATAAAGCAGGTCTAGGTGATATATAAATACTGTGAAAGTATCCAAACGCTCAATCCCTGGAGAAAAGTACACAGCCAGTAATCAAAAACTGTGAGATTAATCGAGCCGTCAGGACTTGTGTAAGGTTGTGACGTCACAACTATACAGTGACGTGCTGAAGTGCTGCTAAACCTCGTGTAGCTGACACACACAGTGAGCGGCGCTCTGCGGACAGTCACAGCGCAGATACTTAGACCAAACATGCTGGCCAATCAGAGCAGACTTGGCTTTTTTTGAGAGGGAATCCTTAAAGAGACAGGCGCTAAAAGTACATTTGAGACAAAGGGAGAATACAGACAGTATGAAAAAAATAAAGCTTTTTTTGAACATTAATTGATGAGTCGACTGCCAATAATTGGCAACAATTCTAAAAAGCAATTAACCATTTCATTGAAGTTGTGTCAATTTAATTTGTATATAGATCGATAAAAAAATAATAATCATCATGCGCAGCCTTAGTCTATATTTTGCTGCTTTGCTGAATTTGACATGGCCGGTGGTGCATAACATTAAAATCTTTCTGCAGCACACAAGTCCTGAATAGTTCCCCTAACTAATGCCTCTGTTGAGTAATAGTACCTGTGGTCACCTCATTCTTTATGTGTAAAATAATTTCTGCGTTATGGACCTGACACGCACCTCCTTCCACAATATGATTCATAATAATGTGAATGCTCTGACTGCTTCTTTTGATTTGTCTTCACTCCTGAAATGAGAAGCAGAAAGTTCTTTTTTTTTTTAAATTTGTCCTTTTGAATTAGTGATAAGGAGGGATGGCGCTGTGCTCTCTCTCGGGGAGCTGTCTGACAAACACATAAACAACAATACGCAGACACAAAGTGGAATACTTTCAGACATGTACGAGGTTCATCACACATATATAAATTCCCACTAACGTGCACACTAACTATTCACACAGCAGTCCAAAGGCACACAAACACCCCACAATAAAAACACATTACTGCTACACTCGTATGATAAATGAACTATAAATGCCCTTGTATGTCGTGGAAAATAATAAAAGAAAAATATTGTGAAAAAAATATAAATGAGCTGGACCCTCTGTGCCGCCCCTAGTGAGTGTCGTGTGTGAACTATTGTAAATCTTTGTGTCTGTTCAAGTATGCTTAGCTAAGAATAATGTTATATAGCACATCACTGTGAATGTGTGTGTCTGTGTGTGTGTGTAGTGTACAGTGCATTTTAGGAATAATTGAAACTTTGTATTTTCTGAGTAATAGCCCCATCTAGAGTAATGCAGTCCATCAGGAAAATTACGACAGACGCACGCACACACACACACACACACACACACACAACTATACTTGCAAGGGCAAGCCACTGCCTAACATTCGTTGCTTAACTCCTGTTTCAAAGTGACGTCCTTCCTCTGATGACTTTCATCATCTTTCTAGCTTTGAAACATAAATACACACACACACACACACACACGCACACAGGCCCTTATATCGCAGACACCCAATCTATTTTACACATAACTCGCAAGGGCCTTGTTGCTAGGAGATAGTGCTCTATTTGTGGAGAGAGAGCGACAGAGAGACATACAGCGAGATGGGTGGTGGTGGTGAAGATAAACTAAAGAAAAGTACAGGGATGAGAAATTGAGGAGATAAGAGAGTCAAGTTCCTTTAAAGCAGGATGAATCTCTTAAGACTCTCTCTCTCTCTCAAACATGGACCAGAAACACTGGGACAATGTGTGTGTTCCTGCAGGCCACGCATGGTCGCTCATGTGAATGTGCACATATCCGTGCAGTAAATGCCAGTGTGTGTGTGGCTTCCAACTGCAGCAGTGGTGGGATCCAGCAGGTCATATAATGGTTGGCTGGTCACATTGTCTGCCCCAGCGGTCAGTCCTTCACACACACACACTGTCTCCTTTAATCTGCAAATACATCTATTATAATCTGATAAACCTGCAGAGAAAGAAAATCCTCATCTGAAACGCTGTGGGCCCAACTACACGTCAACAGGCTGAAACTTAAAGGAACACACTCACACTGCCTTCCACTTGTTGTCCTTCTGAGGACAACAAACATCTAGAAAATAACTAATTCCATAGTGAATCCAATCAAAAGTAACACTTTACTTGCATATAAACGGACACACCATATTGATAATAATACTGATATACAATAATGACAGCTGGTCAAGTATATTCAAACTGCGGTGGCACTCGGGTCTAGTTTCCATTGGTGGTAAGGTACCGAAGGGTAAATGTGATGCAGTGTGGATACATTTTTGTTGCTTTTCATTCTCAAACATCTGTGCTTCTGCATTTCTTTCTCCATAAGGTGGACCCTCCAACTGACACTGTTGTATGTATTTAGTAGAAACACACATGAACATATGGGAGAACTGTAGCTAGATTTATTCATTACAAATTGGCCCGTTATTGCCATTAGAAGGAAATAGTCTATTATGTCTGTTGCACTAGTGGATCATCTGGATCAAATGTACCCAAATACGCTACATGCAGAAATTAATAAGAAGAGACACAATTTGTTTATTTCACTACACTTTGTCAATTTCAAGTTTAGATAATGCCTCATTTGGATGTTTGAACATACCATTTCTGAACATAATACAAGCAATAACTGTCTTAATGTAACTAATGGCGTTTCATGGAGAGATATATATGTTTCTTTTGTTTTTTACCCCATTCACCTGTCGTGTCTTCAAAACGTATGTCATGTAACACAACATCTCTTTAGAGGCTGTTTTCTCTAAATGAGACGAGCACTAACATCCACCAAACTTTCCAGTTTGGTTCCTATCTATATTCTGAAGGTTTTTAAAGGTTTGTTCATATATCATTCATAGCCTAATTTATACATCATTTTATTAATAAAAACATGGGAGCAAAAGTATCTTCTGATTTATGGAGTTCAGTATTTTGAACCTGCCTTCATCCAATGTTCAGATTTCTGTTCTGGAAATGTATGCAACTTAGTACATATTTGATGTGACGATAAGGGCCTACTTGCATATTTAAACATCATTTTTCAGAAAACGTGTAATACAAAAAATGAATGTGTTATTGTTAGTGATCACCTGGGTAAGTTTCACAGCGATATCTATTATGTTCCATCTATACACCTCGGGTGTCTCCCAGCAGTTATTGCCTAACAATTATTACACCTCTGCCTTGTGAAGCCCCAGAGGTGAACCAAGAGCGGATTCCAAGCAAGGTGCTCAATTCAGTCCATTAACAAAAATATTAAAAAGAAACAAATGTTATTGGTTCTGAGCTTTACATCTATTCAAATGAAAGCTTCTTTGTTTCCACAGTATAATTAGATAATATTACTCAGTTGTCATGAAGTAAATCCCACTGTGACTATCATCATTCTGAAATCGTATTAGTTTTATCATGAGGCCTTCTGTTGTTTGAACACCACAACAAGTTAGGTCATCCATAATGGCACAGTTCAAAACTTCCTTAATATGCCGCAGCTTACTAACTTTACCAAATTAGACTTTTTTGGTGTTCCATTGCACCAGTGGAATGCAGCAGCTGTCTGTGCTGGTTGACTGACTGCATTTTCTCTCACAGTGGTTGGTCTGAAGCTCACAGTCCGCCTAATCCACCAAAACATTCCAGAGGAGCAGAAAGAGCCCGTACATGTGCACAAAAAAATCACCTTGACAAACCTGTCATATATATCCAGTAGAATGTAATTAGTCACATTCATAAGGACTTGAGACAAAAGCTCTGCCACTTATCATGTTATTCTACACCACACACATGCACCATTACAAATCAGCATCTCTTTAGGTCTCATACTACACACAGCATCTGTTAGTACCAACCGCCGTAATGCTCCGAAAATAATTCCACTACTTTACTTTGTGACATCTTCACAGCATCTGCACCTGGCTTTTGCTTTCTGCTCACACACATTTTAGCAAAACATCCTTTTTAGACACATATGTGAGCAAATAGAAGCAAATATGTTTGCAGAATTGCCATTTGACCTTTTGTGTAGAATGGATATGGATTCAACATGAAAAGGATATAACATTTGATAGCCCCTTAATTCTCGCTCTGACGTCTGATCATTCCTAATAGGGGCACTGGAATCTTAATCAGTGACACATGTTCTTCCCTCCACCACCGTCTTCTTTATCATCCGTCCATCGACCGGCGTTTTGAAGATCTTTTCCTCTCACCGTGACAGTTTAATTCCTTTCATCCATCACTTGCTTTCTCTTTTGCTTCGTAACTTGCACGCACATTTTTTTAGGAGTGTCTCGAAATGTATGTTTCTAATTGAAAAGTTAACAGTGGGGGGGAGGGGGGGGCAGTAAGAGGAGAAGACTGAAAGAGAGAGAGAGAGAGGGAGAGAGAGAGAGAGAGAGAGAGAGAGAGAGAGAGAGAGAGAGGGAGAGAGAGAGAGAGAGACACACACACACACACGGAGAAAGTAATGGAATGCAAATCTCGGTGTCTGGAAGCGATTAGGCAAAAAGCTAAAGCCCGTCTTCTCTTTCTGTGTCTGAGCAGCAGAACACAGTCCAGCCACCTACCCCTCACCTCACCCCACACACACACACACACAGACACACACACACACACACGCACACACCAACATGCCTTTCAAAATACACAAGGCTAAAAGCAGAAGCGTTAAATTGTCAGAAAGTCACTTTAGATGTGCTGATGCTTTCCTGGGTTAACCCTTATTTTACTGGGTTAAATACAATGTACCCAGTCCCTTCAAAGTGACAGACAGGTTCTAAACGTATTCCTATTTCAACTTAATCATCCTTTTCATTCATTCAGTTCTAAGAAAAGAAAATGTCATTTAATCAACCAATGACAGATGTTTTTATCAGTACTCATTAGACAGCAGAATTTATTTTGACTGTTGTGCTCTAGATAATTTATTAGATAAAAGAAAAATTTGACTGACAAATACACATTTAAAAAAAATATAATATATAAATATTACACAAGAAATGTAAGACCAATGTGCTCATCTCATTTAAATACTATATACCTGTGAGGTACCGATACGAGATGACATCAAAACTGTCTCCAGGTGTCAAAATGTGGAGATTGAAGAGAACGAATGTCTACTGAGTGTGCCTGATACATCTCGTCACAAAGCCCAGCTTTAGAGCACCGAGCGGTGGGCCGACCCGTCTTCATCAGCTGGAGCTGAGCTTCTCTTTTGTTTACAGGGTAGAGAATATATCTCTCAATGTATGTCCCTTGGAATAATTTCAATTAGTCTTTGTTATACTTCTATAGTTTTAGTTATGGGAAAAACACAAGATAAATGTAATGTAAATTATTAGACATGTATTAAACAAATCTGCAGATTCTAAGAGTTAGAGATTTGTTAGATAAGACCGTAATCTAGGAACTTTAAACCGGGTTCCTACACATATTTACCAATAAAGACTTCTCCATGTGTTTGAGGGAACTGTTTATGATTATCAGAAACATCTGTGTGTACATTACAAGGAAGAATAAAAGGCCGGAGTGTGACGCTACCCCAAACGTAACATTATGTGACATCTGCCTGGACATTGTTTGTTGAACCAACACAGATTGTTCTCAGTCAATCTACACTGAAGCACATATGTACTCTGTTATACAGATATTTGTGAGGCACATTTCAATTACTTTTTCCAAGACTTCAGGCCTGGAATATGCTATTGCCTGTGTTATAGATTTAAACATTAACATAGTAAACAATAAAGAATTTGTATTTGTTATATATATATATAAATACATACACAACTAATTTATAATTCATTTTTTCTTCGTGTATATAGATATATATTATATATATATATTAATTATTTATTTTATTGTTCGACAAATACTATGTCAATGTTTACATCTATAAATATATATATATATATATATATATATATATATATATATATATATACATACATTTTTCATATCATGATAATTTAAATAGCATTTTTACGGACCTTCTGGCAGATAGCCATGGTCCCCTGGGGGTCCCCGAACCCCACCTTGAGAATCATTGAGCTAAAGGTAAAAGCAACAGTGAAGTGAATTTTTATAAAAAGTGTGATCATTTCAAAGTAATCCTAAATATACAAATGTCTGCCAGGAGAGAAAATGATAACGGGGATGCAGTTTACAAATTAGAATTAAAATGCTTTACATGAATGTTATAAATAAAATAAATGAAGTATAAATTCAAACTAGACATCATTGTATGTAGCGTCAAGTTAGAGTTAAACAAGAATAAATAAATTAGAAACATTTCAACTTTTTCTAAACTATTTATATAAGTGCAGGTTGCTTCTTAACGTCATAGTTCACCATCCATTGTATTCTATTAAATTGTAATTATTATTATTATCATTATTGATATTATTATAGTTTATTATATTCTTGTGCAACGTCAGAGTCCATTCTAAGTTCCATTTGTTCCTTCTCAACATCAAACTGATGAAAGTTATTACTGGGCATTATGGGGTTAGGGTCGACTGAACGGAGTTCTGAACCCTCTTCTTTCTTCCCAGCACATTACAAGCCGTGACCGCAGGACGAAGAGCAAGAACAGGCAACATGTCTACTCTGGATAAGGAGGAAGCAATCTGAAAAAAGAGATCCAACACTGGTAACGAGGAGACATCTAGGGGCTGAAACATCTTTGGTAACTTTGCCAACAACTATGATTGACAGCAGTTTGTCCTGAATGTTTCTCATTATGTGCTCCACATTGATTGGAACCCTAATTAAGGTAATATTCCCCATCTCCATTCCCTTTGAATATTGCCCCTACATACGTAATGGCCTCAAAATCAAAACCAGACCTTCAGGCTAATGCTTACTTTATGATTAACCACTGAAATATTTATACATGTGTGTGTGTGTGTGTGAGTGTGTGTAGCACAGAAATGCAAGTTGATTGATTGGCAGCCTTTGCTACTTACTAAAGATAAAGAAGAAGCCGACAGTGATTTTGATGAATCCGAGCTGAAATAGTGAATTACTCGTTGGCGTGAGGACTAGTAGGAGACTGAGTGAGTGTAATAATAAAACGTATACAACTAAAATGACTGCTTGCTTGACTGGCTGGCAGTCGGCTTACTGACTAACTTGCCGCTTGATTTGACCTGATAGTCTTGACTTCGGAAAGTGTGACCACGGCCAAGACTCCGAAAAAAAGGGGAAAAGGGAGAAAAGAGAGAACAGGCAGTGGATAAAGAAAACTAATATATTTTAGGGGGCGAAAATAAAAGAATAAGAGAAAGATGAGAAAGTGGAAAGAGAGCAACACGAGAGAGAAGGAAAGGGAAAATAGAGCAAGACGAAATACACAGTGCCTGGCTCCGATGCAAAGACGGGCTTTCCCTCTACCTCTCTTGCCACTTTCTCACCAAATCAAACCACGAGGCCCCAGACTGGCACTATTTTAACACAGACACACACACATTGATTGACTGTGAGTTTACATTCAGTCAGTGAATTCACACAATGAGAGGCAATTGACAAGAGACCAAGCAATTTCCCGAGGCATGCACGCACACGCACACACACACACACACACACATTGTGCATCTTGAAGAGAAGAAAAGACAAAAAAACTCAGTGTTCTATTACCTTGTCTGTGTGAGTACTCCAGTGTCGCCCGGCTTGAAGGGTTAATGCTCCCAAAAAACACATAGGATCCTTTCAGGCGCGCATGAACACTCGGAGTCGTCCTGCTGCTGACGGGAAAAATAATAGGACACCCCCGTCTCTGTCTTCCCCTCGCTTTTTCCCTCTCTCTTCTTTGGTGAGGGGATACAGAGAACCAGTCCCTGTTTTCTGAGGTTTGTTCTTGCCTCTCTCTTTCTCTATCTGTGGGACTGCCTCAGTCTTTTTCTCTCACTTCTTCTCATGCAGCCTCTGCGCTCCAAGTGAGAGATGGAGAAGGAAACAAGCTGGAGACGAAAGCAACTCTCTCCTCTGATTCCCTTATTTTTCCTCGTCTCTGTCAGTTAAAGAAAAAGAATTCCCCTCCTTTATTCTCTACTCCTGTTCCTTTCTGTCTCTGCCTGCCTGCCGCTGCCTCTCGTAGTGTGTGTGTGTGTGTGTGAGCACCGTCTCCTCGTCTGCCTCTGCCACCTCTGCTGTGTGTCTGCCTGCCTCTCTCCCTCTCTCCCCCCCTCTTTGCTTCTGCAAGTTTGAAGCTCTCTTGCTGGTCGAGCGAGGAGGGAGGCGGAGCCATGAGGCCAGGGGGAGCGGAGGGAAAATGGGATTGGTTGACACAGAGGGGGGTGAGTGAGAGCGAGAGAAAGAGAGAGAGAAGAGTGAGAGGGGGAAATGAGCGGAGGGAGGGATGGGCGGGGTTTGGGCGTTTGGAGGCTGGAGGTGTAGATGTGAGGAGAGGAGGAGGAGTGCTGGGGCGAGAGGCACTCCTCTCTTTCTTTCTCCCTCTCCCCCCTCTCTCTCCCCCCTCTGTGCATTCTTTTGCTGTGATCTCCCCGATTTCCCGACCACATATGTATTCATAGCACAGAAACTACACCTCTCAACCGCTCACACGTGATCTCTCTCTTTCTCTCACTCTTTCTCTCACTCTCACAAACTCACACACATACGCACTCACACATTTATGTGGAGTGTGTGTGTGTGTGTGTGTGCGTGCGCGCGCGGCCGCACAGTTAGGTTTTGGGGCAGCTGTATAAACTAAAGGTACTGAGAGAGAAAGAGGAGGGTGATTGGTTTCACTAAAAGGGACTCAGCAGCAGACGTACACACAAACACACACACACATGCAGAGGTCCACATTTTTTGTCATGTTTTGTCATTGAAATTGTAATCTTGACCTTTTGATTTAAATAAATACAAATAATCTAACAGAGCAAGTATAGTCAAATATTCTTGTGGAGTAGTGTTTGTGCAGATGTGTGTGTGTGTGTGTGTGTGTGTGTGTTTGTGTGTGTGTTTAGAGACAGTGTGAGTGCAACCAACAAAGCAAAGCCGTGTGATGTGTGTATGCTTTGTGTAACAATCACCGTGTGTGTTCCTGAGCCGACAGTGCGGCTGCAGTTTGGTGTATTTCTGTGAGATAATCTGACTCCCTTCTAGCAGAATAATCTGAAAAAAATGTATTTAAAATATATACTCCAAGTGATATTTAATTATTCACTGTATATTACTTGAATGCATTGTGAGAATAAATTACACCACCGTACAAATGTTACAGCTGAATAAGTAAACTGATGTTAAATCTGGTGTATTGAAATTAAAGTTCAATCATTTCTGTTGTTATACATATTTATTCATTTTCTCTTTGACTGATTATTTTTTCTCTGATGTTCTAAATAGTATTTGTATTATTAATGAAAGTGTAAGTGCAGGTGTAACTTTAAGTGAAGCTGAAAACAGCATCGTTTTTTTTAAGTATCAATGGAACTAAAAA
Source organism: Anarhichas minor (assembly GCF_050575085.1). Taxonomy (NCBI): domain Eukaryota; kingdom Metazoa; phylum Chordata; class Actinopteri; order Perciformes; family Anarhichadidae; genus Anarhichas; species Anarhichas minor. The sequence goes on along the minus strand of NW_027466460.1, from coordinate 3,346,555 downwards.
AAAAAAAAAATCTATATAATATCTACAGTATATGAATAGATCTATTATACACCAACATTCACACACACACACACACACACACACACACACCCACACACACATCCACTTTGTGCCGTTAGTCCTTCTAGTAATATCTGTGTAACAAGGGACTGAGGATATCGCTTGGAAGGAAATTGACATTCATTCCATTCTTTCACACATGGGCAGCCTTTCACCGTGCACACACACAAGCATGGACACACACACACGAACGTGAACAAGTGTTGGCAACATTTTACAGAACACATAAATGTCCTCCGTTCCTGTTCTCCAAAGAGAGGATCGACAGAACAACATGAGTTCGGAAGACTTTACTGCACAAGAGACGGAGCATAATGCCACCAGAGGATAAGCGGATGATCACACAGAGAGCATCGATGCAGACACATCCATGTGTCTGCTTCGATTTTGACAACGCCGAGGCTCGATGAGTGAGGTTTTCTCTGGACCAGCTGTGACATTGACGAGGAAAACGACTCCATGTCCAGCCCCAAAAAATTAAGAATATCTTTGCTTGAAAGTAAATCTTTTCATGGTTGGGTGAAAAAAAAGAAAGGCATTATTCAATGTACTTTATATGAGCAGAACAATGCATGTACTCCAACATATCCTTGTACAATGGTTCATATAATCTCTTAGGAAAAGTTATTTTGTTCTTCTTCATGCCTACCAATGTCCAGCAACTGTGCAAGCATCTACGGTGCAGCACCTGCAGGCCACAAAACCGCTTGGTCAGGTTCAGGAAAAGATCCTAGTTTGCGATTAAATAAGTACAGAAGTGGTTTTACTTTTTAGAACCGCAGACTTTATATAGAAGTATGAACAGTGTGGGAGCCCAGCCTGTGAAGTCTAAAGGTACCAGTGTGTTCAGTCCAAAACTACTGGTTTCGAACCTCCGTCCAGGCCCCGAGAAGGCTGAACTCTGTGTTTGTTATGAAAGTGCCATACTCCTGGATTACAGCATGATCCCTTTTGTAGAGCATGTAATGAGCCGAAAGCTTGGTTCATGCTTTACCATGAAACTCAAGAACCATGTGCTTTATATGCTGACTGCACACTTTAAACTCCAGCATTTCTGTGGCTGTTTGTGTCTCTACACTCTGTTCAGCAAATCCAAGGTTGGATGGTTTGACACAATTCAATCACTCAATCAGTCACTTTTGCTGCAATTGTGGACGTTATAGACTTGATGCATTATGAATCATACATGGAATTAAGTCTATCAATCAGTTACCTGTTCTCTTAATAATGTCAACCTGAAATCTAAATTCTACAAAATGTTTGTCAAAGAAAATATGAAAATAGAAATAAAAAATGTTAAAAGGAGAATAAAACTGTTTTTATATATTACAAAACGTCTAAGCCTTAACACTCTGAGTGGGCATTTACCTTGGCGTCGATTGACTGACAACTGAGAGTGGGCGCCTCCAAGAGAACTGCTGTCAACTTCTGTTGTGCTCTACTGACTGGAGAGTCAAATCCACATAGCATTAGTTGTTAACTAGCAGGTTAAGTCATGTGTCCCTTCCAGACATATGTGAAGACTCATTGTGCTGTTAAGTTATATAGAAAGGGTGTTGTGTTAGCTCTATCGCTCTTCAACTGGTCAAGATGCGGTTGATAGAAAAATTGGTGTGAAGAGCAACAACTTCAGAACCCTGGCTGGTTCTCTGCCTGCTCGGCTCTTGGAACTTAAGTGATACAAACAAATTGTTCAGAGGTTACTCACGCAGATATTGTACCAAGTGCTTATGACACAATTTGGTAGCAAAAGTTCATGCCCCCTGGAGAACAATAATGCTGGGGGTGGTGTCACTGCAGAATGATGACTACAATGGACAATTTGTCATTACCAATTTGTTAAACACATGTATATAGTATAGAGTAAACTGATTTCTTAGGAAAACATCATTATAATTTAAGTTTGACTTTATAATTAGTGTTGCAAATGAAAGTCAAAAATCATCGGATTAAGAAAGGACCTGATGATATCAAATAGGAGGAAAAAACATAAGATGCATGTGTGACTATAAAGAAAATATAGGCCTACAAAAGATACAAGGGAAGAAGAAAGAAAAGCATATTTGTATCTCCGAGTCCTCAATCAAGCCAGTCCTTTTTATGATCTCATTTGATTCTGAAATGTAAAGATAAATAATTATGTTCCCAAAGAACTAATTTAGTCATGACACACACAGCCTAAATATTTTATTAACCTATACATCTTCATCATCATCATCATCATCTTCATCACACATACACACACAAGCTAATGATATAAGCATCATCTCCCATAGAGGTTAATGGAGTATGGATTTTGGCATACAGTAGAGGCCACTGGCAAGGAGATGAGGATATTAAGGGTAGAGTTATCCTTAATGCCACTGCTTTTATTACATATTTCCCTGGTACCGGTATATACAATCACTATGTTTTTTATCTTTGTACCTTTTGTATGGACAGTAGATACGTAACCATCCATGTCTCCATCTCTTTATCTATCTATCAATTTGCCAGTTCATATATTAAGTGCTTCCATGCAGGGTCTGAAATTAGAACCCCCCCACATGTGGGTTAATTGTTGTCAGTGGTGGGTAAAATCATCACGCTTTCCACCACTTTGGCAGACAGGGAAAACGCACAAATGAAAGATGTGTTTTGTAAGGTCAGCGTACGATTGGAAAGAGCTACGCAACTTCAAATTCGCTCGCAACTGCTATATAAATGCAAAGCTATTGGCAGTAGGACCTTGTTCGTTTTGATTGACGGTCGAAGTTCACCAACTTCTAACCAATAATCATCACATTCACACATTCGTACGCGCCCACTCGCTATTGTATTAGCCTCACAAGCTACCGCCAGTATCAATTCTGTCTGAAAGTCTGTCACGTCATGCACACCAAACTCTAACTTCTGCAATGAATTTACCAAGGTCGAAAATACGGGACTTGGCTCCCCTGAGTGAGACATGAGCTCCCCAGTAAGCCTCATGAGAGAATTTTTTTTCCCTGCATATGTGAGTCAAACATGGTGTGTCAGTCCCACATGTGTAGGGTGAATGACTGTAGCCACCTATGAGGTGATTACTATTCCGTCTCTCTTTCTGAATGACGTGAAACCGCTTGGAACCGACAGCTATCAATAAGACAGCGATCTGTGCGGGAGAGAATTAATGCCCTTGTCGGCCATGCATACCCAGCATGCCTTCTGTGAAGACCCGGCCCTACTCTGCCTCTGATTGAAATTAAAATTGAATGTACGCTGAGGTGAAGATGTGCAGGTGAGGCAGAGTGTGTCTCTCCGGTGTGTTCTTTGCTCCTTACAGGACGGGCCTGTTCACTGCAGCGATTTAACTGTGTGAAAACTCAAACCGCACATGGAGATATATATATACAGTATTAGAAGATATTATGAAAATGCAAATGTTCTGTTCTGCAATTCTTTAATGGCATTTGATAGTATCTTGGATTTCTACAACCAATGAAGATAATTCCATCAGTCAGCCTACTTGAGCGGTTGAGGAGATAAGGACTCAGTATATTCACACTATATATATAAATTAGTGCTGGGCAACGATTACAATTGTTAATCGCGATTAATCACATTGTTATGAGCAAATTTCAATAATGAATTCAAAAGTAGTGTATTGTGCACTTTTATTTTAAAAGTACTGCTATATGAACAAAAGTGCAATAACATTTGGTTTGCAAACACTTTAAACAAATAAGGTTATTTTTAACAGCAGTATTCCCTTTACACTAGCATTTATTATACAGTTATAATGATTCTGATAATAGATATTCAGCCGGTGTTCACAACTTTATTTTCATGTGTGTTATAGATGCAATTTGAAATATACACCTTGAAAACTGCAAACCTATCGACGTCATGTTTCTTTCTTCTTTTTTTAAAATGTTTGTTAAATTCTCAGTAGCGATAACTAAATGATATGCTTATTATACATATTCCAAACAAAAACACTTTAAAAACTCTAAAAAAATAATTTAAATGAATCATTTCTGTTTTGCTTTTTTTAGTATTTTGGTCAGACACATATGCAACGCTAATTACCGTAATATGTGTGGTATTTGTTATAAATGTACGTTGGTACATAGAGGGTGATAAAAAGCTGTACATGGAGGGACTTAGGACCCAGGGGAATGTAGGTGAAGGAAATAGGAAGAGACGCCACACAAACACACCGCTCGCTGCCCGGTTCTTGTGTTAAAAATGTCCGCTTAATACTAAAACAAAACTGCGTTAACGCGCGATAAAATAATTGTCGGCGTTAATTAATTAACGCGTTAACTTGCCCAGCCCTAATATAAATAAATATATATATATATATATATATATCGGGAAAAGGCAAGGAATCCTTCCGACTGCCACATCCTGGCCCTTCATGAGCTGCAGTGCACTCCACAAGTGACCACAGGTGTCAGTAGTATACAGTCCAGCCCTTTACTTTCCTTGTAACTTTTCAAAACAAACAAGCTGACAACCACGTCCATTTTACGCAGCATTGGCCAGATGTGCAGAGGTGTGACATTCTCTCTTTTTATTCTTCACTCAACTACTTCTGTGACTTTTTGCGTTTACGAGTGAAACACAATGAATGCCTGTACGGAGGCTGTGTGAACTGTTCTCCCGTCTCACCGTCTCTGCCTTTGAGTGTGAGCGTTCTGAACAGCTATAAACACTTCAGCGTTCAGACGGACGGTTATACAACACCTCGTACAAACTTATTTGACTTTGTGCAGGCTCCTGTAGTCTTACTGTTTTGCATTGAGACCATAGAGGGTAACAAACATTGCCCAGAAAACAAGCCATGATCTCTGTCATGAACCAAATCATCAGTTAAACATGGTGATCAGAAGGACATTGAGTTTCTACTTGACTGACAACTGAGCATGAACACATCTGACAAGAAGCTGCTGTTTCACACGACATCAATTTAAGGTTCATATTTTAGTCCAATCTTTTTTCCACTCGGCTGTTTTTATTGGTCACATGCAGAGGAAACTGACATTTACACTTTTTCTTTGCAGCTGTGTATACACACTTAAATCTCTCCGATGTTACTGATCCATATGCATTTCACAGCAGAGGGTTGCCGTAGCTCACAAAGCTAATACTGCCACTTCACACTAATGCTGGCAAACAACTGCTCAACGACAGCCACAGTCAGAGTGTGTGTAGATCGAGCAATATTCGATGCTAAATGTTTTGATCACTTTACAGACTTAACAGATGCTTTACATACGCCTCTTGTCATTTACCATTCAGCACATAAAGGTCACATCATGGTTAAAGGTCTTGTGCTCATGTACAGTAAATTACCTGATATTAAAAATGTTTCTCGTCTCATCCAGTTATCATTTTTCTTTGTATTTTTTTTTCTTCTATCGTGTCATAACGTACTGTATGCTTGGACCTCTCTGTAAGGTGTTTTACTCATCTTGAGTTACTGATCTCATTGAAACTCCACCGAAATGAACGGAGTGTCCTTGAGTTTCCGCTTCAGAGTCCCTGTCTCTCAAGGAGAAAGGATTACATTTGAATCTCTTACATTTTTGACTGTTTCCCCACATTAAATAAAAACTTCAGTCTCGTCCATTTACCTATTTTATATCCCAATTCCCTGTGGTAAGAGAATGCTGGAGAGAGGGGGTTGTACTCACTGGACTTTTCTTTTTCTCAATCTCTATCCTTCCAGCAGTGAGGCTTTTCTAACACCAGTGTATCTGCTGGTGCCCCCCCACTGACACACACAATATAGACTCCATAGGCCTTAGTGTGTGTGTGTGTGATCGATAGAGAGAGGGGGATGTGTGTGTGTGTGCCAGTGCAAGTTCAGCTGTTCCCGCCATTTAAATGTGTAGGAGTGTGTGATACGAGTTCCTAAGCTCTTTCATTGCATTGTGAGGGACCCCTACTGAGCAAGTTCACAACCTTAGAGAGAGAGAGGGCCAGAGAGAGATGGAAATGAAAGAGTAGTGTGAGGGGAAGACAGGGGAGAGGGAGGACAGATAGAGAGAGAAAAACAAAGAGAGAGGACAGAAACAGAGAGAGTGGCTTAAACAAGCCAACTGGTGAATTAAAGAGGGGGAAAAAGCAATGAGGCAAGAACTCTAAATCGTCAGAAGGGAGGGAAAAGAGAGGAAAAGAAAGAGAGCGTTCTCCCTTTTCTTAATCCTTCATTCAGTATGAGGGGATTTGAGTCGATGGTGAGATAACGTAGCGTAACTCCCTCTCACTGTGGTGGTGTGTGTGTATGTGTGTGTGTCTGTGTGTGAATGTGTGTGTGAGAAAGAGCCACTATGAGGTTGGACATTTCAGCCTCCTGGCCAGACTACAAAATAGCAGTAATCATCTTGACCAGTGCACCCTGTAGCTGTGTGTGTGTGTGTGTGTGTGTGTGTGTGGGCAACGGAGAGCAGCCTACATGTATGAGTGTGTGTGTGCGTGTGTATACATGTGTGTGTGTGCACACATTACCCTGTCAACCTCTGCGCAGCCCATTCTAAATAACAGTGATGACTAAGATCATATGGGGGTGGACTAAACCATTTAGGATAAATGATGGCGATCTCCTGTTCTACCCACCTGTGGTTTATAACACACACGTACACAAAACAGCATGCAGCTCAAACCCACGCACATTCCTACTTTCTGATGAAAATAACCCAAATTGATGGCCACACAAATATGTGCTTTATCTGAGTGATAAACAGAACGCACACACACCCTCTCTGACTCATGGGGTGTGTATGACAGAGACCCTTGCATGTCACTGTCTGCCAGCATAGTGTAAGCACATGGTAGGTGTGTGTACTGTTTGCTTGTACATGTAGGGAATATACAGGTATACCAGTCACACAAAGGTACTTTGTGGTGATTGCAATATTACTGATGTTAAATGCATTGTGTACTATTTAGTACTATTTAGCCACTTTTAGCTACTACTGGTGTGTACCACTGGTGTGGTGTGTGCATGTGTGTGTGGGGGGTGTTCTCACTCAAACTGGTCAAATCCCACCACTTGGTCAACGTTATACGCTATATCTGCTGAAAGTGGGAGACAGTTTTTGGACCACAGGGAAAATGTTCCTTCGAAAGTCTGAACTGCAACAATTACAGATTGAAGTTAAATATTTTGTTAGATAAAAACATCTTGTACATTTTGTAATTCTTTACATCTTTTTCAAAGAATGTTGAATTTTGACTGAAGATTTACTGTAGACAATTACAGAGACAAGGTGTTGCTTCATTGCTGTGTGTATGTTTGAGAGAGAGCTTCGAAGCTTTGAATTCAATATATTTGTATTTGTGAAGTATTCGGTACAGCCCTAGTTATAGCTGTGATTAGGATTGTGTGAACATAGAACACATCCATGAACATAGAAACAGAGAAACCCTCGGGTATCTACAGTGTCATAGTTTGAAGCGTAGGGCCACTCAACAAGCGGCAGAATTTGACAAGTTGGAAGTGAAAATATGTTGGTGTCACAGCCACGTTTTAAATCAATCACACTACACACTCATCGACTTGATTCCTAGCAAGCACTCATTGTGTAAATGTAACAGGTTCAGCTTTGTACAATGACTGGCTTCTCTGTGATAAAGTGAGAGAGAGGTAAGGTTTGAATCTATTATAATGCCACTATAAAGCTTTATCATTCAAAAACGTACCTTGAGAATACAGAATGAAAATCAATAGTTTCAGTATTTCATTCCATATTCTCATGCATGCCAATTTTCAACATTCACGATTTTGTGGTTTTGCTGAAAAGGGGTAGATTTTAACACCAAACTAATCTTCTGTAATCATGTAAGATGCATTGAATACTACTGTATGTATACTATAGAGTCCACACCACACACATGCATACATACTATATCTATAGTGTAGTTATGAAAATAAACATACAACATTGTCACACACACACACACACACACATACACACACACACACACACACACACACACACACACACACACACACACACAGAGCTTCTTAGTGTTGGATCACTGGTCTTTCCTCTGAGAAGGAAAAAAAAGATACAATTTTGTGGAACACAGCCTTAGGAGTGGAGCGTGTGTGTGTGTGTGATTCTATATCCGTTTTATACAGAGGAGCAAGAAGGAGCTATGATAATTTGTAGCTTCCTCCTTTATTCCCAAGAGAAAATAAAATAACAAAAGAAGAGAGATAAGGAAGGATAGGGGACAGTGAGAGATAAAGATGAATTATCTGGATGAGAGGGAGAGAAAAACAAAGGAGTGTGTCGAGAAGAGAGGAGATGGAGGGACCTCTTCACTCATTACTACAGTGGTGTGAGGTTAAATACTGACTTAGTCACAGTGTGTAGGAAAGGGAGACAGGAATCAAACAGAAACGCTAATCTAGACTACAAAAGATAGAATTAACCAGATTCTTGCACCAGGTAAACTCAGGTTAAGGTTAGTCTAAACTTTAGGTAAGGTCTCACTAATGAAAAAGCAATGTTTTGCAGTGGAACAATTTTTGCTGCCCATATAGAGCAAATATCATATTTAAAGCATATATAATAACCATTGTTTTCTTTTTACTATTTTGGTAATATTTTGTGAACAAAAGTGCCCACAAATGGAGTGGAACAGGTAGCCATCGGATGACATTTTAGGTATAGCGTTTATGGTAATGATTAAATCTCCCAAATGTGTATCCTCATGTATCCTTTGTGTCTTTCTTGGCTGAGGGAAAAAAAGAGTTGAAGACTAATGCTGATGACATTATAAAATGAGGGATTATTTTGTTGATTTTATATATTGGCACACTAATCTTCTTTATTCTGAGGGCCAAAACCCAAGGTTGAGAAACTTTAACCAGAGTGTGACACATTCTCATCTCAGGTTGCTTTGCCAAAGCAAGGCTGGTCAAACTAATCTCAGTTAAGCTCTTCATATAGGTCAAACTGTAATGTAACCACATGATGAGAAGAACAGACTGAAACTATTTCAGGTTATTTAAAACAACTGCTGAAAATGCATTAGAAGAAACACAGCTTCCTTCTGTCTCTCTTTCATTTTCTGTGTCACATACACACAGAGAGCCTGTAAAGCTGTTACCAGAAGCTGTAGGGAGTGTGTGTTCTGTGTGTAAGGAGAGAGTGCGGGGTTATAAACAAATAGAGGGTTTCAATTAGAGACCTTAGACTCCAGGACCAGCTGTGTGTGTGTGCATATGTGTGTGTGAGAGAGAGAGAGCATGACTATGAGAGCATGGCACGATTGAATCCAGCTGGTAATGATATTTGCTGGTTTTCCTTTTCTATACAGAGCAGTTCCACAATCTCACAGAAAGCTTGCGCACGCAAGCACACACACACACCTACACATACGCACACACACATACACACACAAACATAGACACACACACCTACACTTCTACACACACACGCACACACTGGGTGTGACTCCATGCTCCCCTGGAGTTAGATTTGGCTTGCTTCATATAACACGATACAAAGAGGGCGCTGTTCATCCAGCTCAAACTGAGCTTGAGTTGAGCTGACTTTCTAGTTGATTGAAGATTGTGAAAGAAGTGTAAAGCTACTAAAAAAAGCCACTGCCAACACATTTTTTTTTTCAGGAAGGACAATGAAATTTGAAGCAAGAGGTCTTGTGGGAAATGCGGTCCTATTTACACTTTTGTTTCAGTATAAAAGCTACCAATTTTGTCATGACAAAGCTGACGCTAGAGGGTTAATGATTGCAGTCACAAAAGTCAAAGGCTCAAACCCTACTAGTGACCTCTAGAGGTTCAAATGTCCATTGCACCTCAAAATACAAAAAGAGAAAAACAAAGTCTGAGAGCTTCGGCAGTAGATGGTTGACAACATTCGGCCATGAATGCAGACAAGTCCATTTCATGACAATCTGCTCATTAGAAGTCTACATGTTGGCCTTATGATGTCTTGCCTCCTGCCGTGGTTCTCTCATATGCATTGAACGCAGTGGTGTACAGTAACGAAGTAGAAATACTTCGTTACTGTACTTAAGTCGTTTTTTTGGATATCTGTACTTTACTTTACTATTTATATTTCTGTTGACTTTTACTTCACTACATTTTGCAAAGAAAACTGATACTTTTACTCCGATACATTTCCCCTGAAACCTTCGTTACTTGCTACAAAATCAAATCTATCTTTAGAAAAAAAAATGAATCATGAGACCAACGTCGGGGACTGTGGTGGAACACAGACTGCAAGCAAGCAGGTTTGGCGAATCAGTGGTCCTAGATGCAAGTTAAATCGTTGGTTAATCACGTTAATGCGCAATTGCAAACAAGTGCTCTCAAAGCCGCGGTGTTTTGATTCCCAGTGATGCCCAGGATGCTATATGCTATAGCTAGCAAGCGACAACATGAGTAGAATTCCACACAGGACGGGTGGGATGAGGAGAGGTGGATGGGTCAAACAAACACTGGTGTTTCCTCCAGGAGGCCGCAGTTTGTGCCGTGCGTGAAACGAGAAGCCAATGTTGATTTATTTGTGACGTGACTTCCGTACTTAAGCAACACCACTTCCGTAGATATTTTAACGCAAACCACGATATTTTCCTAAACCTAACTAAGTAGTTTCATCGCCTAAACCTTAGTTGTTTCCTGTGAAGATGAAAGTTTATTTTGAAAAGACAGTATGCATGTAACAAGCGAAAACAGACTCATGTTGCTGGACTTTTGCAGGAAAAACGCACGAAAAATGAGGAGTAACTTTTCGTAAGATATCAATAAAACGGGGATGAATTTATATCATTGTATAAAGAGAGTGACATGAGAAGATCAATCTCATGTCTGTAAGTTAAATCAGCTATAATCACTCTTTTAAAGTGATTAGTGACTCGTCTAAAACATTTAAAAAAGGAATAACTTCAATAGAATCATTCTATACAATGTAGCTTCTTTACATTCTAATAGAATGTAGAGAAGCTACAGTGTATAGAATACAACATACAATGTAGCTTCTTTACATTCTATTAGAATGTAAAGAAGCTACATTGTATTATAATTGTCTTTTGAAGATGAACAGGACATTTTTCAGTTTCCAGTAATGACTGGGTTGTTACTTTTGGTGCTGCTTTAGTATTGATCATGTTTTGATATTTGAGTCATTTTGTGGATGATCAGATGGAGTTATGATGGTAGCAGTCGCCCAATTGCAGATTCAGCTTGAGCAAAACCTTTGCCTATTGTGTTCAAATCAGGCCCATAGGAGCTTACAAGGCAGGTGTCCTTTCTCACAACACTGACCTGATGCATCAAGTGGATATTTTTTGCTGAACACAATATTATGCATTTGCCCTCTACATCCTCTAGTCGGAATGAGCATACTTACAAACACACTGTTACAACTCCTTCATAGTGTCATATAGCTTTTCGGAGAATTATGATGATAAGTTCATAGTAGATGCAAAAGTATACTTATGTACAATATATTATGTTGAACATTGTTGCTCCTGGATGGATCACAGCCAACCCAATTATTTTCAACACAGCTCCATGTCCTTGGTCATGGTGCCACAGCACTTAAAAGAATAAACTTCATAATTCTCAAAATTCTGACCCTTTGCTTTTTTATTAACAGCATTTACTTGTACTTTTACTTTCAATAAGTACATTTAATATCAGAAAATTACTTTTGATACTTAAGTACAATAAATATCAGATACTTTAAGACTTTTACTCAAGTAGTATTCTAATAGGTGACTTTTACTTTTACTGGGGTCATTTTCCAGTAAGGTATCTTTACTTTTACTCAAGTATGGCTTTTGGGTACTTTATACACCACTGATTGAATGTGTTGTAACTCTGTTATGTTGTTCATTCTGTACACATGACATCTATCACACTTCTGTCCATCCTGATAGAGGATCCCTCCTCTGTTGCTCTCCCTAAGGTCTCTCTCTCTTTTCTCCCCGTTAAAGGGGTTTTTGGGAGTTATTCCTGTTCCGATGTGAGGGTTCCGGGACAGAGGATGTCGTATGTGTACAGATTGTAAAGCCCTCTGAGGCTAATTTGTAATTTGTGATTTTGGGCTGTACAAAAATAAATTGAATTGAATTGAATTGAATATTAGTTTTGAGGGATTTTGTCATAGACACATGTTGATCAAGTGGAACTTTCAACTTGACCTATCCTATCCCTAGATAGGTCCCTACAGGGTAAGTAACCATGAAAAAAACAAAAACAAATTGCATGTCAGTCTGGCCAGTAGTTGTTGTAATATCTTCATCTATCAAAGAGTTGAATGGGCAGATGGAGAGCAGACTGTATCCTGCAACATATGGTCTGCTGCCCCAAAGGAGATGTAGTAAATAGTGATGGGCAGTGTGATTCATTCTCAGGTCGGACTATATAGCCTCATTCTTCCAAACCCTTTCTTCAAGCCTTCTTCACTCCACCGGTTGTTCCTGTGCATGCCATTGCTCATACTGCATGCAATGTCCTAACCTTCCTTTATTTAACTTCTATCCATTCACAAGAACAGCCATGTTGTGAACTCTTCACCTTGGATTCGTCATCCATGTCTGTGTTTGTGTGTGTGTGAGAGAGAAAGAGAGGGAGATGTACAATGGCAGGTGGTGAATACAATAATACTGCGACCTTATATCTATTACACACACACACACACACACACACACACACACACAGGGGCACGGCCCATATTAAGTTACAATGTAGAAGAAGGCTGAACAAGTATAAGCGGATTACAAATACCTTGAGTGTGCAATATGAAGGAGATAAGACCTGCGAGTGGGATGGTGATGGGGGAGGTTCCAAGAGAGGGAGACAGAGTGAAAGAAAGAGATAGAAAGGGGATGACTCATTCATAAGAAATGGTCCAACTTCCTTTCACACAGCTTGTTTTTTCTCTCCATCCCGTTCTTCTCTCACCCTCAACTTTGTTCTCTCCTTTTAGATGATGTGATTAGTTAAAAGCCTCCATCCTCTCATCATGCTGATGTAGATGGAAGCAGAGGGCTGCACTCGCATGTCCGTATGCATGTGTGTGAGTGTGTTTGGCAACCTTCCCGTTGCTCAAGCCACTAACCTGTCCCCTCTTTCTCTGACGCACACACACGATGGAGGTATGGAGGTATGAAGAGAACTGGGTAGATCGTTGGAAGGGGGGCAAAAAAAAGTTTGACTTCAAGGTTTAACATTGTGACAAATTTACCCAGATGTGATGTAACTCACACTGCGGCAGCCGGCTAAATGGAACCGCACAGCCGGTGTCACCATATTTATTTTGGTCAAGCCTGTCCAACCTAGCAACAGTAGCTAAGGGGGGTGGGTTTGTAAATGTGACGAGGGCCCTGTGGTTTCACAGATCAGAGTAATGACTTTACTTTGTATTGTTCAAACAGTCAGAGATTGACTTCCTCAGTGGGTTACTGGCTGTTTATTGCTTCCAGGCCAACACTCCACACAAGCCTTTAAAGACAGAACGATAAAGGGTTTTATTGCCCCCGAGTAAAAATGGATGGGCATGTAGGGTTTGATGATCAATATCTGTGACTCAGTAGTTACTTTGTGTTTAAAGAGGCACGCAAAATGTGTTCAACTCCAAACTGTCCAGAGAAATCCACTAAGAATTGTTGGTGTTGTTGTTTGTTAATTGTAGTTAATATCTCCTTGTAATTCACATCTGCTCACTTGAGGAAATCATTTCAATATGGGGATGATGGCGTACATTTTCAGACAGTCTCAATGTTGAGCTTGGCCGTATAGTACACATCAAATTGACAGAAGTAGTTATGTCACAAATGACAAAAGGGAGCTAAAGAGAAAATTACAAACCGGTTTACTTGTTCACCTCTGCACGCCTGACCAATCACTGCATTAAGTGGGTGAGAATGTCAGGTTGTCAGTTTCATAACAGCTCCCTCTGTGTGGGGGGGAGGCGGCTTTGGAAGCTGTTCAACCATCTGACAAACAGATCTGACCGAGTGTATTGGCACCTTAAGATTCTGTCTCAGATGTGACCTGAAATTCAGCTCGTCGCAAAATTTGAGAGTTAATTGATTTGACTTGTGTTGAATGCAACTGAACCAAACTTTTGGCACAGAACTGACAACTAATAGCAACTAGTTAAATGGTTATAATTGGTTATAATTTAGACTTTATAGTTCATTATGTCTATTTAGTTTACTTTGACCATTTGCACATCATTCACATTGCATTTACACGATAAATGATGGCACACATATCTTGTTTCAGAACAGTAGTTCTATTTGTGGTATTTAGTATTAGTTGGGGATTGTGACTTATAGTTTAGAGATTTGTTAATTTCTTAAAGTTCTTAAAGTCTTAAAGTTCGGGCTGGCTCAGGTTTATAGTTAGGGCTGGGTCAGGTTTATAGTTAGGGCTGGCTCAGGTTTATAGTTAGGGCTGGCTCAGGTTTATAGTTCGGGCTGGCTCAGGTTTATAGTTAGGGCTGGCTCAGGTTTATAGTTAGGGCTGGCTCAGGTTTATAGTTCGGGCTGGCTCAGGTTTATAGTTCGGGCTGGCTCAGGTTTATAGTTCGGGCTGGCTCAGGTTTATAGTTCGGGCTGGCTCAGGTTTATAGTTCGGGCTGGCTCAGGTTTATAGTTCGGGCTGGCTCAGGTTTATAGTTCGGGCTGGCTCAGGTTTATAGTTCGGGCTGGCTCAGGTTTATAGTTCGGGCTGGGTCAGGTTTATAGTTCGGGCTGGGTCAGGTTTATAGTTAGGGCTGGCTCAGATTTATAGTTAGGGCTGGCTCAGGTTTATAGTTCGGGCTGGCTCAGGTTTATAGTTAGGGCTGGCTCAGGTTTATAGTTCGGGCTGGCTCAGGTTTATAGTTCGGGCTGGCTCAGGTTTATAGTTCGGGCTGGGTCAGGTTTATAGTTCGGGCTGGGTCAGGTTTATAGTTAGGGCTGACTCAGGTTTATAGTTAGGGCTGACTCAGGTTTATAGTTAGGGCTGGGTCAGGTTTATAGTTCGGGCTGGCTCAGGTTTATAGTTCGGGCTGGCTCAGGTTTATAGTTCAGGCTGGCTCAGGTTTATAGTTAGGGCTGGTTCAGGTTTATAATTCGGGCTGGCTCAGGTTTATAGTTAGAGCTGGCTCAGGTTTATAGTTAGGGCTGGCTCAGGTTTATAGTTAGGGCTGACTCAGGTTTATAGTTAGGGCTGGCTCAGGTTTATAGTTAGGGCTGGCTCAGGTTTATAGTTCGGGCTGGCTCAGGTTTATAGTTAGGGCTGACTCAGGTTTATAGTTAGAGCTGGCTCAGGTTTATAGTTAGGGCTGGCTCAGGTTTATAGTTCGGGCTGGCTCAGGTTTATAGTTCGGGCTGGCTCAGGTTTATAGTTCGGTCTGGCTCAGGTTTATAGTTCGGGCTGACTCAGGTTTATAGTTAGGGTTGGCTCAGGTTTATAGTTAGGGCTGACTCAGGTTTATAGTTCGGGCTGGCTCAGGTTTGCCTTGGACCAGCCCCTAGATATGCTTCTAGAGGCCTAGACTGCTTTAGGACTTCCTACACTGAGCTCCTCTCTCCTCTTCTCTCTCTCCTTCTGTTTGTGATATTGGGCTAAATAAATACATTTGGGATGATTAATAAATTGGTGGCAATTTGCAACACAGTCCTGTCTGTTAGAAGATTCTCTGATGATTGCTTGTACTTTGATAAAGAAGTGCTGTCTCCTTTGAAAGAAGCTTGATCTATCACTACAAACCTTCAAAATCAAGGATATATTCATTATTTTTCTCACTTCCTTCAAATCCAGGAAAAACAACCACCAAGGTGGAAATGTGGGCCTATGAATGCAAACAAAACAAAGTGTATTTACTTGTTATACTGACGACTCTCTCCTGCAGCCATAGATGACCTTTCATATGTCGCCATGCTTCATGACACCAGACACACAGTATTTGTGTGTGACCATCCCTTGCAGAAATCAAAGAGCAACCCTTGCACTTAGTGGAACAAATACGTCAGTGGAAGAAAAGGAGACATTCTGATATTACAAGCAAACATAACCTGGAGACATACAGAGATAATCTAAGTTTCCATATTTCCACATTTTTGGGTGTGGGCTGCTACGGATGTCACTCTTACTAAAATATGTCTTAGTTTTTTGTCCAAATTGATTGACTTGTTTACATGATGCTGTACATTACGTTAAAGCTATACAGAGAGAGAATCGGTGAAAGAAAGGGAACAATACTAAGCGTCATCTTATGCTGGCGGGGAGATAGACAGACTGCCCTGCCCACTCAACAGGCCTGCATCCACACATACACGCACAATCAGCGAAACAGCCTTTGTTAGTGTCATAATCACATTTAGTAGAAGCCATATGACAGTAGAAATAGCTGCCAAGGACAGACAGACGATGTGGGAGAGTGTGAGTTTGTATGTGACTAAGAGAGATGAAAATGAGGAGAAAACAAGGCTCTGTGTGTGTGCACACACACACATTGGTATGTGAAGTTTCTCAGTAAAATCACCCATATGCTGAGGTCAGCCACACTATCACTAGCTTTCCAGACCCTTCTGTGAAGGCTAGTGTGTGTGTGTGTGTGTGTAAGAGAGAAACAGTAGGAGGTGGGGTGAGACATTCGTAGATTGGTAGTTATTTGTCCATTCACAGTGAAAATTTGTGTTTATTACAAATGCTCACTTGCTTCCCCATTGGTTGTCAAAAGTGTCAGTTCCAGACTGTTTCCTGTTGGTTTAGGTGTCAATAAAAGACAGTAATGTTAACTGGCTATGGCCTGTACTGTAGTTCAGAGTGGTTCATCTTAAAATGAATCACACTGGAAGAAAAGGGCCTCCAATAAACACACACACACACACACACAGAGACACCTGTCCCACCTTTATAATAAACACTTCACTTCCCAACTCCCGCTGCAGTCTATTTAATTATCTCTTTTAGCACGGGCACAATTGATGTACCACCATGGCACTGTAATTGCTGACAATTCACATCGCTCCAAGTGACAGAATGCCTCCGTGGTGACGATGAGGGATTGCATCTCGGTGGTCACCGGGGATGCACCCACACAACTGTAAGGCCATGTCAGCAGAAAAAACACCACCTTTAACAGTTTTTCATTCTCATGTTAGTCTTCAATGATGCACACGTTAAATATAAGGAGAGTACAGTGAGAATTTGTGATATTTTTACAATATAAATATAGAGCAAGTCTGTGTAAAAAGCGGTGTCAGTAAGAAGGGCACAGTGTTCTCATGATGTAAGAGTGGAAAAGAAGAGAGAGAGAAGGAAGGAGTGAATGAGGGAAGATAAAGATCGAGAGAGACAAAGAGAGAGCGGCCGAGTGGTAATGTCCTAATGATGTAGTGGCTGTCAGAGCATTTGCTTCAGAGGCCAAATGATCCTGTAAGAACAGCACAGCTATTGATCCAGCTATTACACAGCACCACATAGTAATGATTGTGTGTGTGAGAGAGAGACAGAGACAGAGAGAGAGAGAGAGAGAGAGAGAGAGAGAGAGAGAGAGATGGAATAACAATGTCTACAAAAACAGCCATATACTGTTTTTTTATAAACAGTCAGGGAGAGAGGAAGAGGAGGTTGAAAGAGCGAATGTGTACAGTGCGTAGGTGTTTTGGCTTATGAGGCTGTGTGTTTGTGACTGTGTACCATTCTGACATGACACTTCATCAATACTCCCATTACAGTGTGACATATTTGAAACCCAATCTAAACCTAACCTGCTTGATATCCGATCTCAGTTCTCACCTTGAATACTTTCAATACCTTCCATCCCACACACACACACACACACACACACACACATACACATTATACACACATATATATATATATATATATACACATTTTACTAAAACAAAGCAGAAGCTTGAGCTTGGGAAGGTTTGACATTTTTGACCGAAACATTTTCTTTGAAAAATCAATTTATAATCAAAATAGTTGCTCATTAATTTCTAATTGATAAATAAACTTTCAGGTCTAGTTTCATGTACGCTTGGACAGCCGAGAGCTTTGAGTGACACAACTAAAAACACTGCATGTGATGTGCTGCATGTCATATGTACAGAGTGGGTCGTATCTAGAAACCGGTATCTGAACCGGGTACTCAATACTGTTTAGGGAGACGTTTGAACCTCCACCAGTGTCCATATCAACATACTAATGTCCGACCAACGAGCGGATCCTGACATGTTCTACAGTTAATGAGTTCAGCATGTAACTGCATACAAGAGACAAAGCAAAAGTAGTTTGGCAATACATGCTAAGTGAGTTACTGTATGCATTTTCTGCAAAGCTGCAGAGAAAGCTTCACCTGTCACCACATGTAAAAAGACCATCATCCACATTATGAGGTGCCGAGACTCTTCTGTAGAATTTATTAGGCTGAACACTCCCTGGTCTCCCTCTCTCCATCCCCCCTGTCTGTCTATCTGCCTCGCTCACTCCTTCTGCCTCTGCACTTCTGGTAATGGATTCTGCTTAAATGGGTTCTGAGAAACACAAGTGAAGAGCGGACAAAAAGAGGAGGTGAGGTAAGGGAAGGAGAATGGAAGACTTGTTACTTGTGTCCTGGTAGCATATGATAGAATCATGACTATTGGTAATGTGATAACTTTAACAATTTACAAGATTAGTTTCAATCGATTGATTCTTTGCATCTCCCCCTGAAAGTGGTGCAGATCGTTCTTCCCAGGGGTGTAAGATGGTTGAATAGTTACAGTAAACCAGTTTGCCTGTTTTTCCCCTTTACATTTGGCAACGTCATACGATATGAATTGTTACAACAATTGCTTTTTCTGAGAATGGAGCTGTTTCAATAACTGTATGTTTACTGTAAATTGAATGTGTTTGAACAGAGAGGGAGGGTGGATGGAAAGAGAGAAATGAGGGGAGGAGGGAGCGAGCAATGCTGTATGGTTAATGATTTAATGTTGGCCACTTGATGGAATGAAGTGTCTTCTCCATGTTAGCGGCGCCAAAGTTAAACCCTCTAGTCAGTTAGTCTGTTATTCATTGATTTCTCTGGTCAGCACTAGATTGCTATTGAATATGACTGGCACCAGGGCTGTGTGTGAGTGTGTGTGTGTGTGTGTGTGCGTGAGTGTGTGTGTGTGTGAGTGTGTGTAACTGTGAGGAGCGTGGATTATGTGAACTCAAGTGCATTTCAGTTGCTGGTGAAAACGTATTTTTCTGCATACACGTCACCTCTCCACTGACACACACACACACACACACACACACACACACACACACACACACACACACACACACACACACACAATCAACTAGCTCTTGGAAGAGTGTGAAAGAGGAGCCGGACATACATCTGCAGTCTTTGTGCAACATACTCACTGCTATTCTGCACACCTTCTTGCTGTGAGAGATGATACATTATTTATTCCTGGTTGTTTTGTATTAACCATACAGCACCCGCTGAGCAAAAACATAACCAGCAGTAATATCTATGTATCAATACCGCAGCATGGATGACAAAAAAATGTCTTCAAATGCATACTGGCAAACGTGCATATAT
This sequence comes from Anarhichas minor, assembly GCF_050575085.1. NCBI lineage: Eukaryota > Metazoa > Chordata > Actinopteri > Perciformes > Anarhichadidae > Anarhichas > Anarhichas minor. The sequence continues at coordinate 3,326,960 of NW_027466460.1, read as the reverse complement.
AATGTCTCTATACTTTCATTATGCACCTTGGTTATTGCAGTGATCTGTCTTCTGCAGCAGTCACATCTGGTGTCTCTTCCGCTACCATGATGTGCGTATGTGTGCATTTGTAGATGTGTGTGTGTGTGTGTGTGTGTGTGTGTGTGTGTGTTGTACTGCATAACTGTCTAATATATGAAGTTTTTTTGCAACAGCATGAGCAAATATGTTGCGAGCATATGAACACTGTGTTAGAGCTACCTGATGTATAGTTTAATAAGCCTGCAATATAAATATTTTAAGGAATACACATTATTCTAAGCAGCACATAGAGCTTGTGGGCACTAATACTGGAGCAATACCAACAGGAATAACTATAATAAAGATATTTAATACATTCAGAGTCTTGTATGCTTATCATCAGCTAGGAAGTGTTTAAACCAGTTTGAGTTCATAACAATTGACATCAATTCTATCAATTCTAGCATTTCTTGAATGAAGTGTATGGTAATAATAACCATAATCATGATAATTATAATGATAATCATATTAATATGTGTTATTATTATTATTATTATTGTGTCAGCCAGTGTTAAAATATCTGTTAAGTATTTAGAGAAATCTGATTTAAAAAAATTCAAAACCTCAATTTGTTAAAAAGAATATACAGTATATATATATATATATATATACGGAAAATAATATACTAATGTCTTCACTTTGGTTTGTTTAGTTAAACATAAAAAATGATACAGTAAATATAGATACAATATACAAACAATAATGTAGATTTGTATTTCCAGGTGACACACACACACACACACACACACACACACACACACACACACACACACACACACAAACAAAGGCTGTAAGGCATACAACAATGATGCATTGACACAGAACGTGAGAAGCAGAATGTGTCAGTTAATATAATCGTCTGACAACAGTCAAACACTGTAGTCATTTGTAGCCCATGGTTCTTTTTCTGTTTTTTTCAACAGCAATTCAGGTATAGATAATATGAATGACTGATGGAGGATAATTTCAGATACACAACCTGAATGACCATGTCTAATAGAATAAACATAGACACTAGAACATATCATTGCCTCAGTGTAGTTCAAACCATGACAGAGCACATCAGCTGTGGCCATTGTTCTTATCCTTTTAAGAGATGTGATGATTTCTAAAGATCCTGCCAACTTGTGTCCAGTGATTGCTTAACAATAAAAGTACTGAGAAAAAGACAGAATAACTCTAATATCTTGTCTCTTACAGTGCAGGGGTCACTATTACCTACTTAGAAATGCTAAAAGGAAAGTGGCGAAATGAAAAGGAGTGAGACAAAGAAGATGCTGGATAGGGGGAAAGGAAAGAAAGAAGAAAGATGAGGCTGAAACGACAGAGTGGACAGAGCTATCCATAAAGAGACAGAGAAACATTACGACTGAGTGATTTTCTCAAAGATAATGCCACACACAGTCCCTCCAGCTGTCACAAAGCTCCTCATTGATGTTGTTTCCAGGTAAGTGTGTAATGCAGCGGTAAAATGAGAGCGTTGTACTTTCAAAGAAACTGACAACAATACTGACTGCAGAGTAAGTAGGGGCTAGATCATCTCTTCTACTTTGGTATTGTGTATGAATGGAATTCATTTTGTCACCATCTGCATGGGCGATGGATCGCATCCCTGCACCTTTCCAATGAAGCAGCCACTGAAGCGACTTGAACCAAACAGAATTGCATTGATAGAATGAGAGCAAGGTATGAACTGATCCATCATTGTCTGTTTTATGTCCCTGTCTTTCTCCATCTGTCTGCCTTCCTGTTTGTTGCTCTGTCAATGGAGAGTGTTCAGGTGACACATCAAACACCCTCTGGCACCCACGCTGGAGGTCTGCAGCTGACAGGTGGCAGGGGATGCCATTTTATATTTGCTGTATAAATGACAATTTGCAATGTTAGCAACAGAGTGTGACCAAGTCGGGCATGTGCCCTACAACTGCATACAGCCCAAGGCCAAAAGTATGTGGGCACCCGGACATTACAACTATACGTCATTGTTAAACATCCCATTCCAAAATGATGGGCATTAATCTGCAGCTGGAACAGCCTCCACTCTAACAGTAAGGCTCACCACACTACTTTAGAACCTGGCTGCAGGGATTTGCCCCCATTCAGCCACAGGAGCATTAGTGATCACTGATGTGGGGCGACTATGTGGACAGTGGTGCTGTCCACATACCTTTGGCCACGCCGTGTACATGGAGGTCTGTCAATTAAATCCCCAAAAATCTCTGAAGGAGTCCCATGTCATGTGCAGCCTCGAAGTTTTACAACCATGGTGCAAGTTTTCAAAGTGCATAACAAGTAGCCAGGGTTTGCAATACAAAATGTGATAAAAAAGACAGACTGTACACAACAACAACACTAGGAGAGAAGTCAATTTCAAAAAGGACTAAAACATCAAATAACAAAGTTTAAGATTATGTTGAGGTTTACCTTTGAAGTTTTGAACCAATACCCTTTTGGATTTTGGGTCATATTAGCATGACAACTTTACTGCGCTACTGATTGTAAAGACAAAGAACACTGAATGTCGTAGGACTATGTACTTGCGATACTGTGTGCGTGTGTGTTGTCTGTATAACAGCTAAGGTTATAATGTTAAGCTGCTTAGGGATGCCAAATGGATTAAGTGTTTTGTTGACACATAGTAAAGTAATCTGGTTAGCAAAGAGGAGATACACCCCTCTTCCTCTCTATCCGCCTGTCTGCTTCCATCCCCCTGTTCACCCTTTCCTTTGTTTTCTGCCATTTCCATCACATCGTGTCTTTCTCACTATCTCAGTTCATCCTTACATTGCCCTCTGCACACGCCATGAACACACACACTTTTAACACACATTTAGACTTTAAGAGATTGGGCAGGGGAGGTCAGCTAATATATTTGAAGCTTCTTAGTGTGGCACAAAACTAGACTCTGTCTGCTCCTCCATGTACAAATCCATAATGTGTTTGTAATGTATCCCTGTTGGTTGGTTCTCCTTTGAGTGTTTGAGTGCAGCACATCTTTTAAACACAATGTTACAATCGTGAAATAATCTACCCAGTTCTTTTGTTAATTCAAAATAAGCAAGACATGTAAAAGACATCACCCACTGTGTATCTGATGGCTTATTCAAGGATAGGCACACCTGCTTCAGTGTGTTTAGAACAGAACATGTAAATGTGTCTTCCTCTTTCTGTCCCCCTAGTTGAGATCACCGATATCAAGTAACTGGGCACGCAGCAGCTGGGCACCCATGGGTTCAGACACCACAAAAGTGTTTACGTCTGCCAGTGTGTGTGTGCGGGTTTGTGTGTGTGTGTCCACTGGGGAGCCAGCCAGACGTCTCTGGTCTAATATTTCCTCTCAGGAGAACAAATAATGCAGAGAGGCTTCTCCTTTTCCCTCTTCTGCCTTTATTCTCGACTTTCCCTGCCTCTCTTTTGAATGATTCCATCACCATTGAACTACTTTCCGTTTTCTTGTCCTCCTCCCTGATGTCTTCCTCTCTTCTCCCATTCTTCATGCCCCCCCCCCCCCCCCCCCCCTGTTATCTATTCTTCCTCCCGCTTCCTCTTGCAACAAAGCGGCAGATAGAATCACAGAAGTTGGGTTTAAGTTACTGTACACACACAAACGCGTGCACGAGCCCGCACACACACACTTTCTGCTGTGAACCAGGGTCAGTATCAAGGGACACAGCAACAATAGGTGTCTCAGCGGAGGCAATGTATCGTCTGCTGTTTACAGAGCAATAACTCGACTATCAGCCCCATTCAGAGAATGAAGAGAGGTGAAGGTGAGGAGGCTGCTCAGGGTCTCACCACATACTTTCACTCTCACAGGAGCCTCTCGCCACGGCTCAATAATGCATTGACCATGAAGAAGAACAGCTTATTTTGTGAATGTAAATCTATAGGGTTCAGTCTGTTTGGCTGTTTGGATGCTGACACTCAAGGCTGGATCAAGAACAAACTGATCTTTACAGGTTTGCAACAATGTATTCACACCAGGGCTCAGAGTACTTTCTCTCTGGTTTCAAGCACATGTTTTTGAACCTGAACCAAATTGTTTTTTTATTTATTGCTCCATTCAGTGTAATTGTTCTTCTTTCTCGGCTCTTCTGATAGACGGATCTGACCGAAATGTATTCATTTCATGTGGGTTTACAAATGAGCACATTTTGTGTTAGAATATGTTAGAATATAGTTTAACCTCACCGGTACGGTCATTTACATGGTCATTGCAACATTGTGAGCAGCTTCTAAGCAAAACTAATATTGAAACCTTTTTTATTATCTTTCTTTGGTCATGTCACATAATCAACAAGACTTGTTTGATGTATGATGTGAAGTAAATGATTGCTGGAAAGTCTGTCTTCATGCTTTTTGGCCACTCCAAGTAGGCCTACCGGTACTGTGTCGTGACTCGCTCATTGAAAAGTGGACATATTAATCAGGACATCCCCATCGGTTTGTGGACAGCAGTTTTGAACCCTCGAGTTCTGCATTTTGTCCGTCACCATCTTGTTTTTTGCGACAGAGCTGACACGAGAGGGTAGAGCTAATTACAACTAAACGCTGAATAAACTTAAACCTTACTATAATCCTCATTTACATTAGCTACATATATGAAATATTTTACCCATCCTTAGCATATTAGGAGCAGTGGGCTGCTGTGAAGTGCCCGAGGAGCGATTCGGGGTTCAAGGGGTTTTTGGGCTCAAGGACACTTTGGTACAGGACACGGTGCAGCCAGGGATCAAACCGCCGTCCTTGTGGTTACCAGACAGCCCCCTCTACCCCATGAGCCACGGCCGCCATGTTTTTAAGCGACCGCAATGTTACAATTAACTGCCAAGAAGTGAAAACATACTGTGAAAGGGTTAAAGTTCTGAGATGAAAACACAGACAACCCCCAGATCTGATTAGGTCATGGTAGCAACCTGTCAATCACAAGGTAGCCACGCCCAGAAGCATACCCTGCTTTATTATCTGTTTTAATTCTAAATGGACCATCATTTACTAAATTAACATCATGCTGTATTGAAGAAGACATCTGAGACCATAAACTCATGTTCACATAGTTTACTGAGGTCATAAATCAAGTGAGAAGTAGAGTCATCCAACCTTAAATGAGCCTGAACAGAGCTGCCAGCAGGTGGCTGGCAGTCATGACACACAAACTTGGTTTGGGTCTTGAGGAGTTGTAACATTGATTCACTCACAAATAAACTAGGCACCTTCATACTCCCCACCACGCTCTCTCTCTCTCTCTCAGACACTCACTAACGTTATGTCAGTACACTGGCGGAAACCCTGACAGAGTGTGTTAGCAGACACACAGCCGACAACCTCACAGCTAAACTTATGTGATGGAGACTTACTAGGGAAGTTTTTTGTATTTGTCTACAACAATACATGCAACATATTGGCTGCTAAGTCTCTGGCTGCTAAACATCAATAACATAACAAACATTTCCATCTGAAGTCCTGATGCCCATACTAGCAGTAGTGACGTGTGGTATAGTCTCTGGGTTTGTGTTTGACCAATCAGGGAAATTCAGTCCTTCAAACTTCAGCCTGATAGTTCCCCGGCCATCACAGAGCACTGAACTAAAGCGGCAAACTCTAAGGTTCCTGGAAAAGTCTTTGCAGTGGAAAGAGGCCAAGATAGCAACTTTGTTGATGAGCAATTCTATTCTGACTGATAGTGCTCGCGTAGATGTGAGGTTCTGGTAATGCCTATAGCAAAGGCCTCCAACTGTTGATTTAACCATTAACTATGGTTCGTTCATGTAAAGTCATTTTTTTAACCAAAGAACAGTATTTCTTTCTAGCACAATGTAATTCTGCTTTTGCCCAATACAGACCCACCAATTTCTTACTTTGAGAACGCATACACAGCGAGGTGCAGACCAGTATGAGCTCCAATGCCCTCAACAATAGAACAAGTGGCTCAACTCTTCTCCAGTCCTGAATGCTTTATCCACCAACCTGGACTAGCTTGCCGTCATCAGGGTTAATCCCTACCCCAATAATGACGAGCCACCGCTATCCCCACTGAAGGAACCGGTCTAAACCACAAGGGACCATGTGTTAGCAATTGACCACTTCAACTCCACACTTACACACACCCGAAAAAATGAGAGCTAGCACACCCACACACACACACCTGCATTTTAAAGAGTCAATTAGCCTTTGAAAACTTGACGACTACTCACTTTTAGAGATTGGAAGTGTATCCTCCAGAGCACTCACATCCACAGCATAATGCCATTTAATAAAAACATTATCAAACTTAATATAGGAAATATAGCGACTCAGCACTTTATCTCACTGTTAATTACAACACCACATCTCTTAATGAAAACCCACTGAGTGTGTGTGTTTGTCTAGCTTAATGGAAATACAGCAGATTTGTGTGTGTGTGTGTGTGTGTGTGTGTGTGTGTGTGAGCGTCTAAAATCAAAAACAAGTCCTTTATTAAATATGAAATTCACACCTGTTAAGGAAAATTACCTTGGGAATCTACACATGCACACATAAAAACACACACACTGTGCAGACAAAGAAGTACTTTACAAAGATATTTGCACACATTTCCTTGCTTAGATCTATGTGATGCACATAAACATGCAAACAGAAGGTCAAAAAAAAAATGCCGGCTCAGCTAAGTTGTGATCATTAATTAAATTAATTAGCAGGAGGTTGTTTCATGTTTTGCTGCCTCCCCCAATTCCCTCCACTGAAAAGGACACTGAGTCGGGGTGTACATCAACAGTTCGTATCAATATGAGAGATTTAATTCCATGATGTTTGAAACAATAACGGCTATTCACTGACTAATGGGCTATATTATATATTATATGCCGGGTTCAATGTCTAAAAAAATACTCCTAGAGTACTTTTTGTTCTTAAGAACAGAATTGATTAGTGTGCTTTAAAATGTGCTTCCAATTCACCAATGCACACACACACACACACACACACACACACACACACACACACACACACACACACACACACACACGCACACAAACTGATTGTCTGCCCTTCGGGACCAACTTGTGGTTCAGTGTCTTGCTCAAGGACACTCCACCATGTGGGGAGGAAGAGTCAGGGATCAAACCCCCAACTCTGCAATTAGTGGACAACCCACTCTACCTCCTGAGCCACTGCTGCCCCAAACACAAAGGAATACAATAGAAAAAACATAGACTCATGATAATATGTTTGTGGATAGATAGATAGATAGATAGAAGCTGGCACTGGAACATACTGCAATGAACTGTTTTGACCAACACTGAAATCATTAAAGCAAGAGCTCTATGATCAGAACATGCAGTACATCAATGATTATTTTTGCTTCCAATATTCTCAATATTTGTACAATTGTTCAAATGTTCCCTCAGTAACAAAACATTGGCATTAACTAACACTGCTGTAGAGATTCAGCGAGAGCAGAATATTCCCCCTCACAAACACACACACCACAACCTGCACACTCACAGCAGCACATGGAAGTTCCATCTCATGGCTGGTTTCTCTTTTTGTTAGAAAACATGGAGGGCAGGATTTATCAGTAATTGTACCAAGTGAAACATCTAATTTGTCTCATTAAATAAAGGAGAGTATGCACCAGTCCTGTCAAAAATGAGCATAATTCACTATCATATATGCATACTACCGAAGGACCATGATCAAGGCTGAAAGAAATTGAAATCTATCAGGCTGCCAAAATATAAAAGTGTTCCAGTGTGTACCTGAGAGGATGCTGTCAGTTAATAACGCACTAAATATGTATATTGTACCGCTCTTCGGTTGAAATAGCATCTATTAGGTGAGGAGTGGAGCGTAAAGAGGGAAAGAGAACCAGAAAGAGACAACAAGTTTCCATGCCGTCCTACCGTTGTCGCTGTCCGACTTGTTCTCATGCTCGGTGTCGGTAAGAGTCAGCACTGAGTTGGAGCGGCTGGACAGACAGGAACTCCTCCCTGACGATTTACCCAGACCCCCACGACCCCACAGCCGCATGGCACGCTCTGGTGACATCACAGCCTGACTGTCGGTGTCTATGTCCTGGGCCGTGCCAACTGAGAAGCCGCGGTGTGGGAGGCCCATCTCGGAGCAGAAGGCCAGGCCACGACGCGAAGGTGGCTCGCAGATTCCCAGCTGACGAAGACTGAAATGCTGACCTGAAGGAGAAACAGATGGAGATTTTAAAACTGTGAAAATGACATTTGAATATATTATTATACATACTGGTGACTAAAAGTGGCTGTTTCAGTTATGGCTAATTACTATAGATATTATGTATGATATGTACTCATGTTTTATAGCAACTTGATTACAAAATAAAAATCTGAAATGTAATGGACATGTACCTAAAATTGTTTATTTAAATATGAAGGCAAGTTAACACTCCCTTAGATTCACCCTTTAACACAAATATTTCATTCACACATGAGATCACCTCATAAAAAAACTTTGAAAAAAAATGATTCTACATTGTTAAAATATATTTTGAAAAGGTTCTTGTCTCATTTCATAGCTCATTTATACACAAAATAGTTCATTGTCTGGCTCTAAATTAAGTAGTGAAAAAGGTCACGTCTTTAACCAGCAATCAGTCAACAAAAGATATACAATCTTCAAAAAAACACAAATCCTCATATTTGTGAAGCTGGAACCAGATCATATTTGGCATTTTTGCTTAATAAATTACTTAAATGAATCAATTAGCAAAATCGCTCTGAATGATTTTCTGTTGCTCCACTAATGTGTGTAACTAACTGTGTCATACATTGTTGACCCTTTGGCCTAACCATCACAGTGTGTGATATGCAGCAGAGAAGTTTGCCAAGAGAAGAGAGAAGGATCTCAATTAAGAAAGGAAATCACACTGACAGCAGCTGCTACATGTACAGAGAGGCTGACTCATGCAGCAGCGAAGACCAAAAGCCTTGACCCTGATTATGGGGCTGAACTAACTGCAGCAATGCTTTTAGAAAGAGCTATCGTTTAAAATAAATCTCAAAACATTTTCAAAAGAAAATAGAAGCAGAAAGCCAGAAGACCAAGCAGACAGAGATGGTGAATACTTATTGACTCGATCCTTTAAATCCCATTTAGTCATTACAGGAGAAGAGACGGATTAGCAGAGTGATTTAAACTGTGAAGGTGGTGCAGCTCACAGTAGGATGTGCATCTTTAACACCACGCACTCCATCATTCATCAAAATGTATGTGGACTATATTGTAGCAATAATGACATTTCTATTTTTTATTGTTCTATTATTATTTGATTAGTTATTGAAGAGTGGCACCAGAGCTAGTAGTGGAGAGCGGGTGGTTGTCCTGGCATATGCTGACAATGTTTTTGTAATAATAAAAATAATAAAAACATGAACAGGATATAATAAATAATAAACCTTCAGCTGCTGCAAAATGAAACGATAACAAAAGAGGATTTAGGATAAAAAGGAATTGAATGAATGAATTAAAATAAATGTAGGTGTAATGATAAGTTATAAAACCTGCTAAGACTGGAATGGAATGACAAGGATATAGAAATAAAACATGAACTATAGCAATCATAAAACTAGATTTAAAAAATACTTTTTTATCTTATCTAAACTGTTCTTCCTGGCAACTGTATTTCCTCTTAAAGAACAGACGTTAGAGAAAATAGATTACATTGCAGTTGATTTTGTATAATCAATCAGGGAAGTCACAAGAATGAATTTACTGTACAAAATTAAAACAAGGCCCTGGTGCCACAGATCTGAGTTCAAAACTAAAGATAGCTTTCTGTAAAAACGATGCATCTGGTTTAAAAGGAAGGCGATGTGGATCAGTGAAGCCCTGAGATGGACCAAAGAAAAAAGGGCCGTACCATATTACAACCCTGTGTATCTCATCACTCATGTTACACATTATTGATTGGATGATGAATGATACTTCTTCCTTTTTAACATCTCAAATAATTATTATTATAAGTGTGAATCCCTCCACTATTCAAATAGTGGTTTCATGACAAGCCTCTGAATATGACAGAATTAATTAAATTAATTAATTGATGCTGGTTATTAATGGGAGGCCTTTATCTAATTTTCATCTACTTCCACAAAAATATGTATATTCATACACATGATAAACTATCATCCCAGGAATAAATGGGGAGTTGTTTATATGTTGTTTATGTGATGAAAGATACAAATACAAATGTCATTTGTCAAATCTATACACACACATTCACACATATATATGAAAATATAATATAATTTACATATAAAATACTTCGCATCATAATGGCATATCGTAATGAGGGAGGCTCAATGAATGCAGGGCTGTAGGCCTTTTTGTAATTACATCTCTCGCAACATTTTTTGTCACAGTTCCCCCCCAAAACAAAAGGAACAGTAATAATTGGTGTTTAAATAGGGTTCTCTTTCTTCCTTTAAAACAATGCTCCTTTAATAATGGAAAACATGCAAACTGGGTAAAGTAGTTCATGAGTGGATTAAACATTAAGAATACTTTTTACATTAAATTGAATAAGTCAACAGGAGTAACTCTTTCACATCAACTGGAAATAGGCTGAAATCTGATTCAAATAACACTCGTAATAATCCTTTAAAATATAAATGAAAAGAAGACAAACAAATCATCTGTAAAATCTCAGTATGTGCCTCTTCATCTTTAATCAGCAAATGAAAAGGGAAATTATCAAAGCTTTCCATAATTAATGGCACAACACGAGATAACAAGTGCTGCCGTTCAATTAAAAGTTATATTAATTTTAAATGAGCTCCAATTAGGCCAGCAGTGAAAATGAAGTAGATAAGATGATTGAGTAATTATATTTTTTTCATTTCTCAAATATTGACGGTGTGTTAATTGGAGCTGGAGATGAATGAGTGAGCTCTGTGGAGAAGCTTTTTTTTGTGTCACTTTCAGTGGTTCATTATACTGTAGCTTTTATCCCACATATATTTTTACGTACATCATTTCAACAGAACTCTCCACTCAACCATCTGACTTGCATCCATCCATACTTAAACCATTAATGTGTTCAGAAACTTTCACAAATCTGTAAACTAATACAAAAACAAACACCAAGCAAATTAGGATTTGCACAGGATTGATAATACCCCCCCCCAGAAAAATATAAAAATAAAAACAGAGAGGCAATTTACATAACCTTTCAAGGTGCTGATGGCAAGGCTACCAACAGAACACTTATTCTGAGTCTTGTTGCTTGAAGTCTCACCTTGTCTGTTATAATCATCCTGTTCACGGTGAACCATGTCCTTGTAACCCTTGGTCGTCCCGTACAGTAACCTGTCAACAACCAAGGACACATGTTGTCAGTTGTGTTCCTATAATAAAGGATAGTCCTTCTGAATGAATCCAGTGAAAGTCACTGTGCAGCTTTGTTTTGTCCTTTTGTTGGGTTCAGGTACACAATCAGTTACATTTACCATTCGGCATCAAACAGGACAGGGTGTGTGGTTGTAAAACAATACAGTAAACACAGGGCCGAGTCTGATTTGTCTCTACAGAGAGTGCTAATCATCAATAACAGTACATACATTGCATATGAACCTGTTTGTATGGAAGGTAATAAGGAACACATATAAAGATAAGGGGCAGAATTGAAATGTTAACTTCAAATTAACATCATCTTCAAAACACATCATTTTAGTCGATTTATTTTTCAAGAATCCAAGGAAGTGGCATACACATTTGTTTTGTCTGTCTGCTGTTGTGATGTATAAAGCATGTGCTCCACTGAGTTCTGCTGGATATTCAAGGGTTGTTGTTAAAACATAGCACTCTGGTAAGATTGATTTTCATTCACTGAGAATAAAGCACATCTAATGTGGCTCAATCCTTGTCTGCTGTCTGCAATGGTCTGTTCAATATAGTAAACAGACATGGAAATGTAAAAACCTCAGTAGGAGTAATTGTTTCGATCCTCCCTTGTGAAAAAAAACTGAAGCTATCAGCTCTCCTCTGGAATTATCGGAAGAGATGTGACTCTACCAAACCATCTGTGGCTCATATCATACTTGTAAATATGTGTTTTAGTCTCAAGAGAAGACGTTTGTGTTTTACTGGGGGTGGGCGATATGACCATGATGCAGTGGTGGTATTATATCAAGGTATTACCAATATCAAAACATGATTCTACCTCTTTTCACTCTATTGGCAAAGTAAGGGGACATGTCCTTAAGAGTGAAAAACATATATTATATACATATATATATATATATATAAAGCACGGATGTGTTTATTGAATGAAAATGTGGTATAGGCCTGCATCAGAGTGAGGTTTCGGGCCACATATTTCGGTCTGAACTCAACCTGAGTCCCAGAGAGTAGTAACCGAGCCCGACCCGAACCAGACAGCCATTCTGTTTTCTACTATGTCTGAACTGAGACAGCCCCGACGCACTCCGAGCACCAGAGCGCACTCCCAGTTCTAACCTGGTCTGGTCTTGGTGCTGGTCGAAGGCCTTGAGTGTTTCACTGGAGGAGTAGGACTTCTGAGTGGGGACCCGAAGTCCCTGGGAGCCGATAGCACAGTCTTCACTGTCCCCTGATGAACCTAGAAGACATAGATACACACCCATGAGCAGACACACATATATAGGCACAAAATCACACATGCACTTAAAAGCAAACACCTAAACATCCTCAAAAACATTGTGAAGACATTGCTGCCCAGCCTCTAGACTGTGGCTGGGTTATATTATTTACAGTTTCCTTTTCTGTTCAATGTATACTCATAGACATATACATCCAGTGTTAAGAAGCGCTAAGGGGGAACACATGTCACTCATGTTGAGTTTACTGTGCATTATAATTATTTGGGTTTCAGAATGTTTTGGAGCAATATATCAATACAGCCACAGTCATTATTCACTGATTTTCCCAGTGTCTATGCGAGCAGGTACACGCTCTTCTGACGTCTGAACTTTTTATTTATAACAGCAGATGATTTATTTGTGGAGGAGACAGTTTCCACTGGCTGCAAGTAAGATGATTCTCACCTCCTTCATCTGGTCTGCAACACAAAATATAATTCTGTCCGAAGTGCAGTGAAAGCCTGAAAGCCAATATTCTGTGGCTCCTGGGGATCAGCTCCAAAGCTGCAGGTTGCTCTATGGAGGACTGCTTTCTCAGCAGCTGGACTAAGTAGAGCCTCGGGCCAGTTGGAGAAATCACCCAGAACCTTTCTCATGTACTACACACGGAATATCTACTTCTGCCTTCTGGGAAGCACTGCTAGGAATTCACATGTATTTGTTGGCCCCATAACTTTCTTAACACATAACCCCCCCCACACCGCCCCTTCACACATACTTGACAATGATCTACATGGTGCTTGCAGTGTTGATTTTCTATAGAATGTGTTTTCCTTTTGAAACAATCGTTAGTCTAATTTCCGTAGTTTTGGTCACGTCCTCTGTCAGAGTGATGTAGCAAGAAATGACACTTTGGACCATCAGGCAGGTTTAAAAAAAAAAAAAAGATAATAGTTAAGGGCAGATTATCTCTATTTGCCTAATAACAAGTTAAAACCAAAAATGAATGCACTCATAATGTTGGTAATAATCTCTCACTGCAAAGGAAATCTGAAACGGGGAGGTGGTCTGTAAACTGTGATGAATGTTAACAGCTGAAGGTTGAAGTAATATTCTCAGTTTTCTTTTTGTTTGTCCAACCTGGTATGTAAGTATTACTGATAGCAATGATGGACATGACTAAGGCTACATCCACACTACTACATTTTCGAGTTTTAAAACAAAAATGATCAGCATCGTTTTCGAGATGATCTCCGTCCAGACTAAAACGCCTGAAAACGAATATCACGTGACTCTCCACGTACACTGGGCATGCGCATGGGTGTCGATGTAAACAGGAAGTAGATTGGTTGCTTAGTTTAAAGAATACGACAGAGTAATAAAGTAGTCTTTAATAATGAAAGGTCGTGTTTGATACTTAAGATCTTCTCTAAAATCTTCCTCTATGAACTCAAACAGACATTTCGTAGAAAGTTTTAGAAGTTTTATTTTTCAGACTTAGTTACAGCGCTGCGGGTCTTGTTCTCTCTCTCTCTCACATATCAAATTTACTTTAAAATTAACACGTACACATTAAAGTTTACTAGATTATGGGTCCATAAATGTGGTCAACACACGTCTCTCACTCGTTTCCTCGGTTTTGTTGTTGTCTGTTCTCACTCGTAGCTCTGCTGGTGTCTGAAGTCTCTGTCGTACTGGACAACAATCAAAGCCCTCCGTTTTGTGTCCGTCCTCCTCAAAGCCGCTAACAGTGACTTCAGACGTCCGCTCCGTAGCGCTGATAACGCCGCTGGACACGCTGCTCACTAATCACTCCATTAACAGCTGCTTCCTCCGCAGAAATACAGACTTTAACTGAACAACAGCTGCTAGTAAAGACAACAAGATCAGCAACACCTGTAATCAGTTGTCCATGTTGAATTAACCTCGTAGTCGATCGATTATTAATGTTGTTGTTTATGATTTTCCGGGAACCGGTCACGTGATAGGGGCGTGACGAATCAGGGAAGGACACATCGTGACTGCTAAGAACAAATCAAGTAGAGAACGCGGGTGTGGACGTCATCGTTTCTAAACATATCCGTTTTCGACCGTCCACACGAAGACGTAACCCCGGAGTTTTCAAACTTATCCATCCTCCGGAGCGTTTTCAAACTTCTCTGTTTTCAGTGCTCGAAAACGCCGGCATAGTGTGGACGCTCAGTGTAAACGTTCCAAAACATATGCGTTTCCAAATGGAAACCTCTGTTGTAATGAAAATGATAGACTTGGATAAACACTCGTCAATGGGCGACTCTTAGGAAAATCATAGCTGCAGTAGATAGCTTAGTCTTAACTGGAAGCTTTAATATAAAAGAGTAGATGTGTTGATCCCTAAATGTGAGGCCAGCAACGGATCTCTGAAGACTGAGCCACTGACCGACTCAGGTAATGAATGAATGTAGAAACACATGAATGGGTGACTGAGCTGAGTGAGCTATCTCACCAGTGTACGGCCCCTCCTTGTCCTTGCGGCTCTTGGTGAGTGAGCAGTATGGACGTCGCTCTTTCACTTCCATAGTGCTTCTGCTTGTGCTGCTGGCAAACATACAGGCATGCTGCTGTACAGCTGCAGAGACAGAGAGACAGACAGAGAGTCAGGGTTGTTGGACTGAACCTGCAAACACACACACACACACACATAGACAAAGGAGTAATCAATGACAAAGTGAGAACAACAACGAGGCCATTACATTTTAATTTAAACTGACATCAGTGCACTGTAATCAACGACAACTACTACAGCAACAGTGTATACAGTATGTGCTCCTGTGGTGACTTGATTAAAACATCACCATCTACACTGTGTGTATTTCTCTGTGAGCAGCAGCACGCTCAGCTGTTTTGCTCATTCCTATTGGTAAACATGGATACCAAAGAGACACATTCTGCGAGCCGTGCACGTACAGTGTGTTCATACAAGGCTTCACACAAATACAAAAATGCATAGAGGTTAATTCATATTATACAAACATCCATTTGCGGGATTTGCCATTTTGTTTGATCAGACATCATGCAGACATTCACATGTAATGTCATTTGTCTCTATTTATTTTGTTCATCAATGGATTGTTCATTATCCCCGCCAGGAGATTATGTATTCAGTTGTGTGTGTGTGTGTATCTGTGTTGCCTGTCCACTGCTAATCGTGAATATCCTACTATTCAAGGTTGTACCCAAAGTTTGTTTGTCGTCTCCAAAACTATTTCTTCACATCTACAGAAAAAATAGTTCATAATGTGAATGCATGTCACTTGATTATGCCATCTGGCATTTAAGGTATGTAAACAAAAACCTTGGAGTGTAGTGGAGAGGCAGCACATCCCTGTTCCCTTTGGTTGTATAATACAACACCTAGCAGTAATAGAGGTGGCCTGAATACATATTAAGTCAAAAGAAATGGCTGACAAGAGGCAAACAGATGCACTTCTCAATTAATGAATTGATTGTTTAAGTAGTCTATTTAGCAGAAATGGCCACCATTCTCTTGCTGTATTGATGATTAGCTTTTTTCCCTCTTTTTCATATCACAGTAAATCGTATCTCTTTGGGCATTGGACTGTTTGACAGACAAAGAGACCAACATTTTGAAAATGTGATGGGAACTTTCCTTTTTTTTCTCACTTTTAATAGACTAAACAATTTAAGGATTTATATATAAAAAATTGCAGCTTTTACTTAATTACTGTACTATGACAGGAGTGAAAAATGCCCATGTAGGCAGTTCAGGAACACACCTGGTGGCTGTTTTAGCCAAAAGACGTCAAGAGCAAAAGCATTTCAAATATCAAATTCATGTAAGTGCAGTGTTACTTCAAGTGAAGTGCTACAGTGAAGTGACAATTAATCTACATTCATAAGGAGTATACTATATATATCTACTGTATTTATATCTACATTTACATACATGGACATGGACAGATACCTACATTAGGCCATGACATTAGCCTGAGAAGAAGAGTCGATAAGTTTGAACCGCGATAGTTTTGTCTCGTCTAGGGATTGCTGATTGTCAGTTTATGAATTGAGTGACCAGGCCTTCTGGTTTTTGTGCCACTCTTTATGCTGAGTTATAAGTAATGAGGTAGAATTGATGCTGCGATGGGACAGTAAGCTGATGGGATGGATCCACAGGCTGTCAGCAGTTCTTTGAGTAATGTGTGCCTCTTTGGATATCGAGTCGCCAGCTGCTGTCACTGGGGAGTTTTACAGTGAGAGCTTAACATGTGCCTTGGTAGCTTCTTAAACACATAGAAATAAGTGCTGGCGTTCAAAATGGGTCTGGCTTTCATGCTTTGATGGATAGGTGGACAGAGAATAGAGGGTGAGAGCACACACATGAACCCAAAGGAGAAGAGGAGGTAGACACATGGCAACACCAGCGATAACACAGCTTATAAAAGCCAGGTGTGATAAAATGTACGGCAATACTCATTTTGACTTTCTTGAGACAATACTTAATTCAGACAGAGATAAGAAAGTCAAAGGACTGAGTGAGAAGAGGGTTAGTTTTCAAGAAGAGACATGAAGAGAAGCTGGGAGGGGGGGGGGAGTAAAGACAGCCAGTCGTGGTCAGACAGCTTTATAAACCTTCAACTTAATCTGAGACACTGAGCCTTAAATCCCCTACCCTCTGGACCTGGATGCATGCATGTGTGTATGTGTGTTTGTTTGTGTGCTTGTGTCATGATGCACTTTGCTGTCCGGACTACTTGGTTTATGCATTCTATTCTGCTTCAAACTACATCTGGTATCTGCCAGAATTAATGTCTTTTTGTATCATCTTATCTTTGATGACAGCAGGACAAGAAGGACTATCGCTGTTCTGAAGTACAAGCGACCCAAGTCATTCATTTACCATACCTGTTTCTCTCCATTCAGAGTAACACACCTGAGTTAGCTTACAAAGGGATTGAACCCTAAACATTGGAGCCACCACTTCACCTCACCGACACGCCTTTGGACTGCAGAGAATCAGCAGGAAGCCCGCTCAAACATAACAAGATCAGGCAAAGTAAAAAGAAACGCTCACCATCGAGCCACTATGGGGCCAAGTCCTAATGAGATACATGATATTCATACATTAACTGCTGATCTGCATCGGGGTGGATAATCATGGTGTGCCATGCCGTGATCAGGGGCTGTGTTGGCGGGGGGCCCCTGAATGATTCAGAGGAACAGGAGGCGCTGTATGTATTCATTCGTACAGAGCTGTTGTTTAGCGGTTTCCTTCTCCTCACAAACCAACCTTAACAGTGGAGTTTTGTTTCATGCATACCATAATATAGAATGCATTTTGATGTTACTAAATGAAGCTTAAGCGCAAGTTCCGTCAGGAAGACACTCATTCATAATCTCTGTCTCTCCTCTCCTTGTAATTACTCTATCAGCTGATTGGGGGCGTGCACTGTTAAGTAACCAACCAGATTCTGCACACGCTTTCCTTAAGCCAATCACATCGTTGCTGTCAAACTTTAAATAGTGTTCTCCTCTCTGCTGCTGTCAGTTGTCATTTCAGCTTTAATTAAGCAGATGCGACCCTCCTCCACCCCAGTCCCCTCCAGTCAGCATCACAGTCATGCTCCTGATTCATCATCAGATTGCAGCAACTCCTTTCACCACCACCAGTGTCTGGACTCCAGGGGGGATTAGGCCTATTGGACCTCAGTATCCCTACCCTCGCTGATATTACTTCAGGATGGAGTTCAATCGCCAAAGACTTTGCACTTTTCATATTTGATGCATGTATAATAAATCATTGTTAAATTATAAAACGAGTCTCTCCTGATTGAACTGACAGTATCTGATAGGGATGTACCGATACCAGTATCGAGTATTGGTCATGTACTCGTAATCATAAAGAGACTTAACCAAACCCGATACCACTTCACGGCAACGTGAAGTTAACCTCTTGTCAGGTGAGCAGGTAGCATGGAGGAGGAGCAATGTCAGCAGTTTGGAGATATTTTACATCCCTCGTAAAAACGATCATTTACCGTGAATTGTCAAGATTAGTGCCTTGCATGTAGGGGTGCTGCGGTTGAAGTTCCTACCAAGGCACCCAGCTGCAAGGATAAACGATGCCCAGACAGGTTAAATCCATAATTTACTGCCAGCTGCAGTGTATGCACAAAAAGGACAACTGTCCCCAGTTCACCTGTCCGGCAGAGTTGGCAGCCACACTGTTTGTTGCATTGTCGAGGACACATGCAGACACATTCCCAGTAAGTCTCCACTTTATTAGTTAGTTTAGCTGAGAGAGAGAGAGCGGGTGATGAGGAGAATGAAGTTATCAGTAATGTCATAGCTGTAAGCGTAGCAGTGCAGTGTATGTTTAGTCTATTTGTCCGTGAATAAATGCTACATCTCCTCAAGACCAGAGCCAACTCCCTGTGTCTTGCATGCTACTTGCTGGTTAAAGTGAAGGGGGCGACGGGGGTGACAAGCCACTCCTCTGAGTTTTGCTCTGCTGTTTTTTTGTTGTTGACATTTTCAATATTTCTTTTAACGGTTTGTCTGACAGCATTTATCGGTCCAAATTCTCATGGCCGGTTGAACAGTAAATTATTTTATTATATCCCTTTTGCAAACAAACTTGAATGTTAAAATGACAGCAACAGCATTGATGCAAATAAAACATGCTTTTGAACTCATTGAAGTGTAATGGTATTAATGTATATTTACGGATATGAGTTTACTCAATCATATCCGTACTCAGTAGCTATGACATACATTCCCATGTTTTTAACTGTCTTCTGACAAAAAGTGGCAAACCAATCTATTCTGACCTGTAGTGTCTCTAAAATTGGTCACTAATGCATCATTTTTGGGGTATAATGAGTTATTTCATGTCAGTTTCCTTAAAGAAACTTTCAACTCTAAACAGTTTTTGCTCTGTGTTCACTCTCATTTACAGTAGGGGTGGGGGGGGAAACTGATACAGCATAGTATCGCGATATTTTGCGTGGCAATATTGTATCGACACACGGAAGCCAAGTATCGATCTTTTATTTCAACTTTTTAGTACTAGAATAATAAAATCAATTGCTTTTTCAGTCCACTAGGTGGGGCTGAGTTATTTTCTGGGGAGGTCAGCAGAGGTCCCGGGTCAGCGTGATCGGTCAAAACAAAGATGGAGACATCGGAGAAAGAAATCAGAAATGCGCCATCCACGTTTAAATCAAACATCTGGACTTATTTTGGATTTTTTAACAAGGAAGGGAAAAAGGACATGGATATGACACGTGCGATTTGCAAGGAGTGTCGTATGAAAATAAAATACTCTGGGAATACTACGAACATGAGGGCTCACCTCACACGCCACCATCCAATGACGGCCAAGCCAATGTTAAATCAGCTCCTCCGAAAAAATAAGGGTTGCATTAACTTGCGATGCGTGGACTGGACGTCAAGGGTAGTGGATTCCTATGTGACTATAACAGCACAATATCTCACAGGGGACTGGCGACTGCTGTCTCACGTTTTCTCCAAACTAGAGCAGTACACGTAAGTCACACCGGGGCAAACATTGCAGACCTACAAAATGCAGCACGAGAATGCGGAATTGGCGACAAAAACCTGGTGGTTGTAACTGACAACGCTTCTAACATGGGCATTGCCGTTCAGTTAGCAGGATACCTGCATGTGAAAAGTGTTTCGCTCACACGCTCAATCTGGCCTCACAACGGGGGCCACCAGTAGCCAGGCTCATGGGGAGAGTGCGGTACATAGCTGGCTCTCTGCCCTTGACGTCCACGCATCGCAAGTTATACTGAGTTATATCACTCTTATATTGTACTTATAGAAGTTATAGACACGTTTGCATTCAGTTAAGTTGGACTATGTAGACTGTAATACAAACAGTTCAATATGCCAGGTGCATGCAACATTTATGACATTGTCGGTCAGTCTGTCTGCTTGACAATCCCATTTTGCTGCAATAAAAATGATTGAAGTGAGATGAACAGACTGAAAACTTTATCTTATTAGATAAAACATGTTGACAAAGTTTTCCTTTGGGGACATCATTTGCAGTCGAAAAAAGGTAATAAATCGCAATATATCGCAATATATGTTATCGCAATACTCAGCATATCGCAGTATCGTGATAATATTGTATCGTGACTTAAGTATCGTGACTTAAGTATCGTGATAATATCGTATCGTGGGACCTCTGGTGATTCCCACCCCTAATTTACATGGTTATAGGTTTCACACAATGTTATATTATTGATTGCAGTCATGTTGATGGGAAGATCTTAAAACATATTTTGAAATGATCTGGTTAGACTGAGTTGTAAATTGTTTTAATCTGTTCTGTTTCAAGGGATGAATTTGTGTAATTAAAGCTCATTCACAGCAAAGTGAATGAATAAGAAAACAGTGCAGCTCACTTCAGTTAGATTAATTAAAGGAACAGGAAGTTGATCAGTTGACCTTGTAGGATGCAGTTTTATTTAAAGCTGGAAAACATTCCCCTTGCAAACAGGACCTAAAAAGAACAAGTTCTATGATGTGATGTTTGTTTTGCTGCTCTGGCTGTACATCATATCTAAGTTACTGTAGGGACAAGTTAGATATTAATGTCCAGCTTTGGAAACTGTGTCCAGTTGTTCATTTTCCACAAGTCCACAATACAAACCAGAGAAATCTAGATGTGTATTTCATAAAACTGATGAACACTGGTCTTTGTTTGTGAATGTGACTGACTGAGTGTTTATTTAGTTGTGTATGTTTGGAGGTACGTGTGTGTGTGATGGTGTGTTTATGTGCTGTGACTGAGTGTGAGGATACTGTGTATGTTGGTGGACACGCTCTGTGTACACAAATGGGCTGGAGCGTTTTTCTAACCCTTACCTGCTGCTGTTAATCACTATTCATTTTTATGTTCAGCGAACTACAGGAATTCAAGGGTTCACAAGAATACACACATTATGCGCTCAGTGACATCCCTCCCCATTTCATTTTTAATCTGCTCTATCTCACTCGATCTTTTATTCATATCCCATCTCTCTTTTCTCTTTCTATTCACAAATAATAAATGATGACTGGAAATTGGAAAGTTACAAACAGACAGTCTTTAACTCCCATTCTCTCCATAATTGACCTCTGTATCGCAAATGATGTAATACATGGACAAAAATGTGCACAATTAATTTCTGAATAAATAAATGAAACTTGCAATTCTTCAATACTATGAAGGTTAAGAAATAAATAATTAGCTGGAGCCCATTGAGAGAGAAGAATGATCCCCTTGTTCCTGCTGGCAGACCAATGATTCGACATAAGCTCAGCTCTTAATATGACCCTTGTGTAGGGCTGGGTTTAAAAAAATACAAAGCCAGAACCAAAACCAGTACCCTTAATGTGATACCGATACCAGAAGAGTACTTCATTCAATACTCATCATGTAAATGGAAGCTGTGTGTGTCCCTCTGGCGAGCTAATCGCTCATACAGCAGGTCCTGCTGATAACGCCGTCACCCGACCCACAGCGGCAGGACCGCGTTGTCAAAGAAGCACCAGTTCCCCCCCAGGTAAAAAAATGTTGCTGTTGTTAGCGCTGTTAGCTGCACAGGTGCAGAGCAACTTCCTGATATCTCAAAGGAAGTGTCCAATGGCTACTGCCAGGTGAGGCCGCCGCTGTGTGCCTCGAACAAGAGCTGCAAACGATTGTATCAGCTTCTCTCTGAAGAGGAGCTTCTAGTGGAGTGCTCAGAATTAGTGCTGGGCGGTATACCGGTTCATCTGATATACCTGTTTTAATTTCCCGTATACGGTCGGAGCTAGTTGTGTAGAGTGTATTGAGAGGGACCCCTAATGGTTATAACTTTATAACACAACAATTAATAACCCACAACTAATTCTCTTTTACAGGGCAAAACACCACGACACAACAGTTTGTGACACATAAACAATTTGTAACACTAATGATTGTACATTTATAAAATGACACCGCCGAACGGCATGCTGGGTACAGCTCGCTAGCTAGCCCGGCAGCACAACAGTCTGTTAACAGTTGGGAGAGGCTGCGTCGCTACAGTAACGTTACATTAAAGAACAGAAAGGAGATAGACCGGAGATGCACCGACAGAGTCTGTCGGTGCATCTCCGGAGAGGAGCTGGGTCTGCTGTTTGGAAGTGTTTTGGTTTTAAAAAATCCGACGTAGATCAAAATACTATATATTGCAAAGTTTGTCGAGCCACTGTTGTTGCCGCTGGTGGTAACACGAGCAACTTACTCCATCACCTCAGCAGAAAACATGTGTTGGAATACCAAGAGTGTGATTACGGACAGTAAAAATTGTTTACATTCTGCAACTGTTTCATGCATTCTGATTCCTTCATATATTGTAACATTTTGTGGGGCCAAGCAAACCCTCTAGTAATAAAAGCCTTTATACATGATGACATTAAAATGTTTTTATATTCTATGTACTCCTGACAGTACACTATAAACCTATATAAAAACACAGTCAAGGAAAAACGAAAATACCGTGATTTACCGTGAGTCCGGAAGAATCTTAAAAAATACTGTGATACTAATTTTCAGTCCTGTCTCCTAAAAATTAAGTTCCCCCAAAACTAAAATGCATTCTCAATTACGTTTGACCATAAACGTATTTTCTCCCCGATTACGTTTGTGTTTGACGTATTACAAATACGTTTCTCATCAACATATCTTTGCCATACTCTAGTCTTTATTGTTTTTCTGTGATCTGCCTCGCCTCTACCCCCGCCACCCACAAGTTGTTGCCCCGCGGCCTGTTCCGAGGGCTGACAGACCTGACAATGGGGTGCCTCACGGCGGGGGCGGCTGGAGACCTCGCATCCGGCGCCAACGGGTGAGCGCCCGCCACTCGGAACCATAAAACCAAGTCCCGGATTTCACCCGGGGGACATTCTGGAGGTATTGTGGCCGGGTGATGTGCCTCGTTGCTGGGGAGGTATGAGCCGAGAGTGACGGGGTGTTATGGAGGTATATTTTATTTATTTGTATCCATCTAATTAACCCTGCCCTAACCCTAACCATAACTTCCACTAGGAAGCCACGTCGACCACCCAACCTAACCGTTAAGAGAGTCACGGTTACTCCCGGATTTTACACGCAGGCCTTTGTGGAGGTATTGTAGCCGCGTAATGTTCCTCGTTGCTCGGCCTGGATGAGCGCGTTTCTGCTGGAGACAGGCGGCGTGTTGTGGTAGTATTCTGACCGCGTAATAGGGAGAAGGAGAGGGAAAAAAATATTAAAGTGTTAAAATGTTGATTAGAAACGTATTTGTAATAAGTCAATGTAATAAGTCAAACACAAACGTAATCAGGGAGAAAATATGTTTTTAGTCAAACGTAATTGAGAATGCATTTTAGTTTTGGGGAACGTAATTTTTAGGAGACAGGGTTGCTAATTTTTGGTCATACCGCCCAACATTACTCAAAATGAGTAGCTGCTTAACTTTGAAGGAGAAACTCTTGTTTTAGATTGCGTCTTATTTTTTCTAACCAATGGCAATGCAATCTGTGCCCAACATGTGGAACCTCTTTTGTCACAGTCTGAACACAACAGCTGCCTCAGCTCTGCCAAACGCACAACTCCCGAAACACGCAAGCCGCTGGCTCACCATCCCGCTCCTGAATCTTCTCTTCTGGCTGGTTTACACAACAGCACATAGTGTTAGTAAGGCTCGCTGCTGATGGGATGTCAGCTGGGTTATTGCGTGCCAATGCAATATATATATATATATATATATATATATATATATATATATATATATATATACTGTATATATAAATAATTTGGGTCGCGGCTTGTGATTAAGGGGTGATGGTGTGTCCCGTAGCTAGACCAGTTGAGAACCACTGCCCTAAACCACATTAGTGTCTTCAGTTGAAGGTACAACACATGCAACAACTACATATATAAGGACATTTCATTTTGTATGAATTTTAGCGGTCCCTGTGGTCTGGTATTTAAAATCTGAATTCTACAAAATCCGTCATCAAATCTATTTGGGTTCAGCTTTGTCTATTTGGATGTAAATAGACCTCGAGGTTAAAAAGAGATATGAGACAGCAGAAACAGCGCTCTCTCCAGAGGCAGCCTAATTAATGTCCACATCTCCAGCTACAACCTGACCATTTCATGAGAACTATAGAATATGGAATGTACAGTATTACATATTTGACACATAAAATAACAGGTGTACCCAACTTACACACCAAATCATGTGTTAGGAATGGAAACCTTAGATTCTCATGATGCGATCACTCTGATCTTGCACTATTTGTACTGCAATAAGTCTCAAATGCTCCATGTTACATATTGTGTTTCATTGTTTCGCTCTACATATTTCTCATCAAGCCCCCCGCTCAGAACAAATGGACCACAGCACACAAGACTAAGTGTGGCAACAGACAGCGATATGAGCAAAGCAGCAAGTTTGCTGACAGCGCTCCGATGCAGAAATCTCATTGACAACCAATGTGGGATATGTGGCAGCCACGACTCGGCTGTCAGCTGAGTAATACATTTGCATATTTTCAATATGCAATATGTCTTCTTTTCAATAGATGAAATGCCCATTTTAAACAAATCCAATGCAAGCCAGACAAATAAATGTTTATCAATTAATAAGGCAAAAAAAAAAGCAAAGCACTTCGTGAAAACAAGTGTCACTTTTTTCACTTTTGTTTTCACTGTGCTGAGATGAGGGACGAGGATGAGAGGAAAAACTGAAATACAGAGAAGGGGAGGAGGGAAAGGAAGATAACTGCAAGCAATGATCACTTTGCTGTTGTTTTTTCGTTAATAAGGGAATTAACAGAGTTTGATCAGGTGCTTCATCAATAATTAAATTGTTAATTAAAAACACTCTGCTTCAATGAACAATGAAGGAAAGCTAATAGGGATTAAAGAGCCAGTTCAGAATTCCTCTTTATTCAAGTATATCAATTAACCTTTAACTGCTGTCAGTAGAAAACCTCATTGCTTTTGATTATTTTTATAATTATTATTATTTTATAATAATAATCCTTATTATTATTTCAAATTCCATTTGATTTTTTAGATTATTTTTTTCAAGTAATATTCAATTAGTCCCAAACCCAGAGAATAAAGTTCCTACATAATTATTTAAAAGATTTAAGACTGTACAAGGTCAATTTTCCTGAGCTTTCGCATTGTGAGTAAACGCTTAAACCAATCATGTTGTTGAGTTATATACATGATACCTATAGTTATGAAACAACAACACAGAGGCTCCGGAGTCCCAACCAAGACGGAAAACTTCATTAATCCTTTCAATCTTGACAAAGGCAGCTCAGACCAGATCCACTTCTTCCCTTCTTACTTTTTACAATAAAAGCCCTAAAATATCATATTCGCAAGAAACACTTTTGCATTTGTAACCCCCTCAGTGTGTAAAGGCCTTTACTTCTACCTGATCAGTTTCAATAGTGTGTCTCCTAATTAGTGTTATCACTTATATTTACAGGTAAAACAATAGAAATGAAGACTCATTGATGATCGGGCTTTTGCTGCTTAGTGAACGGAGCAAGTTTCATGGACTGTTTTGTGATTGGTTGTGAGGATTTGGGGAGGTTTCTGAGGTTGGCTGGATTCATGTGCTGTTTGGTATGATGACGTAATGAGTGGTTGTACGCCGGTGCTGAGTCCACAGAGAGGGGATGGAATTGACATGTGTTAATTGTGTGTGTGCGCTTTTTTATGTTGCCTTACCAATCTATGGTATATGTTAAGGTAGTATTACAATGTACTGAACTGCCAGACTGCCATCTGAGAAGCCGTCAACTAAAAGGGCAGGACCTTTCAAAAATCTTGGTAGGTGATTGGATGATCCATCTGTCAATCAAAGTCTTACAGAAGTCAGTCGGGAGAGGAGCAAAAACATCTTTTCCATTGAGCAGAGCCTTTAGTGTCCTTCGTTGTTCTTCTTTCCATGAAGACATACTCTCCAGTAATGCTATAATTGATGCTATTGCAGCTACGCTAACCTCTTTAGGAGCCATTGTTGCTTTGAATAAACAGTTGTCTCTCTGTGTCGCCTCACACTCAACCCTCCCTAAACCACGCCCGTAGCTGCCAGTAGCTCCTCATGGGACGCCTATTGGTCCAGACACAAACCCACTACTTGAAGCCTGACAAGATGGATTTTCTTGTGATCTCGTGATATCGCGACAATCAAGATAATGTAAAAGTTAAGGCAGTCTATTAAATACATGCACAAACATTAAAGCAAAAGCCCATAAAGAAAGGTGTGGGATTGTAATTATAAGAAAAAGAAGAAAGCATTAAGTAAATAATTTAAATAAACAGAAAGGAAAGGTTCATGTGTAAAAATAAATAGGTTTAGGTCTGACAAACACCACCTCCCTTTCCTTTGCCTCACTCCATTGTTGACTATAAAGTAGGACAAAAAAGCCATAAAAAAGACGTTACAAATCTCATGTAACTGTAGCCCTGAGTTATTCACTCAGGGAAGACTGCTGTAGAGTACATACACATGATTTATAGTAACACTTATATACTCTCAGTGCTATGCCTTCAATTCATTCTATGCCTACAGCTAGAAGTAAAATCCAGGTGGAGAAAGAGAGGATTTAATTCTATTGAATACAATTAAGCTGAGAAGGCAATGAATGTGAAACAGCAGGAGACAATAGCTTTGCATCAACTCTATCCAGAGGCACCTTTATGTTTGTTTTTCATATGTCACAGTTTTCTACCACTGAGTGGCCGAACATTGACTCTGATTTACTGATATGAATAAGAAACACGACACTGAATGTGTTGGACGTGAACTTTATAGCAAGGAAAACACGCCCACAGGAATTCCCAAGATAGACGCCACTCGGCCAGGTGATAGCCGCTTTTAACGCTATTCTTTTACCGATCATTGGATTGCTTTTATCCTTCTGTATTTTAAGTCTCTCTTTTTCGACCGCACTTTTCAACTTTTATTCTTGGACTACAAACGAGTATGGCTGTGTGGGGACTGCAAACTCGCGTACTCACAGTTAAGGGACGATTTCCACCGCCTAAAGTCTGAACTCCAGAAAAAAGAGCACAGAAACTGCCCTCCTCAAGGTATCCAATGATCTCCTTTTAGCAGCCGACAGAGAGGAGAGCTCGATTTTAATTCTTTTATACCTGAGTGCAGCCTTTGACACAATAGACCATGATATTTTAATCAACCTTTTTAAAACCTGGGTTGGCATCAAGGACACTGCACTTAGTTGGTTTTATTCTTACCTTTTAGATAGAACCCACTTGGTCACCATAGGCAATTACGCATCCTCTACATCTCACATTACCTGTGGTGTACCGCAAGGTTCAATTTTAGGTCCAATTTTATTTCCCATACACATGCTCCCACTTGGTCATATCATCCAACGTCATAATGTTTATTTTCATTGTTATGCAGACGACACACAGATATACCTTCCCTTGCGACCTGATGACCCCAGAAGCCTAGCTGCTGTTTTAGACTTTAGTCTTAATGATATCAACTGTTGGATGGCACAACATTTTCTTCAACTCAATAACTCAACATCAGAAATCATAATATTTAGTCCCCCAAACCCTATCGCTCCCATTAAAAATGCCCTTGGCCCCTTGTCCGTTAACATAAAGTCCACTGCCAGAAACTTGGGAGTAGTTCTTGATTCAGATTTAAGCTTCAAACCACAAGTCGCAAAAGTTGTCCAGTCCTGTTTTCTACAAATTAGAACCATCGCCAAAATCAAAAGAATCCTCTCTCATCCTGACCTGCAAAAGGTAATCCATGCATTCATCTTTTCAAGACTTGATTACTGTAACACCCTTCTTTCTGGCATCAACCAAAAGTCACTCTGTCGCCTCCAACTAGCTCAGAATGTACCAGCTCGGCTTCTCACTGGTTCTAACAGACGACATCACATCACCCCAATCCTGGCCTCTCTTCACTGGCTACCTGTACGTTTTAGAATCGATTTTAAGATTTTACTCAGTGTTTCCCCTACCATACCATCCTCCCCTTCTGGCTGTTTCAAAGTCGAGGCTGAAAACTAAAGGTGACCGTGCCTTTTCCATCAGGACCCCTCGGCTTTGGAACGAGCTGCCTGAGGAGATAAGGCTCGCAGAATCAGTAATCTCTTTTAAATCACTTCTTAAAACACATTTTTACAGATTGGCTTTTATGTGATGTCGTCGCTTTCCTGTTCTAACTCTGTTTTCTTTTCATTTGTTGATTTTAATAAATGCAGTTGCACTCGATTGTTCGCCCCCTATTGCGGGTTGGGTTTGTTGGCGGGATTCACAGGCTTTCGGATTATTTTCGGTGAACGGAGCAGTTTGAGTGGCTGGGCACGGCTGGTGTTGCAGGTGCCATTAGCCCCGGGGTGATCCCTCGGGGGCGCTGTCAGGGCCTGGTGTCTGGCTGCGCGTTGCGTTTGCATCGGGTCGTGGCAGCGGAGGGGTGCTCTGCCGGGTACTGGAGGTGCTTGTCATGAGGGGGTTGAGTGGTTTTGAGACTGCGGTGTTCATTGGTGGTGGCACTTTGTGTTGAGCTATTTGGGTTGTCCTTGTTTGAGTTGTTTTTTGGGAGCGGCTGGGGGTTTGTAGATTTTGCGGATGGACCTGATTTGCGGTGGGGGTTGAAACATTTTGAGTGCAACTGTATGTGTGTATGTGTGCAGTATGTATGTATATGTGTATATATGGATATTTGTATATACGTGTGTGTATGTATGTGTATATATATGTATGTATGTATGTATGTATATATATATTTCTATTTTTTTAAATTTTATTCATTTTAACGTATCCATTGGTCTCACTGAGCTTTCTGTTGTTACTATTATCTTGTTTTTGCTGCTTTGACTGTCAAAGCACTTTGTGAACTCTGTTTTTAAAGGTACTATATAAATGAAGTTATTATTATTATTATTAAGGTTGGAAAGCAGAATGGAAGAATTTTTTTTTTTTATCTCTCATTGAAATTCTGCGATTCTTTACAATTTATTCTTCACTTTTACAACCAATGACAGTGGGACCAACAATCTGCTCAACCTCCCTGAAAACCAAGGACGATGTGAATTTTATACAATTTATATTAGGTTGTTTGTATTTAGAGCTGTAACCGAAAGAAACAATTTTGAGGGGAGAGAGAGAGACTCCAAAAATACAACCAACATAGCCTCTACAGAAGGTGTAGAAAGAAATTCAGCTCTATACTGCTTTGCTGCTACTTCAATACTTTTCGAAACTGATCACTACTTACTATACTATACGGTCAGTTGGTCGACAAAAATCACCCAAATAAACACGTGTTCCCACTTACCTCTGTTGCGTTATGTAGCCGTTAGGGAGGTTTTGAGATACCTGCTGCTAAACCTCCTGCCCTAGTCAAAAGTTGAAAAAGTCAACTGGTTGCTTAGGATAAAGCACAGATCACACTACGAACAGTTTTTATTGAGGGTTGTTTTCAAATGAGTGAAACGTGCTGAAAACTGCGTGGAACTTTTATTTTGTATCGATTTTGGTGGTTCCTGTGGACATAAGCGGTAGTGTTTCCGAGCACCAGAGTCCCTTTAGAAAACCTCTCATTTTACTGCAGCAGGGTCTGACAGTCTGCCCGGCGTGGTCCTGCTAATGGTTCTGCCGTGTCTCCCAAGCATCCAGTGGGCAAAGCAAAACGGTTTGGGCCTCCAGCAGCATGGTGTCAGTGTTGGCTCCAAGCGGGGAACCGTTTCACTACGCTAACCACGTGTTACAGTATCATTATAGTGATTGCTGCCCAAGTGGCAGAAACATGACTATGGGATGAGACCATGTTGACGCAGTAGTTGGCCAGGATTTTGCCTCTGCGCTCCATCCACACTATAAATTTCAGTAGATCACCCAGCATGTTGTAACCAGATGATAGCTAATCATTCAGTCGGGGTTAGCTTTCTCACAATGATCCTGTCACTTGGAATGACAACAGCCTTAGGGGTATGTATGTCCGTTTGCATGTCAAAGAGTAAAGCTGTCTCATCACGGTCACCCTTAAAACAGCTCGAGGGAATATACACACCCGTGTGCACACACACACACACACACTCATACACACACTGTCACTGTCCATCTAAGAGGCCTTTGGGCAACACTTGTCCCCTATTCCTTGTCGTGACCATCTGCACACACACACACACACACACACACACACACACACACACACACACACAGCATGCCAGTTAACTCCGGAGAGTATGGAATGACTGAGGAAATAATGGAGGAGATTGACAGATTGATTGACAGACACTACATTTTGACCAAATGATCTATCACTGATATCTCAAGTTGAAGTTGCTAATAGCTGAAGCTGGCAGCTGATATTTACTATCATTGAGTTTGATCATTTCAGCCCCTAATAGCTGACCACAAACTAAACAAACTATTCAGCATCTCCCGAATAAGTTCAGTCATGTCAATGTGAAAACAGCATTAAGCCAATCACCTTACAGTTCAAGTTTGAGTCTCATGTCAGAAATACCAGTAAAATGTTTATATCGACATATTGTAACAATGCTAGCTAGCACAGCTATACGTAAGACAAACATACAGTAAGCACCCTAGCAACAACAAAAAAAGTTATTTCCAAAACATGAAAATGATTTGAATATGTGACACATCTATATAACCAATGCTACCAATCAAAGCCACCAGTATGTAACTTTGAATCCAAGGTACTCTCATAAATACATTTTCAAACATCACTAATGTTGACTTAAAACTTTTGCTGACCATGTGATCTGAAACTTAAAACAAGCAGTCACCATGATGTCAGTATTGAGGTAATCCAAAAGTAACAAAAAGTAACCAAGTTGTGCTATTTCCATACTGTATCGGGATACATTTGGGGGAAACTTTGTTTCAAGGCTGATTTAACTGGCCCCTCTGTCATTGTCCCAATCTGGCCCCTGTGGTCTAAAGTGTCTACCAGTCCCCCATGTGCCCCAGTGTAAGAGCCTGCATCTATCCAGAAGAATGAAATAGACTTGCTTCTCTTTTCCCCTTCTTTCTTCCCACTTTATCCCACTTCCCCTCCTCAGCTGATAATTGCTGCCCACTTCTCCCCACTCACTCGTTTGATTTACTCTGTAACTCTAATGCAAATAGCTGACGATGCACATTTACTCTGTTGCAGAATTGTCTTGACAAGTTGTTTCTATGCCTGAGAGAATCATAGTCAGACTCATATCTACAAGCTTAAGGCGCTGATCTACATGAAGTCAGCTATAACAGAGCAGTTTGAGCCGCACATAATATGTCAAAATAAAAGTGCGTGGGTCTTAACATAAAACATGTCCTTAGGTGATGTGGCTCATTGAAAGGAAGTGACTTGTACGCTGTATCATCTTTCAGTCAGTAACGTACCTCAGGTTTTTTGTCCATCTGTCCCAGCTGTTCACATATTGGCAGAATAATCGAGTCAATCATACAATGATCTGAAATATTCCACCCATTACGTTTTCCTTCTTATTTTTTTTCTTCATCCATCGCTCCCTCACCCCTCCTGCTCCATTTCATTCCCCTTTTCGCTCTGCTGCTTGTCTCATTCTTTCTCTGGTTCCTTCCTGTTCATGTTAATCTCCCTCTCCTATCTGTCTTCTTATTTACTTCTCTCTCTCTGTCCCACGTTATCTCTCCTCAGTTTCAATGAGTTCACAATTCCAAATCTGTTGAGATAATCTCTCTCTCTCACTCTCCCTCCCTTCATTCTCTACCTTTCCCTTTCCCCCGCCTAATCTCTCCCTCTTCTCTCAGATTAATAAAGAGAGGGGGATGAGAAAAATAAAGACAGTTGCTGGGATAGAGTTGTCTGTGAGAGAAAAACACAGTCACACGGAGATTTACAGAGAATAAATGGACAGGGAAGTAGGCTACTTGATACTCAGGCACAGAAGACCACAAAGCAACAAAATATAGGTAATGAAGAAATGAGAGATGTAAAGAGAAAGATTTAAAAAGGTTGTGAGAGAAAGTGTGATGACGCCTTGGCAAGGCATGAGTTACCTCACTAGCCTCTTTTTTTGGTACAGAAACAACACTAATCCATGTATGTATTTGTGAGTGGGGGGGGCAGGGTGAGAACAGGGGCAGCCAGAAGCACCTACGCTGGAAGAGGTTGGGGGTTCAGTGTCCGGTTCAAGGACAATCCAACACAGATGGACACATCGCAGGGTTTCACAGGTATCGATTGCTGTTGGCCAATGTGCCCGGGACAATCACAGGTTACCTGCAGTTCACGTTTGACATTCTTTTGTACTGTTCCTGAAATTGGATTTAAAACCACTTTAAAAACCCTACTGCTCTAGAAAAAAACGAAACAAAAAAAGCATCCTGCCAACCTGCAGTGTAGACAGCTGGCTAACGTTTTAAAATGATAAATACATCCATCTAAAATAAGGTTAGGAAATAAATTGTTCAGTGACCCAAATAAACAGAACTTGTGTGCATTGATGCAGACTACGATACATTGTCACCAAATAACATTGCCAGCCATATTCACTTATTTGATAAGCACAATTAATTCCAACACCTCTAACATTTTGCAAATTAAAGTTGTTATATTAATTATGTGTTGTATGCAAAATAAATATATATATATATTGTCCTTGGATTCCTTGAGGTGGCAGCAGTTTGCTGTGCTCTCTATAATGATGTCGTTTTTGATACTTACACGAGGAGTCGCCACAGACAGAAATGTTTAAAACACTACATATACAGGCTTTAAATGGAAATAGGATCATATAAGACCAAAACAAATAAATATAAGGGTGAATCCTGCTTAGTCAACACTTACAAATACAAACTTAGCTAATGCACTAAACTAATATTCTAGTAGCATCCTCTTGCACATTGTAAGTTCTGCTTTATTTGATTGTATGGCGCAGATGTTGAGCACATAACGATTATGTTATTGAATGCATATTTGTTTGCACCAAAGCAGAAATTACAAAACTATAGAGATGTACATTGTTTAAATTGATCCTACGTTAAGCCCCGCCCCCCGCTGCTACTCTGTCAAGCTATCAAAGCTAACATTACCATGGAGCCCACACTGTCACTAACTGCACTCTCTGCTTAAATATTATATATTTTTGGGGAAATTAAAAAGCATTTTCCGAGAGAAGAAGACAGAAGGGTCTACAATATGTGTTTGAAGGATCTATCCAGGATGTCAAACTGATTCAACAGTGAAAACAGGTTGAAAAGATAAAGATAGAAGCTAAAGCTACAGATCACAGTGTAAAAGTGAACCTGGTGATCCAGACAGAAGAGAATTATACGAAGTAACAACAGTGGTCTCTATTCACAGTTACAATCATTTTAATTCAAAAGCAAGAATGAGCATGAAGCAGAACCGGATAGTTGTCGGACCTTGATTGGAGCTAGCCAATGCTACGCTATGATTGGCGAGTCTGTGTTCGAGGGGCGTGACTAAGCGAAGAGTCAATTGATAATGAAAACTACACAAAGACAATTATTGGCCTGGCCAGTGTGCAGCTAAACAAACTCCATCTCAAATATTTGAAAAATAACGCAAACAAAGTTTTTGGCTGATGGAAAATCCGGTGTATATTAACAAAAACAACACAAAGTACACTGAAACAAAGTTATCGACTAAACCATGACGTACATGAAGCAGGTGACTGAAACATCACCCAAGCTTACGCTCCACTGAAGAGACAAAAAATAGCAGACAAGAAAAATCTCATCTGTGTGCAGCAATGAAAAGACAAATGTAAATAAAGACATGTAGAGCGACCCGCTAAAGGAGTAAAATGCTCTGAGCAGCTGGCCGGACTGTTTGCTGCATGTCATCCCCCTACTCTCATTCCTCATATTTATGGTTTATTGGCACTTGAGTGAAACTGCTAATATTCAAATGGAGGTGGTAGATAGAAAAGTGCATTCATTCTCAAACCATTAATGTTCTGAAAAGCTGGTTTAAACTTTAAGCTCTACATTTGGATGGACACTTCAATAAATATGCTTGAGTAGAAAAAAAAGTGTTTTTTTAGTTTTTGGAAAATACAGGGTGTATTGAAAAAATCCTTACTGAATACAGACAATCGACCATCTACAACATCAACGTTGACAATGCAGACCTCCACCAAGGCCATATGCCCTATCTTGCAGTGTTACAAGACGTTATGGGTTATTTCTTGGCCCATGCTACACCCTTCAACCAAGTTACATCAAAATAGGAGGTTTTCTACAAACAAACCAAAAACGTAACCTCCTTGTCAAAGGTAATAGGAATAGCAGGATAAAGTAAAGCATTGTGATCCAACTATGTTTCAGTGATGAAAGTATTTGATGAAGAGCTTTGAAAAAGTGAACTCATTATTGCCTGAGGGCAGAGCTTCCCACAAGCATCTGTTTAGCGCTATTAGCTGAAATCCGGGGTGGCTGGTGGATACAGTAGCTAACACATAAACAGATACCCTGAGCAGTTGGAGTGAGGGATTTAAGGGATGGGTGAAGGTCAAGTCTTGTTGACAATGAGTCCATTGATTCCAAGTGCCCAGCCTCTTCTCAATCCTTCATTCTCTTCTTTCACCCCATGTTTTCCATCTCTCTTTTCTCTCCTCTTTGTCTTTTCCTCTCCCTTCTTAGTCCCTCTCCTATTAATGGCGTTCATGTTAACTTTTTTATATTAGACACTTCATTTTTAAAGGTTAAATTTCTCCATTCCTTTCACTCCTCAGCCCAGTTTAACATTTTGTTCCCTCTTGTTTTGCCTGTTATCGCCCCACCTCCTCCTTCCTGTTCAGGTAGCAGCTTTCAACTGGCCACAACACAAAGGACCAATTGTACATTGTGTGCCTTTCTGTGTCAGCATGTCTCAGTGCACCAAGAGATACATTTATGGCATGCATGTTCCTCAACATCTAGCTTACACAGCTTTTAGAGAGAGAGAGAGAGATAAAGAGAGAGACAAATATATATATATATATATACACACAGAGAGAGAGAGAGAGAGAGAGAGAGAGAGAGAGAGAGAGAAAGAGAGATGGAAACGGCAACATTTACTATAACTTCCTCAATTGCGAAACACCTGTGCTGAATATATTCGGTTGTAGCCAGAGTTGGACTCACATGACTGATCAGCAGCTTCTGCAGTACTTCTTCTACTCTGTTTGCTGGCTGATTACAGCCATGTGTAGCCTCTAGCGCCAATTTTTGACCAAGTGTATTTGCTCCAAACCGGTTGATGGAAACACACCTAGTGACAAGTGTTTCCTGTTGTTTCCGAAGCTGAATTTTTTTTAATTTGTCAAATCAACTTTGAAGTTAATGTGACACGATGTCTCATTAATATAACAGAATATTAACTATTTGTCATAATCTTGGTTTTTGTTGAGTTTGTTTCCTGATTATTTTGAAGTTCCTCACCTCCTGTGTCCTGTTTGTTTAACTTCCTATCTTTGTGGTTTTTTCTCTGGTCAGCCTTGCTCTGGTTCCTTCTGTTTCTTCCACCAATCAGCTTTCAGCCAGCCCTTGTGTCTGCGCACTGTGTCTTGTTGTCTGATTAGTTTCTTGTGTATTTATAGTCCTGCCTTTTGTCTGGTGGTTGTCAGTGTGTCTGCTATGTTTCCTGTTTGTATCCCTCGTGCAGTTATCCTTTTTACCTGATCCTGTTTCCCCCGTTTTTGGATTTTCAGTTAATCACATCAGTCATGTAAGTTTTCTTTATTAAAATCATTGTTAGGCCTCCCTTGTTTGTCTGCATTTGGTCCATCCCCTGTTGTCTGTCTGTCTGTCAGACCATGACACTATTTGAGAATCCCTCAGTCACTGCATGTAGTGGATCTCACTGAAACAACCTGCTTTAACTACATATTTCCTCTGTCCAATTCTAATACTGTCCATGTTCAATGCTGAAAGACCACGTGTTGTGAATACTGATTTGTGACAAGGGTATAGAGAAGTAAACCACAATGGTGTCCTATTTTGTCTGTGAGGATTTGTTTCAAAAGTATGGAATCTTTTTGATTTCTAAAACAGATATACATATTTGTGTGGATTTGTACCACTGAGGATATCATTTCTGTCTGAATTTTCACATGAAGCTGACACTGATCTCAGCTCAGATGTGGCCCTCAAAAAACGATAGCAGAAGAGGAGGAGAATGCTGGCTAAAGGGGCGGGGCAATGGCAGGCTTACATCCACAGTCTACATCCAGTGAAACAGACTGTGGGTCTACAATAAGGCCACATTTTGACGGAGGGCTTCTATTTTAACCGGTGCAGCTTTTTCAGCCTTTACGGCACTTATTCAGCGGTGCAGGAAACACAACGACCAATGCGTTGTAAATCACATCACGTGATGCAGCTCAGCCAATCACATTTGAGTATTCTGACAAGTTTCCTGACTCGAGTGAGATGTACACACACGGGGAGACGAGGAAAGAGAACGAAGAGCAGGAGAATTACGTGAGTCAGAGAAGTTATTTCACATGACCTTCTCCAAGAAGAGAAAAGTGGTCAGAGAGACCAAAGAGACCAGAGTCTTTAACCAAGAATGAACACTCTTATAGGTTCATTCTTCCCACTGACAGTTTAAAACCAGCATGTCTCATATGTTCAGAGACCGTGACGATTATTAAAAGCAGTAAATGAAGCGACACTACGAGACAAAGCACAACTCTTTTGAGCAAACGTACCCACTCACATCTAAATGAAGACACAGAAAATAAACCTAAGAGCCCAATATGATCAGAATCCTAACACATTAATTCACTGACCAATGATGTTAACAGAGAGGATAGAGCTGAAACAAGTGGTTTAATAACCACAGATAAAGTCCATGCTCACTAATCTCTCTTGTTAGAAGATGAGAAAAATATAATAGTGTTTTTTTTGATTGACATCACTCACACCTAAATTAACTGAATTTAAAGCTGCAGGACAAATCAGTGAAATAAAGTACTTTATTTTAAGATGCACATTTTTCAAAAGCTTTCTGTTATGTCAGTTATTCTTTAATCCAGCCATTATTTTACTTGAAATGAGAAAAACATTTATTTATGTATTTCTATGTATTATTTATAATCCATTCAGTTAAATTTGGAAACTGAGAATAATAATTGTTAAAATATAATTGATGTGTACTTTCTTCTTGTTGACTACACAGAGACGTCACTACTAGGCTTCTTGAATATATATATATATATATATACGTATATATATACATATATATATACGTATATATATATATATATATATATACGTATATATATATATGTATATATATATACAGTATATGTAT
This sequence comes from Anarhichas minor, assembly GCF_050575085.1. Taxonomy (NCBI): domain Eukaryota; kingdom Metazoa; phylum Chordata; class Actinopteri; order Perciformes; family Anarhichadidae; genus Anarhichas; species Anarhichas minor. The sequence goes on along the minus strand of NW_027466460.1, from coordinate 3,288,976 downwards.
ACGTGTATATATATATATATATGTATATATATATATATATTCTTCTTGTTGACTACACAGAGACGTCACTACTAGGCTTCTTGAATATATATATATATATATATATACGTATATATATATATATATATATATACGTATATATATATATGTATATATATATACAGTATATGTATACGTGTATATATATATATATATGTATATATATATATATATATATATATATATATATATATATGTATATATATGTATATATGTATATATATATATATATATATATATATATATATTTTCTCAATCTGGACCTTTTGGAATTTGAATTGAATACCCCTGCTTTAAGGATATGCCCATTTGATAGCTGTTGAAAAGCCCCAGTGGAAAGCTGCAGGTGTTTAATTTACTGCTGTGTAAGACATAGTGCAGACACACAACATTAGTGAATTAAGGATAATATTGCAGGTTTCTTTGCAACAACCGATAGTACAAATTGTGCACCAATTTGTGATTCCCTTTTCACTTGAATAGGCATTTGAATTTGCCATAAAAGTCAATTCAGATGTTTCCATGCTGTGGTGTATGAAATGATTGGTTTTCCTATTCTGGTCAATGTAATCACCCTCTGGAGGCTGAAGCCTACAGCCGTCTACCTCTACCTACCTCGCTGAACTGCCAGACCCTTCTTTCTACATTGAGTTTGCCTTTGATTATGGCCTTCAATAAGAGAATGTTTCATTTCATTATGAATGCTCTGTGGCTGCTCTAACCCGTCAACATGGCCGCCAAAATGAAAAGCAAAAGGTTCCGCAACGCACATGCGCTACTCATGTAGTCAGTGTGATACGGGCGTTATACATGTGGGTGGAATTAACTGACAGCTGTCACAATTAACATTTTATAACGTACTCTAAAAAAGACAAGATGGAGAACTGAGACCTCACCATACTGTCTTGAATGAGCAAAACATTCCAACAGATTAACAGGAGAGAGAGAGAGAGAGAGAGAGAGAGAGAGAGAGAGAGAGAGAGAGAGAGAGAGAGAGAGAGAGAGAGAGAGAGAGAAAACGAAAACATCAGGGCTGTTCTATATATTGTCCTGGGTTTCAGGCCATAAATAAACTTTGAAATCCCCACAAATTTTTTATAATACAGATCACTAAGTGTGTCCATGTGTGAATACTATATTACCATAAAGCATATCCCTTCAAGGCTACAATGGATAATTTGCATATGTGACCCAGACCAAGGTTTAATACCCAGCAAATCCAATACAAACCACCTTAAGAGAAACATAAACTGACCTTTAACACATTGGATTTGTGGATTTTTTTTCACATGGCAGAGCAGTTGAATACATTTGTTACTAGCGGGTCTAGATGTACCATAAAAGCTGTTTCTTTGCTACCCACAAAAATTGAGTTTTCAATTTCAGTTCCCTCTGCAGTCTTTGTGGTACACCAAAGAAACCAGACTAAGCTGAATACATGCCAATATCAATTCAAAGAATGTGGAATTGAAATGTGATCACTTTGGCAACTCCCTGAAACTGGTAGTATTTCAAGACTCACGACTTTACAAAAAATGCCACAAACTCTTTAGCACCTATTCAAATCCTTTTGGGCTTAATCAGATTCAAGTTGGAGACTTGGCTGTGAAGGCAATAGCGCAGCCTCATAGGGATGCACTATTAATCGAATATTAATCTCAATCACTATTTTCGTTTCCCAATTATTGAACAAGGTATCCAGCTATATTGATGTTTAAATCACATGCTATGCTCACAGAGAACTCCGCTGCATGTCAAATCTGGCGCTTCCTAAACTAACAGTGGGTGACTGTTAGTTTTTGCGTAATACAATCTTGGTTAAATTGTGTATTAAAGCACACAAACAAAATGATTAATCTAGCCTCTTAATTTTGCTCTGTGTGTAAGTGCACCAGATTGATACATTTCACTTTAAAATGTAGCCTATACTATTTAGGTTGAAAATTCCAGCATTTTATTTCATATCACAATATATATCGCAGAAAAAATGTTGCAATGTCAGTTTTTTCCAGTATGATGCAGCCCTAATATTGTCTGTAAATTAGCATGAATGTCCCAACAACGTGCTCTGTTTATTAAAATGTGAAAGTGCAATACAAATATTTTGACCCTAAAATCAATAACAATTGTGATCTCAATATTGATCAATATAATCGTAATCAGAATTCAGCTTCTTTATGAGACTCAATACTGGATCAATTTCATAAATAGTTGTCCCCACTAGTCACTTACACACAAACACATGGGGAAATAGGATCCAGGTGGAAAATAAACAAGTTCACATTTAACTATTTGGAGCAGCTCATCTGTTGTTGTTTATAACTGATGGCCAATCCATGGCTGTTACGGTGCTGTGATTTCTGCCAGCTACTCTGACTTGGAATGAAGTCTCCCATCCGTTGGTGTTTTAGTGAATTCAATGACAAAAAGCAATTCTCCGATTGAGGTCAAAGACCTCTGAGAAGAGAGGGGGCAAAGCTTCCACGGTGGGTTTTCTTCACCTCTTTATTGATGTTTCTATGTCGGGTTTGTGTGAAGAATTATTAATGTACTGTATTTAGCACAATAGATTAGTATTGAAAGATCCATAGACCACACAGAGGGTCTTAATACCAATGTTAAAAGAGCATGCACTTCAGGTATTAACCAATTAAACGCTGAGCTATTTTTGCACATGTTCCCTTATTTCGAAGCTTACCATGTCAGCATGCCAGGCATACCAAACATTTTTCTGGGCAGTCGGTCAAGGTAGGCTTCTAAGAAATGTCGTCATTTGTTATGTGGCTGTGGAAGAACCCATTTTAACCCGTTTTATTCAATTTGAAGCATCTTTTAAATCTTAATCTTTCTATGAAATAGCTTTTCATCCATAGATTTAACACCTACTTTTTATGTTTCCCACCAAGTCAAATATACCAATCATCTTAACTTCACCTGTTTACAACTACATGCAAATTATTTTCATGGGATTCATATAAATTACAGCGTATTACTTTTGGTAGGTATAGCTACAAACAGTGTATGAGAACAGGCTGCATCTGTTGCTCTTACAACTGAAGTGTTGTACAACCTTTCTACTAACACAAAGTTAAAATGAACTGCATTTGACAAAACTTGGTTTCAGCTAAAAGCAAAAGAAGAATGGTTCCCAAAGGTACGCAGAGCAGGGAAACAGGTAGCACCTGGTGGAGTGGGCTCTGACTAAAGAGAGGTAGACAAAGAGGCAGGAGGAGATGGTGCAGGTGTCACCATGATTCTTCCTTAACAGTGTATTCAGCAAAGCAAACATGAAACCACTCAGGCTTGCTTGTTGCTCCCTACCCATGACCCCTTTTGCACTGCACAGGCTTCAAAGACTAGAAAGCCAAAGGGGAAAGGAAGGATTCCAACAGAGAAGTGAATCAACTTTACTGGATATGATAAGGGCCAGCTGTGGCTTGGGAACCACTCGCTGGAGAGGGACCATATCACTTCCTGGGCACTGCCGAAGTACCCTTGAGCAAGGCTCGAAGTGCCTGCTATGCAGCAGCCCTATCACACTGAAATCTCTCCACAACAATGCAAAATTAAAAGGAATTACTTTCCCCACGGGCATTTTCTTCTTCTTCTTATTCTAAATGTAAAAACTGAATTCTGCATGAGCAGAATGAAAGTGGTAGACACAGTTTACTCACTTGGCTCCTCAGTGGAGACACAGTTAGACAAATAAATGGGAGGTAATGAGAGTGAGATAGAATAAGGCAGCAACTGCAAGTGACAGGTTGAATAGAGGAAGACGAGGGACAAGAAAGGAAGATAAAGCACCGCTATGAGGACAGGCGGACTGCGATCCTCATCTTTTGTCCTCATATAGACATGAATACACAAATGTCCAAAACATATTTCATGTTTTGCCACATGGCAACATAGACATTTTTAAAATTAAGATAACCACCCACAGCATATACAGAAAACAGCCATCCTGCTTTATAGAGCATGCAACCAGTTTGTAGCTTGTTTGATTCAGCTCTGTGCTTTTTTAATGAGCTCACCGTTAGTGTTAGAACAGCCAGGGAGCCAAGGCTGAATGAAATGCCACTTTCTGTTATTATTGTCTAAAACGGCAAGAGGCTAGACTGGAAGGTGACCTTTACTCATTTATCCTCTAGAGACTCAAAGGATTGGAAGCCCTGGAGGCTGGGAGTTTGAGGCCTTGCCAACGCTAATCTAATTTAGTCAGTCAAACTGGAATTGGCAAGTGCCATTGTGACACATGTACACATGTATAGAAAATGATTCATGACACTGGGACCAAAGACAAACCACAGATATGCACCGTACAATGACAAAAATACATGGCCAAGTTTGAAACTGAACTAAAAATGTTTGCACAAATCTTTAACCCTGTAACATAAAATCAATAAGAAACAAACAGCTTCTGTGGAAAACTATAGAACATAGAGATAGGAGAAATCCTATTACATTCAGTGGGAGAGCCCTCGTTGACAGTGTGACTGCTCTCTGCCCCAAGCAAGCACGCTCATATTTACTGTGAAAACACACATTACGGTAATGGCCTGTCGAAACCATTTTCATAGTTTGTAGATTCAAATGGACATGATTTGTTTAAGAGTGAAGTTAATGTTCAGGATATAAAGTAGTCCACAAGCAAAGATTACATTGCTACTTTATCTTAAAAAAACGAAGCATGTCGTTAAAATAAGTGCATACATTTTCACTCAGTAGGGTTAGCAGTAGTAACAGCATAGTACAAATTCATGTGTAACAAAGTAAAAAAGACAAGCTCAAAGTTCAAACCCAGTTTACTGTCTCACCACCACACAGCTGGCCAGTCTCGACGTGCATTATTCCCATGTTGAAACGGTGTCGCGAGAGGAACTCTCTGGAGCTATCTGAGGGTGCAATAAGCATTGCTAGTGCAGTATACTGGCCCCTTTAGGGGGCGGAAGGGTTGAGGTTAAGATGACTGGCTGAGTGAGGGCTACAGTAAGGCTGGGTTCAGGTTAAGGTAAGGGGGAAACAGCATTGGCTTTTTTGGTTTTGCTCAACTAGGTGCATTGCAGTTTATGCAAAGATTTACAACTACAAATATTTAACGTGTCTAAAAAGTGAGTATCAGATTTGATCCGTAAAACACTCACATGTTTAGATATTTAGTGCTGACCTGAACCAGATTTATCCACCTATTGTCAGAAAGGGACATTGGAGATGAATTTGCCCAAAAGCTATCTGTTGTGTATTCAATCCTGAGGACCGGTCCAGCTGATCCAGAATACTGCTGCCATGAGCTGCTCCTGCTAACATAGCCCCCAGTGGGTCTATTTCCTCCTGTCAGTGGTCTTTTCAAGATGTTGCATAGTTATTGCCTAGCTGTGAGGTCACATCAGTCATTACCCAGGGCTTACTGTACATGGTTATGTAACCATAAACTACTGAAGTTCAGGCTAGACAGCAGATGTGGTTTTCTGCCAAAGACGGAAGAGGCTGGGTACTTTAAGAGTCTGTTTGTCTGTCGACACATTGTGTACCTGACTGGGAAAACTCATGTGAATGCCCCCTCAAGTCAGGACAACAACTCAAAACAGCTAAACATCATTTTAAAAAAATAAAATACAACATATTTTGTTCTTAGTAATTTTATAGTCCGTAGCACGCCTTCCCAACGAGGGAAATGTGAATGCATCATTGGGTGCCCTTCTCGTTATTCTTATTATTTGCCTCTAAATAGTTCCCGTGTCGGTGTGTTTGTGCCCAGCACAGACCTGCAGCTTTTTAAGCCCTGTTTTTAAGCCCTGCCTTTCCAAGAATGTTTAGTTTTCGTCAAACTTTCATCTGATATCAAGTGCTTAGGGGTTTTTGGCAGTCAGTCGTTTCTTGCAAAAAAAATCTCAAGTCAAGACAGACAAGATAAGTCGTGATGTAACATTTTTGTTCAGTTTCACTCCAACATCACAGACAGCAGGTCCAACAAGATATGCTCCTTCTGTAACACACACAGTGCTTATAAACTGATCAGCTGTTGTCGAGGATTTGAGTTGTAAGTTTTGTCAACATTTACAAATTATTCAGTGGCACTTCAACTGTTTCAATAAATAATCCGCTACTTGATTTCAAATGTTTCTAATTGCTTTCTGAACCATGCAGGGGTCAATAAATGGAATGTGTGTGTTCTGGGATGCCTAAAGGAGAACAATATAGAGCAATGGAGATTGGGGCAGTAGTAGCGGCAGTAGTAGCAGCAAGAACTTCAATCTACTCCCCCCCCCCCCCCCCCCCCGAGTACTCTGCTTTCTGAGTGGAGAAAATACTTTTTATAGGAAAATAAAAATAAATGCAGCTGTGGGTGTAACTAAATGCTCAAGTACTCATTACATCACATTCGTTGGGCAGACGCTCCAAAAGCAGCTCACATCTTCACTCACACGTACATCCTCAGGACAATGTGTTACTGTTACACACCCTTGCACATCTTTTTTCTTTTAAAATACACTTGCCGCTCTACTGTTAATTGTTTGTTTGTTTAACATATTTTTTTGTAAATTATGTCTCATATTATTGCACTGTGTTTATTGTTTATTGTTATGCATCATTCACCTAGCCAAATTCCTTGTATGTGTAACATCCTTGGCAATAAGCACTTCTGATTCTGATTTCTCATATTCACACATTTGGAACAATTGGGGTTTGTCCTGCAGCACGGGGGCCCCACAAGGAACCGTTCTAGCTCCATTCCTCTTTATCATCTACACCTCGGACTTCAAACACGACTCTGCCAACTGCCACCTGCAAAAGTTCTCTGACGACTCTGCAATCGTCGGCCTCATTTCTGCCGGTGATGACAGGGAATACAGAGAACTGAACCAGGACTTTAAAGGATGGTGCCAGCGGAACCGCCTCCAGATCAACTCTGGTAAAACCAAAGAGCTGGTGGTGGACTTCACTCTCCTCCGGTACCAGTGAACATCCAGGGAATGGACATTGAGATTGTGAGATCTTATAAGTACCTGGGTGTTCACTTGAACAATAAACTGGACTGGACTGATCACACATATGTACTTTACAAAAAGGGTCAGAGCAGACTCTATCTGCTGAGGAGACTCAGGTCTTTTGGAGTGCAGGGAGCACTCCTGATGACCTTCTTTGACTCTGTGGTGGCATCAGCCATCTTCTATGGAGTGGTCTGCTGGGGCAGCAGCATCTCGGCAGCCGATGGGAAGAGACTGAACAAACGTATCAAGAAGGCCAGCAGTGTGCTGGGGTGTCCACTAGATACGGTGGAGGTGGTGGCAGACAGGAGGATGATGGCTAAGCTATCATCCCTGATGAACAACACCTCCCACCGCATGCAGGACACCCTGGCAGCTCTGTGCAGCTCCTTCAGCCACCGGCTGATTCACCCCCGGTATGTGAAGGAGAGGTACCGCAGGTCCTTCCTTCCTGCTGCTGTCAGGCTGCACAACCAGCTGTGCTCCCAGTAGACCACACAACACTAACAACACTAACAACACTAAAAATATGTGCAATAGGAACACACTGTGCAATAAAATACAGTGTCTCTGTATATATAATATTTAGTATTTAGTTATACTTAGTTACTGTGGATTTTGTACTTTTTACTTAGTTGATATTCTTACTGTTTATTACTTATGTACTTATTTATATTACTTGTTGCTCTTGTTTTTTTTACTCTGTATCTTGTTTGCACTATCCACTTTGCTGCTGTGATCCTGTGAATTTCCCCACTGCAGGACTAATAAAGGATTATCTTATCTTACTTGTCCTGCTAAAGGGAACTATGAGCTGTGTGAAGACCCGGGAATCAAACCAACCTCACTATACATGGCCTACCCACTGTACCACCATGTCTACAGCCATCACAAAAGGCTTCGTACAATCAAAAGGGAAGACAGATTTTTAGTAGAGAAAAGAAAGAGTATTCACAGTAAAGACCTTATAGACTGCTTTTTAATTTAAATATGTTGTTGTTGAGCAGAACATATACTCAAAGCAAATACAGGACCACCATAAAGTGAACTATTACAGTAAGTTCTAATCCGTATGTAAGAGAGAGTTCACAGCCTTTAAATGCATCCGTATATGAACTTGTGTGTATTTGTGTATGCATGTTGGATACATGTTGTTGAGTGTAAAACACCATTGTTGTCCTTTGTCATGAATGATGTGCAGTGTTGCAGTGAGAGAGGTCACAGCTTAACGAGCTCAAGTGATTCAAACACACGCTGCTTGTCAAGATAAACTGTCTGCTGTGCAATGAGGCATGATATACTCATGAAAAGTTACATATCAACACCATCTAAATGAATATGCATATTGTTCTGTGTGACAGTCTGATAAAAGAGTCTTATTAAGTCATTAGTACAGGTGGACATAGAGTTTGAATGGATCAGTGTTAAATGCTACACTCTCTAAGTAGCTACCCCTTGATGTTGAAAGTTAACTGGACATTAATTAAACTGCCTTTCTGCACCTCTTTTCCTCTTGTTTTCGGACTCTATATTTAACTGCTTGTGCTGTCTAAGCTTTTACTTGAGCTGTGAGTATCTGTGTGTTTGTGTGTGTGACTTGCTGGTTCTTTTATGCATATGTTTTGGTCTTGTAAAGATGTAACTCTCTTTTGGAAAATGGTATGCTCCTTTTTGACAAATGTTCTGAATGATGTAGTTCCATGCATCCCAACTGTATTGCTCCTAAATGACATGTCCCTGCTAAAATGATCACAGCAACAAAAACGCACCTTACTAACCGGCCTAACAGCCGCAAATAAAATGCTGGCATTGCGATGGAGTCCTTCACTTACTCTCACAAAATCCCAGTGGTTAGCTAGTTCTCTTGATGTTGTAAACATGGAACTCTCAGTAGCTAGAATGCATGGAGCTAAAGGAAAAAGGGCATGTATGTGTGTATATTACTCTGTATTTTTCTAATTTATTTATATATATATAGATATATATATCTATATATCTATATTTTATTATTAATATTATTTGTATTTATTTATGTGTATATGTGTATATGTATATGTATATATATATATATATTTATAAATGTTTGTAGGTATATATATATATGAATGTGTGTATGTATGTATATATATGTATATATGCATCTATGTATTCATTGTAATGTATGGTTGATTTTTAATGCATATCTTGAAAATCAATAAAAATTGTATCACAAAAAAAAAAAAGACTTCAATGTGTTTTAGCTCAATGGTATTCAAACACAGCCGTGACATGCAAGGTAAAGGTGTGTGTTGAGAAAGCCAACAGCTGGCAAACTGTAGCGGGGAAATCCAAAGTTAGTCAACTTGTTGAGTAGTCCCTTTCTTCCAATGGGTGTTTAGTGGAGACTTTGTGCAGTGATAACTTTAATGTGCACACGTTTAAGTAGGATATCCTGTAGCTGGCTTGTGTTGAGCCCCTCACCTCAAGTTCAAAATGCCCAAATGGAAACAGGATTTACGTATATGGAGATTAGATATTATCCTTGTCCATGACAAAAAACAATCTGTGTCCCTCTGACTGGCTCAGTTGGCCTCCTGATACTATGTTCATAATAATAGATTTGTTTCCCTGCAGCCCCACAGCATGAAATAATGTGCTGTTGAGTTATGTCACTCTGACAGCAGTATCTTCATCTCAAAGAGTTTATAGTCAGTGATGCCCACCATATAAATCTGTCAGAATGAATAGGAATCCTATCACATTCTTAGTATTGTCAAAGGGACTAGAGCATTTGGCATCCAGCATTTTGAAAAGATTTCTGCTAAAATCGTAGGTTAACAACAGGAACCATAGTCACATACAGCATCATTTATTGTAAAAGAACAACAACTTTGTAATCCCACATTTACTGTGGCGAAGTAAAAAAAAAGTCTGCTAATCAGGCTCTGTTGAATGCAGATACCCCCCCCCCCCCCCATCCTCTCAGACACACACACACACACACACACACTGCTGTCAGAGTCCTTCAGCGGAAACAGCTTTTCCTCAAGAGCTGCCTTCCAAAAACACTTGACAAGAAGAGAAATTGGCAATTCATTCCTTCATTTTTTCACCCATCTCATTTTTTATTGATCGCAATCACTTGTTCCCTGCACATGTTCAAATTGCAGAGCGGGTTTTTGTCTTTTTTCCTCTCCAAGTGCAAGAAGAATAGCCTAATCAAGGCAAATTGGTGCTAATCTTCTCACTCTTTAACGGGAGATTTAGAGAGAGGAGCCAAAAACAATTTCAACAAGAATGAACAGGATAGGCAGCAGAATATATTGTATAGGGAATAACTGAGAGGCAGATAGACAATGCCAAGCAGTGATCCAGTGAGAAACACAAGAGACACAGATGGAGAGACAGTGAGAGGCCTCGAGGGCCACCTACCAACTTGTTGAAGGGTCTAGCAGTCGAATGGCACTGGTCCACTGCCAACTTGTGTCATTCCCTTCTGTGCTTGCAAAACTAAGGACAGAAAGACAAGGACATGTATAAAATCAGAAATAATAACTGACCATCAGCCTTCACCTTCCTGTATGCTTGTCTGTGTGCTTTAAATGACAAATTGTTGCTTTCATGCATTCAAACAGCAACATTTCACTTTCTATTCTGAAAGCTAAGGTGGACCAGACCTTTAAGAAAACACACTGCATGTTGTAATCAATAGAACTGAGATCTGGTCTAGTCAGTGTGGTACACCTCTGACACATGATGGAGGTTCTCCCTGAACCACAACTGATACGAAGTTCTTTTATATATTCCTGATCAATATATTCATCTTTGTTGTTTTTTTGCTCCCTTTCTATTGGGGGTTATTAGCAGAGGTTTGCCAATAGACAAATGTGGTATCCTCACCAGGGCTAGATTAAACAAATACATACATATAAATAATACTAATAATGATAAAATCAACTTAAGTATTTTCAGTGCCATCACATCTCCGACATGCACCTTGTCATTGACCGCCGCGTTAACACAGGTGTGCCTCTCTGTGTGCCGCAGCGGGTTTTGCAGTGAAAAATACTGTTTTTCTAAGTAAAGCTAAGTACCAATAAACCAACAATTATTATAATGCATATCAATCTAGTTTATCATCTAGTTTATTTTGTATGAAAACATCTTTTTCAAAATACATTCATAATCTTAGAAGAATCTTGGTCCCCCCCCCCCCCTACTAATTAGTATAATAGCAATAGTCACTTTGCAGAAATAGAAGGTTTAAACAGAAATAATAGACATGCCAAAAGAAAAAGACGAAAACAGTGCAGCATTTGATTTACATTTGAATGTCAACATAATGAATGACGCGTTGAACTATTCATTACCTCATTGTATGACATTTCTCAAAATTGGCATGAACAGTGATGCAGATTGTACTTCTTTTAGTGAAACTTGAAAGGCAGGAGAAAAGAATCTCATCTCATCATATTCACACAATTGCTTCTTGATACTCAACACTAACAATGACAGTAAGTACAAACAGGGTCAATAGGGGGAGTTGTGGGTTCATTGAACTGTTCTTACACTATTAGCAAGAGCTGGTGAACAAAGAAAGCACTGCTCACTGGATATTGTGCAGATTGCAGGTGAAGTATATTATTGAAACATTTGAAACAATAAATTACTTTGCCGGAAAAATAAATCTTAACACTTTTTATGATGTCCATATGTCTAAAACAATCATAATTTGCTTATTGTACGGTACCATTAGTTATAAGCACTCTTATAAGCACATAACCCCCCGATTACCATCAAGTATTTCTCACACTGCTTATAACACATTTTAAAATGCTTTATAATGTGTTATGATTATCGTTATAAAGAATTATGAATAATTATGTGCGCTTTTACCTATAATTATACGGGGCCATAAGCAGATTACAACACATCATAAGTATGTTTATAGTGCATCCATACATGACCCTCCATGAATTCTTGAGGAATTTGCTTGTTCAAGGCAAACTCAATATAACATGACCGGTGTTTGTAAAAAAGTATTTTCCTGAAGAAAACATCCCATTTCCTGTGATGAAGAATCATTTTTCCACACTGTCTCATTTGTTTTAACCCTTAAACAATCATTTCTGATGAAAAAAAGAAACGTTAAAAAGAAAACGTGTGGAAGACGAGGAAATGGGAATAGCAAAATGAGTAAAGGAGCCCTGCATTCAACAGTGGTCTGTGTCCAGTTTCCTCTTTGTAAGTTCACTAATAAATGTGGATGAATATTTAATTTTTTCATGAATTTCTATGATGCCTGAATGTGAGAGCACTTGTCTATGCCAAGGTTAAATACATCTGAGTAGATGGAGCTTGTGTTTCACCACAGCAGAGTAAAACGCCCACCAGGATTAGTGTGATGCTGTTTAGACCAACGAGAGCGACGGCAGGGTGTGGCTGACAGAGCGAGAAAGACACAAGAGTGAGAGAGATAACGCACCTTTTTATAGTGATCAAATTAAAACTCACACAAGCAAAATGCTAGCATGGAGGACAACACACACACATCAGAGACATGAGAGGTCCAACTCTTCAATGTGACATTGAGCTAATCAGATTTGAGGGAGAAGTGTTGGATAAACAAATCCCCCCCCAACAGTATCTCTCTCCTACTCTCTCACTAATCAGTAGAAGAGCTTTTAGAGTGCAGGGAGAGATTCATATTTACTCATTAATTCATGTCAACAGCCAAATCTACTCCATGACGATGAATAAACAACTATTTACCCCATAACCACTCTTCACATGGAAAAGCCAACTCTTTCACAAAAGCCACAAAGCGTGATAGCAGCAGGGCACCACCAGCCAAATGAAAGGGATCATGAAATACATTCTGAGTACTGTTAATATGCATACAACACATGTTTGTGAGGAGGGTTCAAATCTGAGGCAGCATTTCTGTTTGAAAGATTAAAGAAATGCACTTTGTGTCATGCACATCTGACAAAACCAGCAGCTAGACCATGATCGCTCAAAATAACAAATGATCAAAAAGTCCTTTATAGACATTCTTACTTATATTAATTTATATTTTATGTTTGGAAAAGAACTCAAGTTGTTGCTAGTTTCACGATCAATGTGGCTCAGGTTGAATGCAGTCACATAATCAGATAAACAGGGATAAATACAGATGTTATAGAGAGACATACATCTGTGTCTGGTCTTGTCCTGTGATAAGGGGTGTAACAGTACACAGAAGTCAAAGGTTCTGGAGTTACGGTTTAGTGTGAGTTTGGTACAGCAGGAAATGCATTAGGATACGTTTCTTTTCAGATATTTCTGTTTTTCAGAGCGCGTTTTAGCAGCTGGGTGTTTTCAATGAGAGTCAAGCGTTTTGCACGCTGCCTTGGGGTTGACACTGCATGTATTTTGTCCCCTGGCAGTACGAGTCAAAAGACAAAACCTCGTTCATCTCCTCAAAGTGTTCAACTTTGATTCGTGCCAACTGCTTGCGGATGCCGCATATGAGAAAACTGAGAACACTCTTCACTCGTCTTTTGGTATCATTATTTTGCAACTCACTGCTGTTCTGCAGCAGTGCTGCTACCGCAATGAAGAGACAAAAAAGCTTTAGATTCAAATCATGCAATCATGCATAAATTAAGGCTCTATCCTGAACAGACACATCGTAAATGGAGAGAGTCATTATCAAACCTTACTGCTATATATCTCAACAGATAGATGAAGACAGCAATGGTACAGATTCCATGTCCACTGTGGCAAAAGGCAAGGAAACGCCAACAGATTTCTGTCTGTCACAGGACTCCCTCGCACAAGCGAGCACATTTGCATTCACATGTTCACCATGAGCTGACTGTCTTTGGTCTGTTGTACATCTTATGTTGAATCTAATCACAGTACTTCACATAAGCATACCAATATACAATCAGTAACTTCATCCACAGAACAATCCAACAACAATTTAGTTCATCGTCAATTAACTGTCATTGTACAACAAAGGTACAAAGGAGACATGCAGTTGTAGTCCCTTAATACTACATAATACTACATAATTATATATTTTAAAAAAAAACTAATTATTTGCTGTTTGTTTTTGTTTGTATCTTTAGGTTTTGAACTGTTGGTCAGACATGACCTGGACTCTTTAGTCAGACATGATCTGGACTCTTTGGTCACACATGATCTGGACTCTTTGGTCACACATGACCTGGACTCTTTGGTCACACATGACCTGGACTCTTTAGTCACACATGACCTGGACTCTTTAGTCAGACATGATCTGGACTCTTTGGTCACACATGACCTGGACTCTTTGGTCAGACATGACCTGGACTCTTTGGTCAGACATGACCTGGACTCTTTAGTCAGACATGATCTGGACTCTTTGGTCACACATGATCTGGACTCTTTGGTCACACATGACCTGGACTCTTTGGTCACACATGACCTGGACTCTTTAGTCAGACATGACCTGGACTCTTTGGTCACACATGACCTGGACTCTTTAGTCAGACATGATCTGGACTCTTTGGTCACACATGATCTGGACTCTTTGGTCACACATGACCTGGACTCTTTAGTCAGACATGACCTGGACTCTTTGGTCACACATGATCTGGACTCTTTGGTCACACATGACCTGGACTCTTTGGTCACACATGACCTGGACTCTTTGGTCAGACATGACCTGGACTCTTTAGTCAGACATGATCTGGACTCTTTGGTCACACATGACCTGGACTCTTTGGTCACACATGACCTGAAAAACTGAGGGAGGCATCTTACTTTATTTTGCAACTTTTCACAGAGATAATCATTATCACAAAAAATAATTAAAGATGAATTGACAAGAGAAGAGAGGAGGTCCAAAGAACATTTGGTTGGCACTGCTGGAGTGATAATGAGACGCATGTCACCCTGTCACCTCCCCACCTCTTTAACATATGACACCTGCATCACCTTACAGCTCGTCTACACTGCAGCCAAAATAAAAGTCCATCTGTCTATTCATTTCTGCTCATAACTATCTAACTGCACTTCAGCACTCCACGACAAGAAAGTCAAGCTTTTCTGTCTATATACAGTAGATATAATTCTAATATAAATAGTTAATTCCCAAACAAATAAATTAGATATAAATACTACTGCATACATACATGATGATATTTAAGATACAATTTTGTTTCCAAATTTATAAAGACAGTGTATCATTCAACATGACAATGTCCTCACGCACAAAGTCAGGTCCATAAAGAAAAAGGATTCCCAGACTGGCCTGCACACAGCCAGCATCAGTGGCTGACCTCACTAATGCTCTTGTGACTGAATGGGAGCAAATCCCTGCAGCCAGGTTCCAACATCTGGTGCAAAGGTTGAAACCACAAGAGAGGAGGCTGTTCCAGCAGAACATTAATGCTCATCATTTTGGAAAGACAACCACCATACATGGCCGCCATGTTCCGGTGTCCACGTCCCAAAGAAAAATTCTGATGACCCATTGCTGCACTTCAGTATTAACTAGCCACTATAGCTAGCTATTTACTATATCACTTGATATAATGTCAGGAAGGGGTTAGCAAATACAAACAATGAAACTTCAACATCAAACCTCCTGTGACATTTGTTGCTAAAGTTTGCTAAACTCTTATATATTTGTATGTTATCTCATAGACAGACAATTTCAGTTGTGTCAAGATGTTGCCTATTATTATTATTTATTTAATAGTTCACTTTGAAAGAGAACATCCAAACACAAACTACACAAATTTAAGTGTCTAACATTGTCTTGGTTGTTAATTTGTTCTGATTGTATATGTAGTTTTATCCAACTCAATTATTCATGCCCTTATTTGCCTATACACCTCCCTGTCAGTAAATCCCTTCGTCTGTTCCATCAGTGTTCTGTATCTTACTTAGCTAGCAGCTTTTTCACTGTGCCAAGGAAGCAGGATAACATTCTGCTCGTAGGAGGGCTGGCTGAGCCACACTGTTCCTTTTCCATATTTATGACTGAGAGGTGTGCAAGGAATTGCTTCCACACCCCCTCCCACTTTATGTCTTCTTCTTCATCTTCCAACTATCTATCCATCCATCTGTCGGTCCCTCCATAGTACCTGCTGATCTGTGGGTTTTCTTCTCTGCTGAATGTACATTAGTGAGTGAGTTGTATCAGTTTCAAACAGCATCCCACCTTGTTCTTTGAGGTCTTTCATGATCTCACAGTAAAGTTTTTATCTGGAATCTAGCATCCACGGCAATTCATCCAAGTGAAGTTTTCTCCATAAGATGTTTGCTTTAAATCATTTTGTCTTTATCTCTGGCTGATATAGGAGTACTTTGATTTTGGCTTTTTTTCGTCTCCATTTTGAATGGACCACAGCCAAGCGGGACCAGCCCTATTAACTGACTGAGTGGTGAAGTTACACCATTGGTCAGAGTGAGTGATGATCAGAGTGAATGATGAAGTTACGCCATTGGTCAGAGTGAGTGGTGAAGTTACGCCATTGGTCAGAGTGAGTGGTGAAGTTACACCATTGGTCAGAGTGAGTGGTGAAGTTACACCATTGGTTGGTCAAGAGGAGCTTTCCCCATGGCCATTCTTTCAAAATAAAAAGGCACGGCAGTGTTTCCACTCATTTGGTTTTGTAACATTTTGTTGTTGCTGCAATATTATCCATGGAGAAGTAAAGCATAGGTGGTAGGTAAATAGCGCAGGAATTCAATAGGTAAGTTAGATAGACCATATTACAATGTGCATAATATCTAGACCAGGAAAATGATGTTGCCTAAATTGACATAATTGCATTGATGCAGTTAGGTTATTATTTATTTTTTAATAATTTTTTTTCTAACTTTAACCAAGTTGTTTTGTTGCCTAAACCTAACCAATCATTTATCAACATAAATGATTGGTTGTACAATGTGTAGTTATATCTTTAAAACTGTGTTTTAAATGTGATGTGTATACCTGATGGTATTTTTATGTAAAAACAGTGTAGCACTAAATACATTTTAGGAAGCCTTAATTAATTAAAACAATTAGACATCATTCTCTATAATTTTCTTTGCCTTTTTGTGTGATTAAACACATGCAATATGTTGCAGCCTTAATGTAATCGGGACATTAAGATGTATTGTAGATTATATGGAAGTTTTCTTAAGAATATTTCTTTATTCTAGAACAGTTGGCATTGTGGGATACTTTATATGCATACAAAACATGGTTATTAGAGAGTTTGGTTTTCTCTCGTGATTGGATTCAGGGTTAATGACCAATCAAAAGAGAAAGAAAACAAACAAGAACACACCCTACATATAATCAAAGCTAGTGATGTCTATGAAAAACAAAACTCTTTACATAATGAGATGGTAAGCTGAAACACATCATCTTCTCAATCACATACAACCGACAAACAGTAAAGTTATAATGATGCCATTTCACCCTTTGATGAATATCATCTCTTATATGAGATATCAGCTGGCTATCCTTTGCCTCACACCGTATAGGAGACTCAAACAACTCAAAGAAAATGGTAAATAATGCAACACATTTGGGCAGGAGGGAGACTGCACCAGCTGCCCTGGAAGCTACAGAATTTCAATTGTAAAATAAATATCCCTATAATGTGAGCATGTAAGATGCTTATGATAGAGAGAGAGAGAGAGAGATAATGCAATCAAAGAAAGAAAGGTCAGTACACTCTCTTATCATTAAAAAGCACACCAATGATAAAAACACAAGATCAGCTCGGGGTGAATGGTGCTCTCGTGTGGGATACAAGACACTTCTCACCCTCAACTGTCACCATCTTTGCTGAGTAGCAAAAGGGGAGGGGCCACTAATCTTTTTCAAACTGTACAGTAAATCCAGGGAAGCCATGAAAGTTTCACTGTGAATTTTTTGATTTTAATTTTTTAATTTGAATGTGTATATATTTGTTTACACTGATAATAGAATAAATAGCAAACCAGTCAAGTCGCAGTTTACATCCATGTCTGTCCAAAATGTCATCACTTCATCATTATATCCTATTAGACATTTGTGTGAAATTGTCATAATTAGCATATGAATTCTTGAGTTATGGCCAGAAATGTGTCACGTCAGAGTAGAGTTGACTTTTGACCACCAAAATCGAATCGGTTCATCCTTGAGTCCAAGTGAACATTTGTGCCAAATTTTAAGGATTTCCTCAAGGTGTTGCTGAGAATGAGACTGTAACATTGAATGTACACAGAAACAGTTTAGAAACTCCACAGGGCAGCTTTAAGTCAACAGGAAAGCCATCAAGTGTGCTCCAAAGATTGGCAATGACCTCATGGAAAAGCTGTAGCAGTATGGAGCCTAATCCAGGCAAATAGATTTGATCATTTGAAAAAAAATTACAACAATGTATTCAAACAAAAAATAAGTTTTAAGGAAACGATTTTGATTCAGTTCCGGAATTGTTTTGAATAAAATATTTATTTAAATTTTTCACTTAATATATATTTTGATAGGTCTTATGTTTTTCGGTTTCAACTCTTTTTTTCCCCTTTCACTTTCAGAAGTTTGGCCCTGATCTGGCGTGGGGTGTGTGGCATCAACTGAGAGGGGCGTGTGATCATGAGTGACAGCATAACTGAGGCCCAATCCCAATGTCCCCCCTTACGGACTCACGGACTTTGAGGCGCGCTCCCGCGGAGTCCGTGAGGGTTTAGGGATGTCCCACTGTCAAATCGTCAAGTGTTTGAGGGCTCTCTAGCAGACATTTTGAGCCCTTTATGAACCCTTTCCGTAAGTCAGCATGGTATGCTGACTTAGCCTAAGGGAATTACCCACAAATCATTGCAATGTGACGTTAAACACGGGGTAACCAGTGGACGCATGGAGACGTAAAAAAAAAGGTAAACAAAGAGGACGGATCACGTGTGTTCAGCCTCTCATATTACATTTACTCAGAAACATTAAGGGTTAAAGATGTAACAAAAAATAAACATGAAATCAGAAGATATTTATTTATTTATTCATCAAATATTTGATTTTGTCATTGAAGCTGTTTTGACAAAATGAGTAAATAGATTATATGAAGTTACCTCTCATCTTGTGAGAACAGAGCCTGGAGACGTTCATATCAGGGAGTACAAAGTATAAAATAAATACACACAATTATACATCATATTTATTGTTGTTTTCATGGTAACGTGATATGTTGCAGCAAAGTGCTGTCCCATTCATATTTACACCATCTCAAGCCATCACAGTCTCTCACACTCACCCATTTACCAGGTGACGTCAGTAAGTCCTTGAGGGTTCAGGGTTTGAGGGTTTAGGGGGGACATTGGGATTTGGCCAAAGAAGGCCGAGGACCTTCCTCAACTACGTTGCCTTCAGGAAACGTAGGTACCGCGAGAATTATGACTCAATACTTTCTATACAACATATTCACATGAATGCAGTGAGAAAAAAAACCTGCAAGATGGCGCCAGCTATACTGAAGGAAACTTCGAGGGAACGAGCTGATTGGTCTTCCGCCCCGATACCCAGGTTGGACGACCGATACGCAAGTCAGGTCCGCTACGAGCCTCCCCCAGAGTTTCCCCAGGCATAGTTTACCATCTTTCGGGTCTTATCTCACGGGCTCACGCTCCACCTCCCCAACGGTGTGGGCAAAACAGGCGGTGTTCCCGACCCTGTGGGGCCGGGATCCCACCTCAGCCGGCGCGCTGGCCCTCACTTTCATTGCGCCACGGGGTTTGCTTCACCCTCTGACTCACACGTGCATTAGACTCCTTGGGCCGTGTTTCAAGACGGGTCGGGTGGGTTGCCGACATCGCCGCCAACCCCTGACGCCTATGATATATGATATATGATAAGAGAGTGTGTGTGGTTATATAAATGTAATTTATGGTGATGCTAGATTCCTGGCCACCCTGTTAATACTGATGCTTTTCTTTTCTTTTCCTCCATGAAATGTGATATTTTGAAATGCTACACAAAGAAATATAAATTGAAGCAGAACATTTTGTTGAATAAAAATGTGTAATTTGGAAACGATTACATCTATCTTTTTTTAATATATTTTGACTTTTTGGGACAACAATCTGGAGCTGTTCGAAACAAACCCGTGGAATTATTGGTTGACCAAAGCCTTCAAACTCCACTGTTCAGAAAGGCCCTTTACAATAAACCAACCTATCCTCATTCCCAACTCATCACATCGGATGCTAGATCACAACGTCACTTTTTAACGTACCCCTTGGCATCGCTTTAGTTCGGCAACAAAACTAGCCTACTTGATTAGGTTTAGTAAAAGATCCCGGTTTGGGTTAAAATAAGTGTTTGTTATGTAACTTCAGTTACATAGCTACATTACTTATGTGGAGTAAGTTAAGTTCTTTACGGAAAGTACATCAGTAACTTTAACACTACCTTAATACAGACCGTGGTACTGTGTTTGACCCATCCATCCACCCTGACCTCCTCCCTACATGGGCTTTCTTTAGACTACCTCACTGACATCTGGAGCAGTTGCTCTGAACATCTAATATTGCCACGGATGGGTTTACATTAAAGTTACTTGAAAGCCCAGTGCATCGCATGCAGACGCTGAAAGGTGCCTGGTGTGTCGGTATTTAGACGCCGAGGGCCATGACAGAACGTTGGTATTTGACGCCCTGGGAAGGAGACTAGGCTAGATAGACGGAATAACAGCCTGTGGCATCATTCATCCTCTGCTCTGTCCTCCTCCCTCTGCTGCTGATGTGAAGAGACTTTGAGTTTTGTCTTGTCTGACAAAGTATAATGTTACAGATGTCTCTGCTTGATTATATAACCTGAAGTTTGAACAATTCACAACTTTGTTTTTGAGGGATGTAGAAACTGAAGGAGAACAAGGCACGTTGATACAAAGCTAATAGACATAACAATTAAATGACATAAATGAACTTCTGGAAAGTACTCAATAGTACAGTCTAATGACAAATTACAGTAAAGGCAACACACACACACACTCACTCTCTATCTACTTCCAAATGTTCTGTGTCTAATTGACATAAAGAACAGTCTTGGTGAAGGCTTGAAATCTTGACATTTAACATGAAACCCTTATCCCTCTAATTTCTGTGTTGGGTCAGTAGAAAAGTACACTCTTCTTCCTCTGTATCTCCCTTTGTCTCTCAGGCTAGTTCGAAGGGGCATCTCCTTGTGGAAGTTGATTATGATAATAGACAGTGATTGACTAGAACTAGAAAAAAAGCATAAAAGATGCCTGGTATGAAAGTGATGTTGCATTGGCTTGGGCCATATAACGAGATTATCAGTCGACGCGATTATATTCAGTGTGTTATATTCAGTCTCTCTTTTCTCTTGCTTTCTCTATGTTTCACTACATTGTTGTCGCATATCAAAGAAGTAACATGCTAGCACAAGTCTGATTTGTGATATTGTGGATATATTCTGCAATTCTATGGTGCTGTTAGACTGCAAGTCTACCACCAACTTCATCCACAAAGTGCAGCTGGCCCAAAACTATCATGATGAGCAATCAACCCTCAATCATTAGGCTTTGGCAAAGGCAATGCTATATAAACGGTGGGGAGACTGTAACAGCTGATTGATCTGCTTTATCTCAGCAGGCCCTTGTGTGAAATAGCACCTTTTTGTGAAATAGCACTTAATGCCTATGCATGTGCATCTCCAATCAATAGATAGTTATACCTGTGTGCGTCTCTATCTTCAGCTTTTAAAGGACGATCGTTTTGTATATTGTTGTTTTTCTTAAAGCAATTTCATCAGTTGGTGGATTTCAATATCGCCAACCCTAATGCTGCAGTTATTTTGGTGTAAAACTGGAAACCTGCTGTCATTGCTCGAACATGCTTCATTTTTGTTATGTTATTAAAATTGTATTGAGTGCACATTATATTACAACTGCAGCCCTGACTGACTATAAAACATGCATTCTAGTGTTTGTCTACCTGCTGCAAACATTTGATTAAATTTCTTTCATTTTTCATTTGATTTAGTTGCCTTGGTTACCATGTTTACTTTGTTCTGACCCCAACACACATACAGACAGACAGACACACACACACACACACACACACACACACACACACACATACACACACAGCGATACAGAAGCATATAGAAGTACTACACACAAGCATGCTCCCTAATGCACACACTGACTCACATACACTCAACCTGGTCAGAGAGGCGACTATGTAATGGCGTCCAAGCAACAGCTGCATATGACCTCACATGACCCTTCAGGTTGTCATAGCAGCGTCAGCCTTGTTCCCACAACAACACCACACTGTTCCATTACTGAGCAACATCATTTATTTATGAAACCTTCACTTTACAGGTTTACTGTGTGTGTGTGTGTGTGTGTGTGTGTGTGTGTGTGTGTGTGTGTGTGTGTGTGTGTGTGTGTGTGTGTGTGAATTTCTGTCTCCAGAAACATGACAGCAAGAGTGTGGATATTTTTGTTTGTGCATACCTGTGCGTGTGTATGTGTTCGATGCATGAGGTTGCGTGCCTGCATGCTAAGGCTTGCAGCCATTTAAAAAGCTGAAGCCAGGCTGATATTCCTGTGGGATGCATTCATAGATAGGTAGGTAGACAGGTGAGGAGGGAGGGAGGCGAGTAGCAGAACAAAGCTACAGTATTTCTATCTTTGTCATTTATGCACTTCAGAGCCTTCGCCTGATTGGGACAGCTTACTCCAAGCAAAAACATTAATGTTGAGAAGGACATACATACACATAGTTGTAAAAGCTTTTCCACCAGCTATAGGAGAAAACAATTGTATTTGAAAATATAGTGGACATATTTAGACCTCAGAAGAGGTGGTGGGGTGGCAATGGTTTTGTCATAGCACATGCATTACAATACATATTCTAAACATAGCAGCACATAATCAGACATTCACCTGGGCATTGCAGTTATTCTATAATGAATAATAGAATTATTGGGAAAACATGATGTGATAACACAATCATAACTAATTGCTGAGCTGACATTTGAACATATCTATGTTGCCGTTTTGGTTTCACTTAAACGTTAAATACCTTGAAGGACTTGGCCGTTAGTGCTGATGATATTAAAGCAATGATATATCATACGACACAAAATATGACCTGGCCTACCTGAGATATTATACAGTATACGATGAGTCTGTGTGCGATAACCTTGTGTGTGTCTGCTCCCTGTCACTAGCTTAGGCGCCTGCAGTCTGAAGGAAAGCATCTGGTTTCAGCATCTGGACACATACACACACACACACATATTGGAAGTATGTTTGATAGAGTCAGCGAGCGGACACCAAGAAGGTTATCTGTGATCAGAGCCTGCAGTTATGGCACACACACGCACACATACACACACCCTTTTGTTTCTCTCAGTCTTTTACAGAGCATGATAAAACAGTAGATATATAGTGTGGCATCAGCAACCTCCAGCAACTTGATAATCCAGACAGATGTTGTCCATGTCTTCACTGACTTCCATTCCCTAACATGTGCTAAGATGTATCTCTGTGGGGATTACACACTGTCCCTTAAAGGGAAACGTCAGAAGATTTCAACCAGCTTTGTATAATTAAAATGTGGGTAGAAGAGGTGTGTATCTTTCCCTCTCAAGATGATTCAATACGCAACTCCATAAATGGTCTGCAACAACATACAAGAACAATAGAGTTCACCATGTATGATTCAATATAGTGAGTATACTCAGCTACCTGCTATATTAGGGAGTGCAGCAGAGGTACACTTGGTGGTCTAAACCAAGCCCCCAGGAAGCCCTGCCAGGCTTTGAAGCAAATTTAACCTAGTGGCCAAACCGTGGAATTACAACCTTTGGGTGTGTCACGTGTTACCACTGGGCCCAAAAACATTTTTCCCATAGACTTGCAGTGCGAAAGAGACATCTGTAAATCAGCAGATCATAAAAAAATTAAATAAAACTTCCCAATACTAAAGTGGAAGGTAATACTACGTTAATGTATGAGAAGCTTATTCATGACCTTTTGGAAAGGCAAAAAGAGGATATTCATTTAATGTATTCTAAGAGCGTTTTTCTTCATTCGGAGAATCATCAGATTCACCACTAATGTACAGAGGGATAGGGAGTGTGTGGGCTGTCCTTGAAAATTTAAAAATATTTGTTACCTGATTTTCTTTCTACCTATCTGGTGGTTTAATCTAAAAATCAGTCAAATTATTTCTCCAGTATTACGGTCAGGGCTGAGGTTAAGATATTGAAGGAGGAAGAAAAGGCAGACTGAAAGAGTGAGAAAAGAAGATGATCTCAAAAGACGAATGACGACCCTGACAATGTGCATATCAGAACACTGCTGGTAACTTCTACGTCAGTCTTTAGGTGTGACAGGACCTAATTAGTTAACAGTAACACAAGACACATGTGAAGTATTTGGTCCACCACGGGAAAAAACTACAGAGTCATTTTTAACAGTCAACATTATTGCCCTCATACAGCAAGATTTTGACTAGTATTTATACGTACTCACACATTTTATGTAGCACGAACATAAGGTAAACACTCGTGGTAGGACTTGTACTACCTCTTCTACTGATGTAGTTTTACAGTGGCATGCGTGAAGTGTTAGTTGTGGGTGCACAGATGAGTGGATGTGTATCTGTGTGTGTGTCCCTCCCTGCAGGAAACCACAGGCACCAATGACAAGCCCTCGTGGTGCAATTTGAGCCTATGAAGATGTACTAGTGGGACGCTGAGTGCTAATTAGAGCAGCAGAGGAGTGAGTAGACTGTTCCTCTGAATAGGGTCGGATCCAAATATCTGCAGTGGATCTATGATTCATTTATTAGGGCTTGGGACCCAAAGTTTTGGCGCCCTGCTTTCGGTAGGTTCCAACCTGACAAGCTCATAAATATGGTTCAATGAGCATCAAGTCTGTTGGGGCCATGTGCTTGGCTTCGCCATGCGCTTTGAAACAAAGGAATTGGATTTGGGTAGGGGGCATCCAAACCCCCACCAGAAAGGATTTCACACTCACCTGTGAAATCGTCACCCAAACGCAACACTGCGATCTAATTGGCTGAGGGCCACAGACACCCCAGGACCCCCTGCGGCTCAGCCCTTGTTTCCCCCCCCCCCCCCCCACCTCTAGGACAGTCCATCTGATCCAGTTCGCAAGTAAGGAGGCAAGAACGTAACGTTGCTGTTTGAAAATAGAATGCTAGGTTAAACAGTTTTATATTCGCTGGATGAATAGAGACTTGTTTTGTTTTGTTTTTGTTTCACTTCCTGAGAAAGGGAGAAGTGGACAATTTTCCTGCAGAAGTGAATAAACGGATTCTTCAGAGAGAGAAGCACATTTCTCCTCTCCACCCAAGCCGCCTTTGTTCCAGCCGTAAGGAAAGAAACATTCCCTTACTGAGCCGAAGAAAGTATCTCTGACACAGAGTTTTTCATCACCGCGCCGCCTGAGTTCCATCAGAGGACCGACCGATCAGACCACGGAATCTACTCATAGTAAGGCAAAGAGTCTGGGCAGATTTAGGTTATTGTGTTTATTATCTTGTTTGTGTTGCTTAAGTTACTGTGTCATTTTTATAACGTGGTGTGTATGCTCAATAATCGCCGAGATTAATGATCGAGATCTCAAAGATCGTCAGTCGTGTTTTTGTAGATGAGAGAACAATCTTCCGTACTCCAGCGGCGGGGAGGATTTATTTTGTTTTGTTTGCTTTCTCTCTTCTTTTACTAACCCACACACACATATAGCTTTAAGCTAATGTAGCTCCGGGGTTGAGCTAACTGCTTCAGGCACATGTAGATAGCGCAACCTCTCTTTTGTCTATCGTTAGAGTCCCGCGCCATTTTGTAGTCTCACGAGGTGGTCATGTGCAAACTCCATTTTGGTAGTTCGGCCTATCTTCAATGTGTAGTTCCATGTGACGTAGCTACGTTTAGGTTACATCATACGTTGTCTGAGCTGCTGTCTCGCCTCTCCCCCACACGCACATGCATGCACACACACAGACACAATCTCCCTCTTACTACAGTTTGTTGATTTTAGATAGCGTGCTTATGAATGTATAGTTTTGTTGTTAGTTTTAGATATTAGTTGACTAGTTTCTTATTATTGGAACTTAATAAACTATGTTATACTTTAAAGAGCAGCGTTCTGTGATTACTTTGTGCATGTGTATTGTGATTACAGCTGGATATGTGGTCTGTTGCTCGTACTCAACCTTCACTTTTCACTCTGAATGTGGAATAGTACTTTGACTATTAACATTGTGAGTAAATACTAATTATGAGACTTAGTTTATAGTTTGGTTATTGGTCCCTGTTCTCAGGGTGGTGCCCCGGTTATTATTAATAATCGTTAATCATTTTACTGACATATAATAATTCTATTGATGTCAATAATTTAGTTTTATAAATGCTGATAACTCAAACACGCTCCTTTTCGTTCCCAACAAGTCCCAGGATGCAGCTCAAAGCATCACAGCTCAAAGGTTTTTTTCTTTTCTTACGAATTGAGGTAGCAGGATAAGTGAAGCCTTGCTGCTCGCTCCCTACTCTCTGATTTGTCCTGTGAGAGGTGCAGAGCAGTTTGAAGTGCATGTGATGTGTGTGTTGCTTGTTTATAAGTACATGTCATTTGACATGATATCTCAAATCTATACGAAGTCATGGCCAATAAGGATGTGACGTCTTTTGTTGGTCCATTTATAAAAGACCATCTGCATCCACTTTTCTTGAGCATCTGACAATGACTATTGACAGTCTCAATGGATTTTGTGAGTGAGCCTACATCTTCTGGGAAAATCTCCTGAATAATAGCCTAGCTGTTGAATTCCTGCCGTGCCGCTCTTGCAGTGAATTTAATTGAAACAGTGGGCACATTCTACTTTGTTCAGTGTGTCAATGTCAATCTTATTTTATGCCTCGTCCTAACTCAACTTTAGACTGGCAAAAGAAGTGAAATCCGGATCTACTGAAAGCTGCCTTGCTTTCTTATAGAGGAGAAGCTAGCAGTTCCACACCGGATCACCTCATCTCCAAGGACAAAACTATCAAATAAGGACCTTTCCTTACATGCTTCATGCAGAACACATTATGTGTTAGCCTGTAAACATGTTCAGTGGGACCATGCTTACAGAGAGACAGAAAAGAAAGCCTTAGCAGTGAACCTTTATGAACACATGTGGAGGGGTTAGGGTATGCCCAGCTGGCATTTCACTGCACATCATTTCTATCACCTTCACCTATCATGCTTCCATCCATCTATCCACCCATGAAACCCAAAGCAGGGCTCCAGCTATGCTTCGTTGGGCTAAAAGGCTACAATGTTGTTGCTGACAGCCCCCAGTTCAAGCTGTCACTACACTTCAGGGCCGAATGGTTGCTACTTAGAGATACCAACACCATAGTGCTCCCTTTGGAAATTGATTGAAATGGGCCCCTGATGGTCTGTCAAAGTTGAAAATATTCTGTAGAAAAAACAACAAAGAATGAAATAAGAATGTGCAAAATGAAATCTATTTATCCAAATTACTGGAGGTTTTAGTTTCAGATAAGTCAACAGGAGAGGGTTGGGTTACAGGATTTACTGTCTCTTACTAAATGTTAAAAACTGATGAATAATTACAATTTACACAAACAAATTCATCTTTTTAAATTGTGTGTGTGGTACTTACATGATGAAATTGAATGGACTAATTGCAACAAATTGGCATAATATTCAATCGCACTGCTGCTGCAGCACTGCAATTGCATTCACACAATACAGATCCATGTGTTTTTCTGCCTGGCCCCTGGCTCAGCATTTGGCATGCTGGTGCCTCTTGTGGTGCTTTTTTAAAAACATACATATGGAGATGCACAGAGAGAAGCAAACATAGATTTCCTCAATTGCCAGTATCTTGTGGTATAACTACATCAGGGACGAGGGGACTGAAGAAGAGAGACATGAAGTGATAGACGGATGGAACGAAAGTAACATATTGTGACAAGTCAATTTCACCCGCTCACTGGGGAACAATGAAGCAAAGAAAAACTCTATTTGTAACAGTGTGTTTAGCCACAAAAACACTCACTGGTGCCACCTCACCAGTAATGTTTCACTTCAAAATCAAAACCAGCTTTCACCTAATCCACCTGGAACCAAAACCCAAAAATGTATAAGTTATGAGAGGAGAAATGTAGCGGGGTAAATGTGATGGGAAGCAAAACAAG
Organism: Anarhichas minor; assembly: GCF_050575085.1. Lineage (NCBI taxonomy): Eukaryota > Metazoa > Chordata > Actinopteri > Perciformes > Anarhichadidae > Anarhichas > Anarhichas minor. The sequence goes on along the minus strand of NW_027466460.1, from coordinate 3,260,755 downwards.
TAGACACTCTTCAAGAGAATCTGACATGAGGAGGACAGGAGAGGTTTTTGTAATGCACACACACACACACACACACACACACACACACACACACACAGACACGCTCTACCATTAAACATAGTCTCTCACACTCAAACCAACCAAACACATTATTATGTATTCAAAGTCATCTAGGAGCAACCAAACCATCACACATGCTAATTATTGATGTGTTTTCATTCAATTACACACACACACACACACACACACACACACACACACACACACACACACACACACACACACACACACACAGACAGACAGGCAACCATATGGTTTATATTTATTTTCCATTATGGACATTAAGAATGCTTCACTTACCAAGGTGATCAGGAAACATGACATCAACCACATCAGAACTGCTTTCTTTGATCAGTGCACACATCAGCTGATTTTGCCTATCCATCCCATTATAATGGAACACATTTTTACATTTCATTGTCTTTACCTGCTGATTTCTATATAATGCCATTTGTAAGATTGTACTAAAAATATCGACAGTGACAAGTTCATTATTTCACTTTTCATCATTAAACTCAAAAATGGTTTGTTCTTTGATTGTAATTGAAGTTGCTTGAAATGTTTGATAGTCAATGATTCCCACAAATTCTCTTAGCATTAACCAGGATGTTGCTTTTTAGGCAAATACAATGAATACATTAAAGTCTACAGTACAAGGCAGTTAAAAGTTGTTTGTTTTAGTTTTGCCATTTAACACACCTCTTCTGTCCTTCAATCTTTCTCTGAATCCCTCCGTTTTCCCGCTCTCTGCTTATTCTTTCCCGCCCTCCATCTGTTACTCTCGAACATTCTTTCTTTTCCCTTTTCACTTGCACGCTTTGTGAAAGAGTGACGGAAGACCTTGGTTTCCCATCCCCTGTCTGTGTGTGTGTGTGTGTGTGTGTGTGTGTGTGTGTCTCAGAGTAAAGACAGTAAGGATCCCTGGCTGTGAACAAACACTGTTTCCCATTAGCTGTGCACTAACTCACAAACAACTCTGTAGGGTATGTGTATCCTAAATGATGTCTTTGTCCCTGTTGCTCGTGTCTCAGTTGTGAGATCTATCATCAAAGAGTGAGAGGGTTGGGGCTAGCAGGGAGAGAACTAGGCAAAGTGGGAGCAAACAGACAGAACGCCATCTTCACTTCTCACTGAGACCATCTAAAAAGGCCACATGGATACGAGAACAAAGAGGGCAAATCAGGACATGGAGGTTCAAGTGAAGTCAGCAAGATGGAGAGCACAGAATAGACAGAAAGGACAGCTGTTGATAAGAAACAAACATATGGGGGGGGGGGGGGGGGGGGCTTCGTCCTATCTTCCAGTTTTCCATAAGCGTCGGCTACTTTATTATATTCATTTTTGATTCTAATAAAATAGTTTTGAATAACATGATGCGATTCACTGTGCGTGTTCATTTTATGATTACTAGCCTCCGCTTCAAAACAATGCATGAATGATAATCTTTATGTATCAGTCCACTCCCCACATGCTCTATATGAATGTTTGTGAGCGCTCAGCTGAGAGGTTGTGACCAGTTAAGTAGAGAGCGGAGAGTCGGCTTCATTGTTTGACAAATATTAGCAAAATAATTGATGATAAAAACACATTACCAATAGCAATGATTGCACAGACAGGGGACATCCTAGTTACACAGACTATACTTTGAAAAATAGGGGACGTTGTCAAAGTGACAGTGTGAGCATGAGGCATAACCTACATTTTCCTCCTGTCATTTTACACTTTAAAATATCCTAGAGCATATAAATAAAGGGAGTGGAGGTGTCAATAAATAAATACAAGGTAATAAATAGGGTGTAATGATTAAATTAGCAATATTTCTGATAAGTCAGGAATGGGCGTGGATTAGCTATTTGCTGTGTGGGCTAAAAGGCACAAGAAAGCTAATTCTGTTCTCCAATAATTCCCCACATGTTTACTATCAGTGTATATGATGGAATAGTGGCATTAGAATGTGGCAGAGGCCACCACAATTTGACTGTTACAGATCAAAATGTTCTCCCCCTAGCTGGCTACTTTGTCCCACATGGCTGGCTACTCTGAATCCCAAAGCCCTGCTCTTCTTAGTCCAGTATGAAGAAAAAGACATCACTTAAAGTAAGCCACCTACAGTACATCGTCTGTATATGTGCAGTATATTTACATTGTACAGAAGCTGTCACTTGCCTTATTCAATAAGTGCAAAAATGCATTTAGTAGTATATCCTAATAAATGTCTTTTGATTGTGATTCAAAATATTTACTCATTGATCTCATTTCAAATGAAAAAGGACCAACTGTATTGTGCAGTGTGCGCTTTTCCCATAACAATCAATGCTAAGAGCAAATCTGCACAACAGACGACCACATGTTGAAGCACTGAACTGGAAATATATGTGCTCCAGCATGGACACACCAAGAAGAATGCACTAGTTATCCAGCTCTATCCTGTTGATTATAATTATATTATAATTATAATTATGTGCAATGCTTTAGCTGTAATTTTTAACCCTAGTCATGTTTGACAAGGTAATATTTTGAAAATCTGTGAAGAAGCCTTGGATTGTCAAATATGATATGCTCCTGCATAACATTACACAGCCATCAATTACACCTGCAGCTATAAACCATGGCAATACTGCAACAATGAACAGAACAAAGAAACACCCAGTCACTCACTTCTGCCCGCTGACAACTTCCCCATTCACAAGAAAATCACCACACATCAATTACAAATTCAATCAATGCAATTAGCAATTAGCCTCCTAATTAGCAATTAAGTATACATTACATCAACAATATGCTAACGAGACCTTGCTAATAGCTAGCTGGATTGTCATCAACAAAGGGCTTTGATTGCTGGAGTCTGTGAGGGCCTTGGGCGGCTCTTGTTCTCTGTAATGAATGGCGGTGAATGGAATGAACATCAGTATATCTACATGGAATCAAACACAGTCAAGTTCAAGAGGACCAGCAAGGACACAAAGCAGCAAATGAACACTTGCGAGTAATTCTGTAGTGTATTTAATCTATACTCTCTCTCACTGTCAAGTGTGGAAACAAGGTCTAAGTGTTCACTCTTTAAGGGCCACGACAGCACAGCACAGTAGGTATTGTGCAGCGCAAGAAAAGATGCACATATATATGCACATGTACGGTAAAAAAGGTAACAAGATAGAAATATGTTAATTGCACATTTTTCATTAAGCAAAGAAAAGTTCAAAGATAGTCAAACCCCCAGTTACAAATAACAAATATATTCGTCAGAGGAAGCAAAAAGATGGTTCATTAAACTCAACTCATCCAGAAAAGTGTGCAGCCCAACACAAGTGAACTGTGAAACACCATTCAATATGTGAAATGTCCAGAAAGCAGCAGTTTGCTGTTTCCTCTGATGAATCGTGTCTCTCTGCAGGATGAATTGACTCTTAGCGGTGCATTCATCCAGTTACTCACGATAGAAAGGAGGTAATAATTACAGGAAGGCATCAGCCGGAAATCAAATGATCTTGTCAGAAGAACACAGTGAACTAAACATTAGTGTAGGAATTGTTAAATGTATGTCCTAAAATCCTATGTTTTCTTGCCCCACGGATATGTCTTACATACATGTGTCACCATACGAACATTAACAAATAACAGGAGCTGTTCTTAAAATATCTAACAAGTGTAAGTCAATGACACCCGTGCTAAGCCTGGACACCAGAGTGGCACTCATTATTGCTGACACATTCCATATTGCATCAACATAGCCGTACAAAAGAAAATGAAAAAATGTAAGCTAATACTGTTCTATATTTGAATGCACTGAAAGAGTGTTTGGATTAGTGGATCATACGGATCATAAAACTCACGGTTCAGATCGGATCACGGATCAGCGTCACAGATCGGATCAGCACAAAAGAAAAAAGGGAGCAAATAGAACGTTTAGATCCCCTTTAGATCACGTTTTCTTTACCACCGATACTATTTGCAGATCATTGATGATCCATATTGGCAGGTAGAGATCACTTTGTTGTTTGATTATAGCAGCTGGTCTACAAGGATCCAGTCTATATATTTTTTTTGCAACAATTCAAAAAATAATTTTAAATGCTCTGAAGTCTGTAAAACATCAAAAATTCTAAATGTTATACTTTTTATTTTTAGTTATGGTCATCTACAGTGTTTATTTTTCTTCACAAAAACACACAATTCAAATGATTAGGAAATAAAATATTGTAATTTTATAAAAACAAACCTGTTCCTGTTGCTTTCAGGAAAAAATAACAAGGGCAGGTTGTGGTCTGGGCAGAACCAGATCAAATATACAGTACAGTAAAATGACAAAGAACAGATCATGTGTGTGTGTGTGTGTGTGTGTGTGTGTGTGTGTGTGTGTGTGTGTGTGTGTGTGTGTTAAAAAACGAGTGAGACAGAAAGAGGGCAGTGATTAACACCTAACTAGAGGATTCTTCATTTTTTCTCCAATATTTCCAGGCCATTTTATTGGTCTTTATTGTCCCATAGGAACCACCTCCCTACAGTTAAAGCCACTTGATTGGCTTTTATGCTCCCTCAGGGGCCTAATTTAGGGAGTGAAGAGAGAGAAAAGTGGATGAGGGGGTAACGGTCAACCTTTAGAAATTCAATCAAAATCTGTGATGAACTCTTAGGAAGGAGCTTAAAGTAAAGGAAGGAGCAGAAAACTTGGTCATCTATTTCATAGTTTATGCTGTTGTGTCATAAAGAACAAAGGAAAAAAAATTATTTAACATGAAAACTCTTTTTTTATTGCGCTCATTTTTCTTGCTTTTAAAACTTGTCGACCAATGATTAGACTCTGAGTCCTTGAAGTGTCTATAAACCTTGACAGATCCTTCAATAAATGGAAGTGTTTGGAATTTTAAATAACATACAATTAACGAAAGTTGTTAATGTCCTTAAGGTGTAAGAACATATTTATACACTTGCGTATTGCAATATTATGTTTTGTGATACTGTATCAATTCTTAAAAACACAGCACAGACTTTTAATGAATAAATAACATGCAAAGATTTGTGGCAGACAGCGGCTCAGATTGCATGAAAAGTATATGATGTTGGATGTAACAGAGACTGTGATTAATGCAAAAGCAGATCCCACTATTAGGATTGCTTTCATAAGAGAAAACAGATTTTATGCAGATTTGCACACTCCAATATGCATGAAAAATGTAGAATCGTAGCCCCTGTATCATGATTCATATCGTATCGTCAGATTATTGTCAACAAACAGCCCAAATGCTTGTCATAAAGAATATAAAAGATCTAGAAAGAACAACAAAATATAACTGTAATCACGGCGTTGCCATTTGCTTACACTAATAACAAATGCTTCATTCTTTAAATCAATTATGGAAAACCATAGGCAAAGTTCTTTGATGTCTTTATCTTCTGACATGCAGATTCCAACACTGAGGCATCAGTGTTAATGTAGCAAGTAACTACTCTAGTAGATCACCATTCATCCTAAACTCCGTCCGCTATCACCAGCTTTTAGGATTCTCCATTCATTTACTGTCACGTTAACCAAAGCGGACATCAATTTGTCTCTCTGTACTCAGGTACACGCAGGACGAGTCACTGCAATGCAAATGGCTTGTACTTACACCTACATACATTCCTCACTCACACAATACATTAAATGAGTCAGAGCAGAAGTAGTCAGTACACTGGGAGCAGGGCAGTGAAAGCTATAGAGTGCTACAGGAAATCACAATGACAGTAATTGCCTCGGCTTTCCATAGTGTGTGATGTAATCACACATACGTGAGTATAAGGACTATGTCAACCTCCTGTCTCAAACAATGTGACCTTTTCTATCATTTATAGCTTTTAGCATTGCACTGAACTCAGCAGCGAGCTCGGCACAAACCGCCTCCTGAGTGAAAGACGCTTTACAATAAAGAAGGCAAAACAATGACCAAAGGTCAATGCTAATTTCAAACAAACTAGCTACACCTTACCGTTGCCACAACCCCTAACATCTAACCCCAAAAGGAAAAATAGAAAAAAAGGGGTTACATGCCGTTATTAAAGGGCCAGTGCGTATTTTGTGGGATTTATTTGTAGAAATGGAATGTCATTTTCATAACTATGTATCCATTGGTATATGATAACCTTAAACTAAGAATGTGTTGTGTTTTCGTTAGCTTAGAATAAGCCCTTCATGCCTACATAGGGAGCGGGTCTTCTTCATATTCCTACAGTGGCCCAGAACGGACAAATTAAACACTGGCTCTAGACAGGGTCTTTCCCATTGTTACATTTCCTAAAGGCCACCGTAGATCTCTGACATGCTTGTGAAACTGTAAACGGTGCAGTGATCAGCAGAGTGCAAAGTACCACCAGCCACCGCCGCCTAAAGTACTGTTACTATGGTACAGATTACCTGTGAGTGAGCCAATACCACGGGTACTCCTGTTGGTTGCAACCTGCAACTTCACCAGTAGATGCCACCAAATCCGACACATTGTTCCTTTAAATTGGCACAATTATAAAAAATGGACCAGAAATCCACAGTTTTCATCTATAAAAACTATACATTTCAATGAGAACATGTGTGTGTGTGGTTACACCATGTGATTGAGTCTGCAACATGTGAGTGTGTGTGTGTGTGTTTGTGAAATGTAAAATGTCAACGTACCCTATTGGGACTTGAGTGGGAGAGAAGAGTAGGTCGACCAAACAGGAAAAACTGTCGATGTGGACATTATTCCAAAATCACTTTGTGTGCGTGAGTGTGTGTTTGTGTGTGTTTGTTCATGTGTAAGTCAGAGCATACTGTGCTGTTTAGATCGCTGTGGGACTTCTTAGTGTTTTGGTCAGACAACATCATATATCATGGTGTTTTTTATAAACAAAAGAGCTGTCTGAGAAAGAGCAGGAGGGGGGGGGGGGAGAAAAAAGAGAGACAAAGTAAACATTTTAGCTTTGTTCATATTGTTTTATCACTGTTGCAATATTTATTACTAAGGGCTTGCTTGATCCGTTCTGATGTTTACTGTCATTACCACCAATGTTTTCTACACAGATCTGTGTAAGTCATGACTATTTCCACACTAGAACATGTAAAAGTGGGTGCTGGCAGCAATAATAAGAGATGGTTAGCTATCATCGTCAGCAAAAATGATACGGCAATTTTTATGGCTCATTCATGTCAAATATCTATTATATTGTCCTTCCAAAGTGTGTATACGTTAGGGATGGGATAGGACAATATAGGATTTTATCACGAATCACGATAAAAAACACTTATAATAATCATGAATATCATCACTAAAAAGCTGTCTAGCACAATAGTATGTATTGTATATTGATAGTATCTGTATATATATATATATATATATATAGAGAGAGAGAGAGAGAGAGAGAGAGAATTTTGATACTTATTATTATTATTGATCCATTATTTATACAGAGGGACCTAATGATTGATGATTATCTCATTAAAAAAATATATGTTTCCTAACAGATTTTGATATATTTCCATGTCTAGATCACATGTATGTCAATCCATTTGATAAAATCTCTCATAAAGTGCAATCTAAATTAACATTGGAACGACTTTTTCAGATTTCCAACGGTGCTTGAAAGAATCATGTGTGACAAATGCTTCCATTGGAAAAAATAACCAAATCTAAGTTCAAAATAGTGACATTTCATCATTCCACATGTTTCATTTAAAATCTCACCAAAATTGAATGTAGGAATCTTTCAATCATTGTTCCTACAATGTTCCTACATGGAACTGCTCGAAACAAAGTCTGTCGCTTATCTTGAATAAACAGTTCATGGTTTCTGGAAAGAGTTTTTCAAATATATTTTTGGGCACTTTGAGCACCACAAGGCAGACATCACTACGGCTGGTATCTCCAACACTCGGCAACTCACACCGAAACAATCTAAGTTGATAAACTGCACTACGGGTAAGAGGAAAAATGTGTATTCTGGATTTTGGGGTGAACATTCCCTTGTTTAAAGCCTGCAATTGCCAAGCATATACAATTGCATTAAAAACATATGCCTCCTCAAAAGTTATGAAATAATGGCGATAACTCCGCACTTCAAAACATGCAAATAAACAGATGCAAAAAACCCACATCAAAATTCTCAGACATCCGCCTCTCCTTTCTTTCCCCAGCTCTGTGTCCAGGACAGTCGTGATAAGCTGCAGCTTTTAGGTGGCTGACAGAGTAAAGCATGAATGAAATGAAAATTGAATAATGTGCTCCAGCTGTGTGTGTTGGGTTTTTGTGGCTTCATACGCTACTTCCTGGGAGTTCCACCAACTCCCTGTGCAACAAATGAGAGCCAATACGGTCCTAAGAGCTCAACTCAGCCAGTTGTCTTCTGGACTGAGTGGGCTGTGAGTACACGCGCACACACACACACACACACACACACACACACACACACACATATACGCTCACTGGCCTATTTGGCAACCATTGCTCTCTGCCAGCCCTTGCAGCAGACAAAGCATGTGTGCTCGCAGTCATCTTTGACATCTTTATCTGTGCTGGCAGGTGTGATGCAGAGCGGAGTCGTTCTGTACAGCCGTTCACAGAGCTAAAAACAAAACAGCATAACATGTCAATAAGAAATGCACTAAAGGAGTCAGAATCCTACTGGTTCCATTATGCGTGGGTAAAAAAACTTCCAATTAGTTTTGGAATTAAGTCCAAAACTAAATTTTTTTCCAAAAGCACCTAAACTCTTTGCAATGACTAGTCTGATCGAGGATTCAATTAGCAGTTACCATTGCCACGGCAACCTTTGATTGCTGCTAGACAGACTCAGGTGATTGAGATGAGCTAATTAGTGCAGTTTGACTCACACGGAGACAAAGAAACACACACACACACACACACACACTCAGGACATGTTCAGACAGAGGGCTTATTACACCAGGTTTAGCTTCGCTTGATTGGCTAGCTTTCCATGTCAGATCAGACTTTAAATTGTAAATTTCCTATCTGCCTGATCTCCTTTAAATCTTATACTCCAATCAGGACTCTCTGACTCAGAGTACAGAGGTCTGTCCCCAGAGTGAAAAGGAAGACAGCAGGCAAAAGGGCCTTTCCCCTTCATTCCCCCTTCTTCTGGAATAACCTCCATCAGACGTCTGAGTCTTTCTCTCCTCCTCCGCACCATATTTTTCCAAATAAAAGTGCTCTTGTCAGGGCTTAGACCTCAGCACATGCTTTATTCTTAATCTAACAAAAACAACTCAATGAAACTTTAACTCCTTCCACATACACTCATTTATTACTATGCTCTAACACTTCACCTCTTTCATTGCTCACTCTATATTTTGCTTCCCTTACCCCTTTCCCACTTTTACAACCTTTCAAACTATTCCTACTATTTCACCTTCCTCTTACACATTTAATTCAGCAGGATTCCTGCTGAATTACTTGCATGTTTTTTGAGATTCGTTCATTATTATTTTGTAAAAGGTATATGCTGGTGAGAGATTTGTCTGTTGGCCCAGTGAGAGCGGACATAAGAACATGGGGCAGCACATTATTAAGAGATGCAGTGGGATCAAATACTTTACTGCCTCTGGGATCTCATTTTGTCTCTCTCCATTTCTCCCCTCAACGTCACATACAGTAAACTTAGTAAATTGCCCTTTTGCCCGGGGGCTGAAGTAGCTGGACTTGAACCGTACGGTTTCTAAGCCAAGTCAACTCGGACCAAGTACAGAGTGTGGACTGGTAGCTGGAGAGGTGCCGGCTCAGAGGTTGCATAACAGTTTCACTTAGATTGGCTCCTAAAATATATATAATGGCATGTATTATTTAACATACTGACACACCTCTCTGTCTATGTATTATGCAAATGTTGAGGTAAACAAGTTTGAACAGGATGCAAACTGCTTCTCTTCATTTCCAACAAGAAGAAAGTTCGACTGTAGTTTGAAGCCGCAGCAGGATGTTAGAACGTTGCTGAAATGCTGTATATTCACACCAACATTTGTGTTGGTTTATTCTTTCAAACCATAACTGTCAGTGAGGGTCAGTAAAGGAATTTGTTTGTGTTTTTGTTTGTGTTTTCCTTGAACGGCCAGTCATAGTGCTGTGTTTTTCTACATTAACAAGACAGAGAAAACTAAAGAAAGATGTCATGGTTACACTTCTGGGATTGGATCTGCCAGATCGGAATTAGCTGTGTCCACATCTGTGTGACCACACTTCAGTGCGACCTGCCTGATCGGATGGTGATCGGATATATTCGGGTCAAAGGAGTGGCTTTTAAGTGGTGGATAAACAGGTTTCATTTCCTTTATGTTATTCAAAATAATATAAATATTTAGTTATTTATAAAAATCAGGAAATGTTGGGTTCAGCAGTGATTTAACCACGACTAGAGACACACTGGCATGGGTGGTTGTGTGTGTGTGTGTGTGTGTGTGTGTGTGTGTGTGTGCGTGTGCACACACACGTGTGTTACTATATATTAGGACCCGACCAAAAATAAATAATAATAAATAAAAATAAATTGGCCAATATTAGCTCATTGCAGATATATGAATGTAAGCATAAATGTCTGGCGATAAATGACAGTACTTGATGAAAATCAAGTACAGAAATCAGTTGACAACCATGTCATTCTGTAGTTTGTCCACCAGGGAGTGTTTACTGTTTACATGTTAATGTTTCAACTGCTAAATGTCCAGCCCAGTCACAATTGTACAAAAACAAAACAAATGCAAAGGAAACTTATCAAAAAAGTAAATGTTATGGATTGTGTCAAGAAATATATACAAAATCAATATAAGTATCGGCCTCTATTGGGTCAAGCTATACGTGTTTGTGTGTGTGAGAATAGACAGTGTGTATTATTTGAGCACGTGTAACAACTTTGAATACAAATTGAATCATGATTTATTTTTACTTAAATGTTTCTTTTATAATATTGTACTCAGCATGGAAAATTAAATGGAAAAACTCTTCATGCCCTTGTATCCAGGACAAAAACAACAATACTATTAATGCTTATATTAATTCAGTATTCCACAGACAACCAGTGATAACTGCTCAGCCTTTTCTGTCAAACACACACATATTCTCAGTGCAGCAAAGATAAAAGATGTATGTCATTATTTGTGCCATCAGCACATAGTCATGATAGATTAGAGGATAGTGCTGCCTCCAATGATGTCATTGTCTGATGCCATGATATCAATACTTCAATACCCAATACATTTGAAACTGATGAAAGTCGCCCTCTAAACAAGAGGAACATATTAATATATATGTTCATATTAATATGAACATATTAGACACTTGAAGAGCAATACAAACTTAATCAAAATAAGAATAATAATTATTTAACGACATCACACACCAAGAACAAAAGGAACAACAAATTAAGTAATTCAAAGTTTGACTTTAAAATAACTACGACTGAGCTTTTGATGCATGAAGGAAATTCTGAATAAACACGTAGCAGACAGAGAAGTATGAAACATTGCCTATGAAATGGCGTACTACAGTAAGTAGTACTTTTACTTTCTTATACAATATTTGTCACTGCTGTCATTGTTCATCCCAAAGAAAAATATATCTGTTTGCCACAGAAGTGACAGGTTTAAGCCACGCCTCTGGCAAGAAGCGTAAAATGAACAGGAGAGGACACATATGATGTGCTCCACTGAACACATGTTCAACCTACACCTTACCATTCATACCAGTCTTTAGCTTTCACTAGTCACAGACTCAAGTCTGCACCTGGAGCTCCATTCAACAGCACTGCCAAACCACTGTGACCCAAAATTCACAGCAGTGGTGAGATGTGAGCGGTGTGTACAGTAAGTACTACAGGTTGACCCATCTGTTAAATGTACACCGGCTCAGTCAAGGCATTACACCTATCCTCACAAGCAGCTGTCCTTTCTCCCAAGAAACCCAGAGCACTGACACCTGCCATACTGTTTTCCCCAAGATCATATATATTGTAATAATAGTAATTGGTAACATGCATTTTTCAATACTGAGTTCATTTTTTCAAAACTCTTTCACAGCCAGCACACAGAGGTCAATGTGGAACCAGCTGTGGATCACTTCATTGCTTTGACACAAAATCTATTCAATGACCACATCTTTAAAATATTTCTCACTCAAATTCAACCACCAGAACTCTGTGTGTATTTACATACTATTGTAAAAACATAATACAACATTACTGTAAATTAGACTGCAATGTGTCACATTGTGCTGCATCTTCATCTTCAAAGACATTTAAAAATGTGTGGATTGATACATTTGTAAAAATAGAAAAATGTGACAGTTTAGTGACATACGGCTACAGATAGGGTGTGAAATACAGGCTGTGTGAATTGGCTGCAGAAGCTTCATTTTACTTTCTTCTTGCGAGCTCATTTTTGTCGGGCAAACGCTGGGTTCTTACTGGACGTGGAAGACACTTCCATAGAAGCGCTGCTCCTGTCCTTCCATCGACCATGTGAACCCGTTGGACTGTTCACTCAGGACGCCGAGCCCGCCGAGCTCCATGGCCGGCTCCCGGTCTTAGACAGTTCATCTTAGTTTTGCCGTCTGGTCTATTTTCTCTGTCTGCCAAAATTAATCTGGCAAGAAAACACACTGATAATCTACTTTAAACAATATGAATGAGATATTATGATAGATTTATTTGATTCTGATGAATGATAAAATATGCATGCTTGACAACACATATTTTCCTCCCCCTCTCCCTGCTGTTCTCCTGGAGTTTCAATCCCCCACACATGTAAAATAGCCTATTGTCACTGTTTGCGATCATGTTTCTTTAGTTATGTAAGCTACTTATTTCACATATTTGTTATTTGTGTCTAGACAGTGAGTGAGTTTGTGAGACACAAACAGACAGACAAAGATACGCTTTACTGTTGGTACTTTACGTATATTTTGATGTTAATACTTTTATATTTTGAATTAAGTAACATTTTGACTTACTTGTAATACAGTACAAGTACAAGATCTGATTAGGCTTCTTCTTTTTCCACTACTGTGCTCTAGTAAACCATTTAATCATGTTGTGTAGATATGAATGGTGACACTGCACGAAAGTCAAAATCACAAAGTATTGTAAACAAGTCGGGATCTGTGTTTCATGACGGGCCGATCGGGTTGCTGACATCACTGCAGACACCCAGCACTGTGGACCCTAATACTGATGAGGAGCATGTGTTTGATTGAGAACGTGCACATTTCAGGCCCTGGACCCTGTTTCTGTGCTAACCACTGAGCCATCTTGATGTCCAGCCACTGTGTTCTCTAAAAGAGAAGGGCAACACCTGAACTGGGTTCACACTGACATAGAGATAAAAAATCATTTGCACTATTAGATTGCGAGAAGTGGGGTAAATCCACAAATGAACCCAGGTTACATTTAGCCAGAACCAGCTGATCTCCACCTCTCTTTTGTCCACTACATACTTCCTGAACTCAAATATAATCAGTGTTCCACAAGAAATGTCAATTCAACAGATCTAACCACGACAGAATAAAGTCAAAAAAAGGAAATGGAATGTCCTAATACCATCTATGTTTACTTCAGTTTTGTCTACCATATCTAGATCCATATTTTCAACCGTAGCCTACTATTTCCAGTTTCTGCTCAGACAATTACAAAGCTATAACATCTGTCCTTACTGACAGAGGGCCCTATTTTGTGGAGGACCAGTGCAAGGAGCGCCCCAACACTGGTATTTTCCTGACACATAGTCCCTTATGTGTTGCAGTTGTGGTGTGGGAGGGGAGTTAAATAGGGTTTTAGACATTTCACAAATCAAATCTGGTCCAACGTCACTCTACTGCCTCTTTCGTGATTCTTTCAACCAGAGCAAACAAAATGCTCAGAGCAAATAGTTAGCAATAAAGGAATGACTAAAACATAAATATGTTCAAATTTTACAATATGATGTAAAAATGTACAACCTGAGATAGAGCATTCTTTAGACTGAAAAAGCATCACATTGATGTGGTAATAGTAATGGCGTCATCAAATATGTTTTATCATTTATTTATTTGTATTCATTGTATTAATGCACGGTAAATAAAACAACATGTTTAATGTTATATATTCCAGACAACATTCCTTTCCATTTGTTGAGCTGTTGGGGCAAAGCATCATTGTGATTGGCAGAGCTGTTTCAGAGCAATTTTTGTTTGATGAGAGTGTATTTATTGATCACTACACACACAACAGCAGCACAATCCGTGCGCCCAGGACCTGCAGCTTTGCACTTGTCGTTGCCCTTTTGTGCTCAAAAAGGCTCGTAAAGTAAAAAAGGTATGGATATAACTTCCAGGTCATCCATTTTCTAAATGGTAGCTTTGGAGGAAAGGTTTTATGTTATTCTACCTGCTTTGTTGTCATATAAATATATGTGACTGGTACTTGTGAGTTTGTTCTTGTCATTGTGGTAATTACATTGATTGTGACTATATGCATTGCCCGTTGATGACGCAGCATCCCGCCATGCTGGCGTCATAATGAGGTTATTAGGAGGTGGTTCAACTGCAGTAGACATCACTGAAGGCCCAGGTATAAAATACACGGCCCGCCACTGCACAAACATCACCAAGGCTAATATTATTAATTACAAGGCCACTCACACAAGTGAAAAACAACCCAACCATGCACTGCAACAGAATCCACTCTCTCACCTCTCTCTCTTAAAAATAAAAATTAAAAATAAAATTAAAAATAAAATTAAAAATAAAATTAAAAATAGGGGCAGCCGTGGCTCATTGGGTAGAGGCTCGACCGCCCTCGGCTGCTACATGTCTTGTGCTGAAGTGTCCCTGACCAACACACTGAACCCCTAACCGCTCCCCGGGCTCTTCTCAGCAGCCCACTGCTCCCAATATGCTAGGGATGGGTTAAATGCAGAGGTCAAATTTCATGTATATGTAAAAATGTATATTGACGACTGTAATACATTTTTAAAGTTTAAGTTTTTACCCAACACACATGCACACACTGATGCACACACTCAACCCCAAACACCGAACGTGTGTGTCGCTGTCATAATCCAGCCAAAGCAAACATGCTAGAGATCAAAACATTGTCTTTCTAACCTTAACAAGAATGGACAACATGAACTTTCTCTTGGACATAATTCCCTGACATGATGCGTACAATCAGTCCGTTTTGAAGAAGAAGAAAAAATCCACTGCTTTGCAGTTGTTTTCTAGACTACACATAATTTGCATTGCAGTCGATGTGAAATAGTGCTTCAATGGCAATATAAAAGAAAACACCCAAAAAACCTTATTCTGTTATATATTTGTGAATATATGTTTTGCAGTTTGCAAAATGAATACAGTAAGGGTTAAAATACATCTAAGTGACAATTGCAAGATTTTTTTAGAAACCACCCTAAATTTAGCTTTTGAGGCTTTTAGGGGGTCTCAAGTATCAATAGGGGTCCAGGATGCTCTTAGACATCTTGTTTATTTGCTTCATCAAACAAATGCATTATTGATGTGCTTGTGAACCCATACACATTTTCATATGACGGTGTATCAGACCGTTGCGGCCCCTTGTGTGGGTGTTAGAATGCTGGCGGTCTTTGTGTTAAATAACTTGCCACTTTAACAGATGAATACAACATCACCAAGGCACATACACTGTAAAGGAAAAAGAGCGCATGCTCACGTGCAGCGCACACAAACACACACAAAGCTATGTTGCAAGGCCATTCAGGGGTTGTTGACACCCTGTACAGTGAGTTACAACCATCAGTGAGTTTGCTGTACTACTCACCCGTCCACTCAACCTCTCTTGTCCCAATGTGCTCCCCAAAATAAAACATGCTGAGGTGGACGAGTGCTCGGCTGTGACTGAACTGTGACAGGGATTGTCAGAACAGCAGAAAGACCGTACGCACCTGCGAGGGTTAAAGTAGTTAATTCAATTTAAAAACCTCAGAGGACCAACCATGAGCATTTACCTACACCCAGCATGCACCTGTAGGTCACCCACCATCGTGGATGTGCTTGTTTTGGGTCACTTAACATGCTTTCCAGGTGGCGCATTAACTAAGGTAGATGCAACCTTTTGTTAGCTATGACGAGGTTATCCTAATCTCAAATATAGATTAAGAAATACTGACTTGGAATAATTACTTCTGTCTGATTCGTTTTTTGCAAGATTTATAAATATGCAAATATATGTTATCCTAAAAGGTTTAACTGCCGGACACAAGATGTAATCTCCCTCATTAACGTTTATTCACAGTGTGTGCAATTGAGGCTTTATTACATTACAATTGTGTAAATTGCATGTTGGAGCACAATTGGTTTCCAAACTATATTGTTATGTCATAAATCCTGCTTCTACGTCCACGTCTTAAACTGGATTCAAAGTGACCAGAGAAACCTTCAGCAGATGGATTTCAAAACAGCCGTCAAGAATCAAATATATCATTCTGCTCAGTGACTGAAGAAAAAAACACATTTTGTGACTAAAAACACGTACTACCGATAAATGGACATCAATAGTTTTATTCTTTTCCAATTTACCTTTCCTTCAGCCATTCTCTCTCACACACACACACACACACACACACACACACACACACACACACACACACACACACACACACCGATGGCAGCATTGGGAGTTATCAACAATAAAATAAAAAATAATATCCAATACATTTCAGCATTTACAAAAATGAATGAGTGTAAAACATTTCATGTTAAGTTTAGTATTAATAATTTGTTTCATTATTTCACAAATTGTTGGTTAATTTATATTATATTATTTACAAAATGTATCCACATATATTTTTATTTCACAATGTCTTCTCTTGTTATTTACTTGAAATAATGTTTCATGTTGGGGTGGATGTTGGGCTATATAAAGTATTTTAAAAGTGGTATTTTTGCAATACAACTTCACACAAAGACCAAATAATTACCTTAGTAATCGCTCTTCCCACAATACAACCGCTAAGTTTACAACACTATTATCTAGAGTCTTTGGCATTTTCAACTGGAACATTCTGTAAGTATAGAATAAGACCATAAATGTCACGGGGAAGACAATTTAGTTTATTGTCAATGCTCATACATCAATTACTTTAACTTATGACAACATTAACATATTAACTATATTGCACTTGAAGCTAAATTCCGTAAATTGCAATAACCGTACAAACCTGAATTGATAGTGTTCAAGCTCTGATTTCTAAGAGATCTAACTGGTTAATGGTGTTTTCACAGGTGCATTCTGGGTGCAGGTAATTGATAATCGAGTGTGTCATTTCAACAGCAGTGCTCAGCAAACAACACACAGGCTTATAGTTTTCAATGATGTGTCTAATGTAGATAACCATGTGTATTTATTTGCAAAAAAAGTATTCAAAGTTAAAATGTGTAAAAGTGTAAAGAAGACAATATGCTTATGGTTTAGCATACCTGGTCAATTGATAGACTAGATGAGTTAGAGGTTAAGTACCATTTTTTATGTCTTGGCAGTCTTGGACTGAAGTGAAGCCAGTGTTTCTTAATTCCATATCAAAGACGCAGTGGGAGAGCGAGAATGAGGTTAAAGGTGATACATGTAGAGGAGGTGAAGTGTTCTCTGCTACATGAATTTGCACATGGAAATGTATGTGTCAATGGGCTGGAGCATGCTGGGATTTTAGACACGCACAGTACATGCACACACTAGTGTTTAAGCCTGACTGAGCACCAATGAGCCTGCTTTTAATGTAACCAACCAGCTAGCAAGAGGCACACACAACCAATGTGCTGAAACACACTGCCTCCCTGTGTGTGTGTGTGTGTGTGTGTGTGTGTGTGTGCGTGCAGGCGTGTAGAAATGCTAATGTAACCAGTCAGCCAGTAAGAGACCCACAATTTCAATGCAGGGTGGCAATGACCTTTTAACACACTAATAAACACACAGACGTTTGTGTTTCTTTGCTGGATGGCTGGTTACATAAAGAGCACTGTTGTTGTTGTGTGTACACATGTACATATTACCATGCACAAATAGCTCCAGAATGCTTTTTTTGGCTACAATGCTTTATTAGAGCCTCATCTAGTAGAGCGGGTGCCCCATGTACTAAGACTGCGTCCTTACCACAGAGACCTGGGTTGAAATCCGACCTGTGGTCCTTTGCTGCATGTCGTCCCCTCTCTCTCCCCCTTACCAGTCTATCTGTCTAGGCCAGGGGTCGGCAACCTTTACTATCCAAAGAGCCATTTTGCTCTATTTTCCACCAAATAAAATTTGTCTGGAGCCGCAAAAGCTATTTGATATCACAGCTTATAAAGTGTTATATATAGTTATATTATATATACATAAACTATAGTTTGTTGTATTTATGAAAATGTTGAACAAGAATAAAGACAATTCTTGAAATTGTATTGCTATTATACCTGTTATAACAATATCAAACTCTTATGAAGAGGAGAAAAAAACTTGCTCAGTTTGCTGCAGCAGTTGAGAAATCGCTCTTTTTCGCTCATTTCCAGCGTGATACTTTTCAGAAAATGCTGTGTGCTTGTTCTGGAAGTGTCATTCAACATTACATTTTTTGCACATATCAAGCATACAGGTAAGCCAGCATCGTTGGGACTGAAAGCAAATGAATACGTCCACACAGAATTAAACTCTATTTTCCTCCGTGACTTATTTTGGATTTATCCATTGATAGTTTACCGAGGGCGGGGGTCTGCAAATCATGATTAGCCACCTGCAGGGAAAAGCGCTTGACAGCGACTAAATAGGATGTGACGCACATTTTAGTTTAGAAAATATTAAAACATTTTTTATATTCAGTGACACAGTATCACCTCAAAGACAAGAGGTTTTCCCTTTGAAAGATTGTCCACTGTGCAAAAAATAAAATAAAAATAACTTATTTATTTCCATGTTATTTTTTGTCAAAGCCTCATGTCCACACTACTCCGTTTCCATATTAAAACGCATATGTTTTGCTACGTTCACACTGAGCGTCCACACTACGCCGGAGTTTCCGAGCACCGAAAAGTGAGGAGTTTGAAAGCTCCGGGGTTACCTCTTCATATGGACGCTCGTAAACGCATACGTTTAGAAACGATGACGTAGTCACCCACGTTCGGTACTTGATTTGTTCTTAGCAGTCACGACGTGTCCTTTTACATTGTGTACATTTATGGACCCATAATCTAGTAAACCTTTATGTGTAAGTGTTCATTTTAAAGTAAATGTGATGTGAGAGAGATAGAGCAAGACCTGCAGCGCTGTAACTAAGTCTGAAAAATAATAGGGGAGTGTCAGGTTAAATGTTGCTTCCCATAACTCCACTGTGTTCATGTTACCTTGTTTTACACTGTTTTACTAATATTACTGGTACTAAAGCTTTTAATTGTTTTCATTTCATTTGTATCACTTTATTGTATTGGCTGCATCTGTCTGAAATTATCAAATTGTCAAATATCTCTTGTCGTTTTTGTTGTTTTCACGGTCCACACTTAAGTACTTTGAACTGCACTAACCTAATAAAGACTGACTGACTGATTAGTTGAATAATTGGTTAGTTAATTAATTGACTAATGGGTTCGTTAATTATTTGATGAATTGATTTGTTTATTAATTGGTTGATTGCTGATCCGACACCAAATCCACAAACAACAATTACAATAGACATCCAAATCAACACATGAAAGCAGCCAATGAGCTATGATACATTAGAAAAACACCCTTTGCATGCAAATTAATAATGTTACATCCATTTTTGAGAGAGGATGAAATCACGGACAAAGACAGAGCTGCAAGATATTCCATTTCAATTTGGTTTTATGTTATGTTTTATGTATATTCACTGCAGCATTAGACATTCCATTGTGTTGCTTCTAGGTGAGCTCGGTTCTCTCTTTTTGGGAATTCTAAGCCCTGACTCCCCTGTAATTTGAATACCAATGTGAATGAATTCACACATAGGCTATATAAATACGTTTACAGTGGGCACTGGGAAGTGGGTTTGTTGGGGACTGGATCAAGGCTAAAGAAGATGTGGACACTCTGGTTGATGGAGAGTGTTGGCACAACACAGCCAGAGTAACTTTGAAGGACGTGGTTTCTCAGCAGCTTACACTAAACCAATATCCCATGCTCAATAACTCCACTGTAGTTCAGCCCTTGGGCTGCATGTAAACATTGACGTTTAACCCAAAGAAGACTAGATCAAGATGTTTCCATAGACTTACTGGACGTGCTATCCTCACAAAACACATGGTCTTCTATTGCATAGACCAGGGGTGGGCAACCCGTGGCTCCGGAGCCGCATGCGGCTCTTCAGCCCCTCTGTTGCGGCTCCCTGACGCTACATTAGCAGCAAAGCCTCACTCACAATGCTGCATATATTTAACAGTTAGGCACATATCCGTTACAAATTAGAATTAGAATAGAATTATAAATTATAAATAAATTATAAATTATAAATTAGATAAAAGTGGAAATTCTAAAAATACTAATTGTTATTTTGAGATTTTGAGATGTTATCTTGCGCACAGCAAATTATATATTGTGAGGTTCATTTCTGCAGACTTATCGCTTCTGTGTTTTAAAGAGTTGACTTGAGTTATTGGAGTAATACAAGAGCACTAAGGATGACGGCAGGAATTTCCCTGAGGAGAGGTGCCAAGTGAAAGTCAGCGAGGGCACATTCGAACGACCAATCCATGGGGCTGGATCTCCTGAAGGACGCAATCAAAGAAAGAAGGTGAGCTCAGTCTTCAGCCACATTCAACACTGAGTCTTGCAAAAGCTCTGCGTTGGAAGCAGATTTCTAAAAAATAAATATTTTGAACTTTTTTTTTCTTCTTGTTATATAGAAATATGTAATGTCACTTGGTAAACTAGAGCAATTTGATTAGCTTCAAAAGAAGGCGGATTATGTGTCCCCAGCTTAACCCAATTAAAAAGAGTGAAATAAATATGCATAGCATGTATTAAAATAGGTAAAGCAAACTATTTGTAGACATGATTCAACATATTCTGCTGCAACTATGCAGTAAAATATGTGCACAATTATAAAAAACGGATATTGGTTCTGTTATCTGTACTTTTTAACGTTTTTGTGTAGGCTAATTTATTAGCACACTGGAGTGCGCATCTCCGCTGCTGTCTGTGTCGAGGCTGAGCTCCTCCAACTAACGTTACACGCACGCACACACACACACACACACACACACACACACACACACACACACACACACACAAAGCAAAGTCAGCGAACAGATCTGAGAGGCCTGAGTAGAGACAGTGAGGTAAACCAGGTGAGTCCAAGATAAATACATCAACTATGATTGTTACTGTAAGTACAATAAAATATTAGTGAGTAAAAATACTTCAATCAATACTTGTTCAAAGAACATAAGCATGATGTAAACATGTACAAAAGTGATATTTCACTCTGCTTTGTCCGCAGTCGCTCATCCACCACCGCTATGTTTACACAGGCACAACGCTCTAGCTTGGCTTACAGCGATTTGTTACAATCAAGCTAAAAGAAAAGCTCTCTGTGTGTAGTAGTTTGCCACATATCTTAACATTAGGCAAAGTCTTGTTAACTTCTCTGCTGGCTGAGACAAAGCCGCCGTCCTCTGTCTTACTGCCGTACCTATGGCAGTGATTCACATTAGCAGAGGAGGAGTGACTGATACTGATAATGTCTGTGTTCTTCATTCTTTCTAAACTTCACTCACAAATATTTTTCATTTTATTCACAATTAAGATTTGTTTCAAGTGAGATATCATCACGTTTATTTAGTTAGTTTGCTGTTGTAAACATTACTGTTGCTGCTCTCGAATTGGTGTATTTAAAATACAAGTGAAATCTAATCCTGTTCTCAAGTTATTATTTGTTTTTATTATTTTTTTAAAGCAGATTTTTGCCATTCAAAAACAACCGACAAGAGTATCGATAAAGAACCTAGATATAAATTTACTATAAAAATAAACCGTGCACCAACAAAATGAACAGGATAGAATTCAAGTTTAAACCCTTTTAATGCAGCGCCCAATTATCAAAACATATATTTATATATATATATAAACATATATATATATATATATATATATATATATATATATATATATATATATATATATATATATATATATATATATATATATATATATATATATATATATATACCAGTTTATAATGCATACAGTATGTGAACATTAGGGCTTTTTTCATTTTGTATTATCTTTAAACACAGGCGAAGCGTTCACAATACTAAGACCTGATCCAACCTGTGGACACACAGCGTCTTGGATAAATGTACAATCCCACTCTATTGTGGCCCAATTCTAGTTGAACACGTATCTGATAGAATTATTTGTGTAGAGAAGAAAAAAAAAAACTTTTTAAAAATCTGCTGATGATATCCCCTGTCGTATTTAAATATAATATATTTATGTATACAATATTCAAATTTTAACATTTCAAGCAGATTTCCAACCCGAACAACATAGGCACACAGGTATTAGCCATTATCAACTGACGGTATCAACTAGTGTACTTTGTCAGGAGAGGTTCAGATGTGTCCCTTTTCCTTCAGAAGTTTTCCAGTCATGAACGAGTGCACAGCACGGTCCCACTGCTGACTCACGCTGAGCACCCACAGCCTCTTTCAGCTGAGGCAGTGAAGCTGGAAGAAGTTACTAGTATCATCTTCATCCTGATGTTGTATCTGTAACCTACAGTAGTCCTGCTATATTCATGTAACGTCATTTATATTTCTATCAGGCAACAGCAGCCCATTAGTAAATCATTTAACAAAGTATTACTTACACAAATACGTGATTAAGGTAACCTTGGTTTCACTGTAAAAATGCCCCTAACAAAGCAAACGTAAACATATAGCGTACTTTTTTACACTGTTAACACGTATCTATAACACATATTCTGTAATGTTTGTGTACAGTTGCCTAATGGCCTGTGGAGAGCCACGCTGGGGAAGTAATAAAGACAAAAAGCTGAATATACACACACACACACACATACATATCTATCTACTAAGATATGTGTATATGTGTATGTACATACATACATACATATTTTAACAATAAATATATATATGTGTATATATACACACATACACCCCATAAAAACCCTTTAACTGTGGAAAAGATGGAAGACACCTCAGGAAGAGCCACAGAGGAGGGATCTCTCTCCCTGGACGGATGGATGCAGTCGTTGCCGTGTGTACAGAATAGACCAAATTAGTGAATAGAATGTAAAAACATATGAATAATATAAAAATAAATGTATTAGGTGGTTACAGCAGGGTTGAAAGAATCAAACCTGTCCACCATCAGTGGTAACCTGTTCAAAGTTGCATTTAATGGAATAAATACCTTGAATAAGCTTTCAGCATTTCACTCACACACACAGAGGTTACCTTTACTTGACATGAAAATGTACTGACTTCCAACTCTTTATACAATGTGCTGAATGAAACTGTGTTATGAAATCATTGCCAACTATGAGCAATTATGTCACCTACTAAAGTCCTCCCAAATGTGACATAACGCTGCTGTGTAATGGAAGCGATCAGCAAATACAACACGCCTCTGGTGACCTGGACGTTATGAGGGAGAGCAGTTCAGAGGCAGCTGTACGCCACGAGGTTGTTGTTGTTTTTTTTACTGTGTCGCCTGCATTGCCTTGTACTCCGGAGGCTACAGACACTCAAGCCTGTGACAGGTGAATGAATACTGGGGCTGCAGAGAAAGCTTGGGAATGCGTCGAGAGGTCCAAGGACAGGTCTAGAACAAGGGGCATGGTCCAGCTGCAGGCTACGCTGCAGAACAGCCGGATACAAATGTATTATGTCGAATGAAATATGTCTTGATTAACAATATGGTCGATACTTTCTAATTAATGCTTAATTAGTCCATTTAGCCACATTACAATTTCAACTTTCACAAACTGAGGACTTATTTACCAAATCACAAAATAGAAGCAAGTGGTAAATGAAATTCTGACGAAACTGAAACATTTCGTGTCTACCGGATTTTCAGTGAAGATTTAGGCTGAGTAACACTCACAGACACACACACGCACACACACACACACACACACACACACACACACACACACACACACACACACACACACACACACAGGCTCTGCTGTTGGACAAAGGGCCCATTTATGAAGCTCCAGGTAGCTTTCATCAGCTGGATCTTCAGTCTGAGCACTCCCTGGACAATACACACACACACACTCACACACAGACACTGGATACATTTTCAGTTTGAGGGCTCTCATGGTAATTATTGAAAACACACACACTGACACACACACACACACAGTTGAAACAGCCCACAAGGTACATATGGACACAGAAAGACACACACAGCATACTTTCAAGTCCTTACACAAGCATACAAAGACACAGGCGCACGCACAGACACACACACAGACCATCTTACAAAAATACACAAACGGACATCACTGTAGCCCAGTGTTCTCATCCAGTTCTCAAGTGTGTATGTTTGCGTGTAGGTTATTGCTGGACCCCGTGTCCGTCTCCTGCTTAACTTATCCACAACACACACTCGCACATGTGCATACACGTACAGTACAAACTGTGTCTGTTTTTCTTCTGTATGCACAACTCAAACTAATGCAAATGTAATCAAATCATAATGGCGTGCATGTAAGCACCCACACACCCATATGCACACACATAAAATAAAGGACACATTCAATTAAACACACTGGTACGAAAACTCCCCTAAAAGTGTCTTTCGCTTGTTGCTTTTACCCTTTTATCATGTTTGCTTTTCTATATTGATGTTGTTAGAATTAACTGGAGATTAACCAGTTACATATAAAAAATAGCAATTACATTTATTTGAGTAAGTAATAAAAATAATAGATATAAAGCCCATTTCCAGAGGACTGCCTGGGTCCGCCTATTAAAAGTGTACACATTACACATAACAGAATTGTGTGATTGTGGCGTTAAGATGTCTGCAGTGCTTGAGTGCTACTGGGAATCTCAAACATGCAGCACTTCAAGTCCACTGGGACACATGCTGCTTTTCTTTAGAGAACGAAATCAAGATGACTCATATATGTACTCCGTAATTGTACTTCTACTTTCCTTAAAGAGAAAAAAATAAGCTTATTAGAGTAGTTTCAAATTAGGAGCTTGATTTGTTGGAGCTAAAATGTCCTTGATTTAAAACTTCCCACAGCTACCTGCACACGGCAAAACATGCAGATCGCTCAAATCAAATTGTGCAAAAACCGGGTAAGATGAGACGTGTTACCTATCCAGTTTTACAGCTGTGCAAGTTTGTTTTTGTACTGTAATAAACTAATTTGAAATACATGGTTGCTTAGAGGGCAGGGAAAATGTTCACAATGCTCGAAGTTCTTTAACATAACCACAATAATTCTGTTACAAATTAAAGAAGCATGAATTGGTACGTACTGTTTAAATAGAATACATACACTTTAGCATCTACCCGTTAGTCATATGCTCTATTACACCTGAAACCGTCACGTGCAATTTAAACAAAATATTTTCATCACCCTTTCTCACGCATAATACCAAATATGTGCAACACTTCTGCTTGCTAAGCTTAGTGAGGGGGCTGCCTGAGCCATCTGTAAAACCACCAGCGGTGTACAGTACACTTCCACAGCGCGAGAGTGTCTGTGCAAGTACCATTCTCTTAATTTTACCTTCCTCCTCAGCCTGTTCGTTACCACTAATGAATGGTCTATCGTTGGACTATTCTTGTCAACAGTACAGATTGGAACAAGCAAACTATGCTATGCTATTTAAGGTACCACTGAATATCCATAGAACTGATATGGCCTCACTTGACTCCACAGCGCAGCCTCATTGCTGTGCAGAGGCTGTCGTTCAGATGTGATGACAAGACGCTGAGAGACTTTCACTAAAGAACAGTACCATGAGCTCAGACAATTGCACCAGTTTACTGTAATGAAGCCACAAAAAAGGGAAAGGCAATGCATGCAGTATATGACAATATAGTGAAGTCTATATCATGCAAACATATATTCTAGATCAACATAGTATCCAGTCTCATATCACTGTATCAATATAAATATATCTCGCAGCGCTCCAATAAATCTCTGCATGTAAGTAAATCACACTTTATACGAGCAGCAGTTATACGCTACACAGCGCTTCTGCTTCTATACAAGTGGACCACGCAGTCATTTTAGCACCTTTCTTGACCCAACTTCTTACCTTTCATAAATCAATACCTTTATTTCTTTTGACCATTTTCATACCATCACACACGGAGTGCAGACACCGCCAGCATAAAAACAATGGGGTTATGTAATATGAAGATAGTTTTTAATAAAAACCTTTTACTTTACTCAAGATCACAGTTATCACACACTTTACCTTCGCAGCACTCTACTGACGGCCACACTAGTGTAGTGCTGAGCAATAACAGCACTACGCTGCTGCAATGTTCATAAAGCTACAGCCTATGCCAGATTTTCCATGAAACTTAACTTCAATATTGTATATTCCAAAGCATAATAACTGTATGGGACAACAATTACTATCTGTCAAAGAGTGCAGTGAGGGGGCCGAGCACATGTGCTCTCTAATATTTAAACACAAAGAGGAAGGGAAGGCAAGAGGACATGTCGAGCACTTCACTGGAATACGAAGTCAAAGCAGCAGATAAGTTCACAAATGAAATGACTAAAAATACTAAATAAAGCACACATTTGTAAAAACTACGGAGTGCACCAACACCTATTGTTTATTTTACACGAGGGTAGTTAAGGACATCACAGGACCTACATGGGTTGTACTGACCGAACAGAGCTGCTGGAAATGATAGACATGGAAGATATGAAGTACGAGGAGAGAAAGCAACTGAGAGTCTAACCTGCCTGTTCATCCATCACTACAGTTTGAATACACACACACACACACACACACACACACACACACGCACACGCACACGCACAAAAAAGCCTCTTTATTCCTCAAAATGTACCACAGGCTAAATGCAGGCAGGCTCCTCTGGGCTCTTATTTGTAGTCATTACCAGAACAGAGGTTAAACTGATACAACTGTAATCATCTGTTATTTTATATTGCAGGGCTCTGTCAGAGTATGTGCAGGAACACTTAGATGAGGAACAGTTTAATTTCAGTCTCATTTAATTCACAAGAAATCGGCCCAATTACAGACTACAGGAGAATGGCAGTTGTAATAATGGCTTCCACTCTCACCTCTATTACAGTATCTCTCCAGCGCTCAAATTCACGAATAAAATCGCAACTGAATATCTTCCCATACAGATATTTAATTAAATTAATATTTTTTTTAATAATTAATGGTGTTTTACATTTGGAAAACATCTGAGAAAACACACAGACGCAGAGAGAAATGTCCCCACATCCTCAGTGCTTTACTGAACTTGGGTTCCTTTCTTTTTCTTTCTTTTGTTCAGCCCTCTCCTCCTAACGCCCCTCCGTTCACACTAAAAGAAGCACGCTGCACTGGGAACTTCAGCGCCTTTATCTGTCAACGCTTTCATTAGGTCGTCTCGCGGTCGGTCCGTGCTATTTTACGGTTAAATGTTGACTGTAACACACGTCATGAACGGACCAAATCTCAACCACGTAGAGAACGCCATGTTCTAAAAACGGTCAATTGAATTAACTCTGGCTTAACGGCAACGTGCATAGTGAATTAAGACTCAAACATTTCACACATGTGTAGTGAAGAGGTCAATATTTGGGATATAATTCAAGAAGTGCTAAACCTTTTGAAATAAAATCAACTTTTAGAACAGCTTTCTCATTGATGGCTTGTCCGAACATCTAGTTGAAACGTTTCATACCAGGCCAACCAATTACAAAAGTGACCTCACAATAGTACTAAACAAGTGGTGTTTGCTTGTATTTATTGTTGCCGAATTGAAGAGCGTTAATTGCATTTCAATGCTCTGGAAACCTGCATTGTGTGGAACGTTTCGACATGCCAAGCCGCACGACCTACCATTTTATAACGGAGAGAAAGGCATCTGTCGATACGACACTGGCGTTAAATGAAGCTCGCTTTGCTCCATGCTATTCAAACAAACATAGCCTGTTCTGTTCGTGTCACTTCCCGCTTTGTTTCTTTAACGGTAGTCATGTTCGTGTTTGTCGGGGCTGTCCTACCTGTTCGTCCGCGTGAAAGGGACCCTCCTCTCCCAGCTTACGACCAGAACCACCGTTGTGTAGCCGGTTATTTTCTTCGACTTTTTTTCCACAAAAAAACTTCTTCGTCTTGTTCAGCTTGTCGTCGTTAATCTTAAGAGTGAAAGTGACAAAGGAAAAACTAGAAAACGCTCTTTCAGAACATCATATTCATCCGCACTGTCCTTTTCACTACTTTACTCACGTTTCTAGACGGTTTATTCCAAATCAACTTCAGCTTAATTCGAAACACGGGATAAAGTGTTTTTCTTTCTTCTCCCGAGGACTGAGTGCTTTTAGAGTGTGGGCTATGTTTTCTTCAAATGCACCGTTGCGCGGACCAGCCGGAGAGGCTCGAGGACCCTGTTTCCGAGGCTGCACGGCGCGCGCGGCTGTCAGAACGACGCACACGTGAAATGAAGTGTCGGCTGTGAAGACAGATGAAATGGTCGATTCTCCTGTCTCCCCAGCGTGAAACTACAATTAAACTAACAGTGAGTCAGTTAAACGCTGACGTTTCTTTCGTCCATAGCGTCCCTTTCTTTTCGAAAACAAATCGCTCAGGTGTTGAAACACCTTTCCCCTTTGCTCTCTACTCTTTCCTCGCGCTGTCCCGTCCGTCCGGCATAAGCGACGGCTACAGTAAGAACCGTCTCTGCAGCACAGGAGCGGGAGAAGAGAGGGAGAGAGAAGGAGCGAGAGAGCGCGCTCCGGTAAAACGGAGAAATAACACTGTCCTCTGTTACTGCTGCCCTCTGCGAGTGAGAGTCGGCGCGAGCTCATCTCTCGGTAAAAGATGATGATATGCCAAGCGAGGCAGAAACGGAATGCTGGGGGATCCCCTGCTGCGTCCAATCCTGACGTCTCTACCGGTGTGCGCGTGTGCTGCTAGGGACTGCGCGTGTGTGTGTGTACACATAAATGATCGGTATGGGGTGGGGGGGGGGGGGGGGGTCAGCCAGTCGTGCCTTTGAACTGTGTGCCCTGAATGTTACAGGTGACGGCGGAAAGCGAGCGCTGCACGAGGACCTAGTAAGACACCCGGCTGATGAGGTGTTTATTTCCGCTTTCACTCTGAGCAGCAGTATAATACTTATGGAAAAGAACAAAGCTGAGCATACAAGCCACACTAGTTCATACAATCGAGATTTAAATATTAAAATGTATATGTTTATTAAATGATTGTATGTTCTGATCCCGTTTTGATTTTATATTATTGTAATAAGAACTCGTCTCCTCAAAGCGACTTGGTGATCCTACGTACTTCCAAAAGGCTGTCTAAATATTATGATTGCAATTTCTAAAGACTTTGGCGACTTCTCATAATTATTTTCATCCCTTTTAGACTCGCACATCATATTGTGATGATACACTAAAAAATAAAACCTAACATTGCAATGTCATGAACCTCTAATCCATAAAGTATGTGTGCCCTGTCACAGTGTGGTCAGAGCTGTAGTGTTCTTTTTTTCCCAGATAGTATTCAGCTTCTGAGAGCCAGGGTGAACAAATGAAGTGAACACAGTCAAACTTACCATAATTCAACCTAAATGCATAAAAACGTTGTTTTGTTTTTTTCTGCATAAAGACAGTTTCCCGTTTCAGTGTTGGAGTATTTTGTTTCTACAACGGGGGAATACTGCTACACTGACACAGTCAACTAAGAAGAGACAATGTTTAACAGAAATATAACTGAGTGAGTCATGTATTAAATGTGTAAAAATGCACAATTAACATTTTAACTGATCAATGAGGGACATATTGTGTATGGCATTGTTTGGGTACTATAAGCAAACATATGATCTAAGTAGTGGAGAGTCAGGACTAAAACTAAAAATCCATGTGGAGCAATCAGCTTGTGTGTAATTTACGGTGCCTTGGGTTGTTCATTTTGTGCCATATAAAGGTCGAACAAGAAAGCTCTCGCAGTGTGTTGCCTTCAATGAATACCTGAGTTGCTCAAGCATTGCTTTCTACCTGCAATCATCATTGAGATCAGTAGGATTCGGAAATATATTCACAAGAATCCGTTTTAAGGTGACATGCTCGTTGGCCATAACAAAAGGTGGCATATGCAAGGTATAGAACACCTATTTATTAGGAAAAAAAACAATGGGAAAGAAAACAGCAAGGTGCCGAATAATGCACAGTTAGAGGTGTATAAATGTGCATTTGTGTAGTGACCAAAGCAGTGTGTATGTTGCAAACAAAACCAAATAGTAAAAGCGTGGTGCATTTTAGAGAGAGAGCAGATCTGGGCAGACAGGCAAGACTGAAATGGGAATAGTGCTGGAGCCATCACAGCGTCCAGAAAATAATTATTACAAAGAAAGCAAATTTGTCAGACAAAAGATAATACAATTTCTTTATTTAAAAAAAATGTAGATTGTAATATTGCTTGGTACTTAATCATGTTCTAACTATAATATAACATTTGTACTAAAGTTTTAGAAAAAGAAAAACACAGTTCCACCTTTTTGCATCTCCCCATAAAACACATGTACTGAAACATTTCAATGTCATGACAATTTCATCATAATAATGTCAAATTGTAATAAAATCCAATACAGCAGTGCTGTAATAAATACTGTGTGAAGTTTCTACTGTGTCGGAGGAGCTCATTCAACTCTGCCGTGAGAGTGGACTTGAACATGTGAACTGCATCAGTGCATCTCCTCCCCTTCATGCGCTCCTTGTGTGGCTGCAGCTAATTGGTGTGCAAGTTATAGTGCGAGAGAGAAAACAGGAGATAAACATGGAAAATATAATAACAATGGATTTGACAGAGTTTCTATGTCTTTGGATTGCCTGTGTGCGTGAATGTGAAACCACATAAGTGCATATCTGCCCATGTGTTCACGTGTGGAAGTGTATGACCACATGGTAGAGCTGAGTGCTCTCATTAAGCGCTCCAAAGTTAATGTAACATATTTTAGTTGGTACAGCTTTACAGCTAAAAGGCGTTGATTGAAATGTTACAGAGATATTTGCACTTGTCCAGCTAAATTATTTTTCATTCAGCAATACATTGTTTGCACAGCTAGCTTTGCAGTATTGTAGAGCAGCGTGATATATGAAGTTATTTCATTAAAATGTATTTGATTGTCTGAAGTGATTTCACTTTAGTGTTTTCTTCCCCTGTTTAGGATATAAAACTGTCTCTGACAGGATTATAAACACTCTATATAGGAAAGATGACATTGAGCACAAGCTGAGAAGATGGATATGTTGGATATTTCCTAACAATATGCAACATATTTGAATGAAAGAAAAAAGAATCGATGGTAACATAATGCAGAGTAACCAATGTTTAATTTGAGTCTTTGTAATTAGCTTCACTTATCTCTCTGTGTGATGCAGATGAGGATCAATATAAACAGTACACAGTGTTTATTTCATATTATAACAGCCTTTCGTATTTGCACTTCTGACAGTGTGCACTTTTTTATTCACTGCATATACTACTTTAGACATATGGCAGTTTTTGGCTTTTGGCTGAGGTTTTGGCTTGTACACAACACAAATGTGTGGAGAAGCACAGACAGCACAGGCTTATGATAGGATGTCAGTAATAGCCTCTGAATTTAATGGTGTGAAAGCTAAAATAAGAGTGTTACATCACAAGACATCCATATGCATGACAATATACGCCATCTTTTCAACACCCTGTAATATAAACTTAGCACTGCGTGGATTCAGCTGGGTCAACCTTTATGGATGAGGCAGGTATTTTTTTTCTCTTATTCTCAACAGCTCCCATTGAAACAAATAATGTGTTAGTCTGTTGCTCAATACTTCCCTCACCTGCGTTCTAGCCCATCGGTTCCTCCTGAACATGTACATCTTCAAAAACGGCTTACAAATATAAAGTTTTATATATTTTTTGAAGTTTCCATCATTTCTTCATAACAGATGGGCCCAGTGGGTATTATTACATCATTCAAACAGAAAGAAATAGTGCATTTCTTCGGGACTATTTTCAGACTGGGGATTAATACACATTTGGTGCTCTAGTGAGTATTTGTGGCAACAGGACATTTTATGTGTGATTGAGTCAAATGAACTACAGTGTGTGTGTGTGTTCATGGTGATGAAGGAACATGTCAGCTAGTGCTCATTGATGTGTGTTTAATAGTTGTAGATATATCAGGCTCTGATACACATGCACACACACACACACACACACACACACACACACACACACACACACACACACACACAATACAGTTGTTTGCAATAGCTAAAACCCAATTTCTAAAACGGCCATCTTTGTGGACACTATACATTACCACACACATTCATACACATCTGATGGGAGAGTTTGCCGTGCAAGGTGCCAGATGCTCATCAGGATCTAAATTAATGCACATTCACACACCGATGGCACAATCATTGGCGCTGTTCGGGAATTCATTAATTTGCCCAAGGACACTTTGACATGGGGACTGGAAGAGCTGAGGATTGAACCCCCGACTAGTGAAAAAGTTTCCCCTTACGGGATTAATAAAGTAACTATCTATCTATCTAGAAGACGGCTTGCTCTGCCTCTGAGTCACAGCCGCCAACCTTTAACTAGAATTAGGCCCTCGTACAAAATACAATAAATGATAAGCACTGAGCCACAATGCTGCCCAATTTCAGAGTCACGCTTCCCTTTCAGAGGATGGGTTCATACATTTTCTAGTTTGTCCAGTTGATTACAGCAAGAAAACCCTCAATGTTCATATGGGCACATGACAACTGTTTTAAGACAGATTCAAAAACATAACCTATCCTTTAATCAATGACCTCTAGATTGACTTGTTCATGCAATTTGAGTTGCGAGAGGTTGCAATTAACACCATAATTTAATAATTTATTTTGGTGGCTGTTTTTCACACTTGATGTTCCTCGTAAAAACTAAGTTTGGAGATGTAATCTGGCCGTACACAGCCAAGGACGTGTTCAAACTGATGTTACTTGATGTGGAAATTGAAAATTCAAGCAAAAGTCCAAGGATGGGGTTAGAGTCCCACTGGGGACCTTTGCTTCATATCGCTTTCCTTAAATTATTGTCATCTCTCCTACTTGCACTCTCTATTAGAGGAATAAAATGCTTAAAAAATAATAACAAAAAGAGACCAAGGATACTGTTTCTCAATGTAAAATTACCATCAACTTGTGGCCTAGTAGTCAAATCCAACTTCTGAAAGAAACATCATTATCTCTTTAAAATGAAACTCATTTTGAGCCATACATTATGCCTGTCTCAAGTGATTTGTGAGCGCAGTTTACACACAGATTGCAAATGGTGGCACGGTCAAATCTCACAGATGATTGTCAGCTTCAAATTGTTGATACAAGTCCTACATGGCTCTCTGATTCTCATCCTCATAGTTGCAAGAAGCAAGTAGTTTGTTTTAATTAGTGACAAAGTGTAAAAATATAGGAGACAGGAAACTATCTCATGTTACAAATCCCAGCTTGCATGTTGCAAATTAGGTGAAACAGGCCCCAGGATGGTGACTAACAGTGGTTGGGATCAGACATAGAGCCTTCAATAGGTATTCATATTTACTTATTTACTTACTTATTTACTTCTTTAAGTCTATAATGCCATTTTTATTGGTATGCTGTTTGTAGATCCCAGATTCTTTTAATGAAATTGACAGCCTTTGGCCTCTAATGTGACCACATCAATTGCCCTGACGCTGTACACATTTTAAGAAGAAATGGTCTGAACAAGAATGGACTGGCAATACGACTCAAACAGACCACAGTTTTCAATATAATCAGCGTTAATCAACGTAACTGGCAAGTGGATGGGTTGAACAAACTTTCACTCAAGGGACCAGTGTTTCTGTCTCGTGTGAAACCAAAAGTTGAGTTATTTTTACTGACGCCGTTATGTCATGTGATGACGTCACTGAGTTTCATGGCATAGGGTCTGCAGCTTATATTAATCGACAAGCGTACTTATTTTAAGCCAAAAAAGAGTTTTCTTCTGTAACCCTAACCAAGTTTATTTTTTTGCGTAAAGCTAATCAAAACCGTTTTACAACAATAACCCTGTGTTTCAACTTTAAATGCACCCATCTGAGTAAAAACTTTTTGAAAAAACGCTGCCGGGGGCTTCTGCCCAAGCAACACAATATGACGACTAGGGATGAGATCACGTTGCAGTGAAATATTACCTGACAACTTATTTTATTCATTTTCCACCAAAATATCAGATCTCCCAGTACAATATCCACTCGTAGTAACTGCAGCATTATAGCTCATATGTTGTGCATGCTTATAGTGCATGTCCTTGCATGCAAGGGTGCTCAACTGGTTAGCTCACAGCCATCGCTCTGCACTGCTCTCATATGGCAGTTACAGCTGATAGCACTGTCGTGACCATCGGCGTTGTCACAGAAGCGTAGCAGCCACCCTACAGTAGCCTACCCCCTTCAGTTCAACACTGTGAGCTCTGCCAGCATGTTTGCCATAGTTTGTACTGTTAGCGCTGTTATCAGCGGTAGTTCGGAGCTGTTGAGTGGCAATCAAAATCTTTAGGCAGCACTTGGTTACGGGTGGGAAAAGGTCATGGGATAATACTAGTGCCGGGCAACGATTAAAATTTTTAATCGCGATTAATCGCATTGTTATGCGCAAAATTCAATAATGAATTCAAAAGTAGTGTATTGTGCACTTTTATTTTAAAAGTACTGCTATATGAACAAAAGTGCAATAACATTTGGTTTGCAAACACTTTAAACAAATCAGGTTCTTTTTAACAGCAGTATTCCCTTTACACTGTAGCAGTTATTATACAGTTATAATGATTCTGATAATAGATATTCAGCCGGTGTTCACAACTTTATCTTCATGTGTGTAATAGATGCAATTTGAAATATACTTCTTGAAAACTGCAAACCTATCTACGTCATGTTTTTTTCCTTTTTTATGTTTGATAAATTCTCAGTAGCGATAACTAAATGATATGCTTATTATACATATTCCAAACAAAAACACTTTAAAAACTCTAAAAAAAAATAATTTAAAGGAATCATTTCTTTTTTGCTTTTTTTGGTATTTTGGTCAGACATATATGCAACGCTGATTACCGTAATATGTGTGGTATTTGTTATAAATGTACGTTGGTACATAGAGGGTGCAACAGGAAGTGACGCCACACAAACACAGCAGTTCACCGCTCGCTGCCCGGTTCTTGTGTTAAAAATGTCCGCTTAATAATAAAATAAAAAACTGCGTTAACGCGCGATAAAATAATTGTCGCCGTTAATTAATGAATGCGTTAATATATATAATATATATAATAATATATGCGCAGCTGGTTCAGCCTCACACCTCGTCCTCTACACAACAACCATACATGGTCAATGCAAAGCACCTTATGAATGTTGATGCATAGAAATGAGCTGCTGATCAGTGGCTCTTTACGGTGAATCACAGAGACTACAGAGAGGAAGAAGTCCTAACAGTATATATCTTGCAACATAACCCGTCACAAGTGTCACCGCAGTATTTATATGTTTACAGACCGATTGCTTCCAAAATGATCGCAACAATCAGTGGCATCCAACACCTTGTATGTCATTAAAAATAAAGAAAATTTGATAGGTGAACGTATTTATTGACTTATGTTTTCCTATGGCATTATGATTAGGACTAATAATAAGGATATAGAGTGACCGTGCGTGAGCTGTCACTTGCTTTATTTCCACACTTTGCAAATTTACACAATCGTGATGAAGATGAAGGTGAGGTGACTGGAGAAGGTGAGTGACAGTCACCATGGTTACTCCTCTGCTCCATGTGATACTCACATTGGATAGCTGTTTACAGTTTGTCTGTGTACAGTATGCTGTATCTCTCACTATGGAATAAACTGCAGTGATTTTACTCACTGACACTTAATGAAAACTCATATCGTACTAGGTGATATATGCAAAGTGTTAGAAGGTTATTGAAAACTATTGTCCATCTCTTCTGCATTTCTTTAACACTACTTTAAATTATTTCACAGATGATGATCATTTCATCAGCTGCTCCACAGCTGACCACGAGTGTCAGTAGTTCGGTCTCTCCTCTGCGCTCCGGGGTGCAGACAGCACTGATGAAATATTAAGCAAAATTTGATTTGAGGTTTGAGTTGGTTTATATATTTTACAATAGAAATGTGCTCATAGTTATGAGTACAAGCACTAATAACAATGCTGGTTTGACTGTTTAAAAGTGCAAAGTAACGTGTGATATGAAGTGAAATTAAATGTGAGAGGCATCATTATACCTGTAATGATGTACAGTTTAAAGCAATAAAAACTATAGCCAATTACTAATTGTATGCACTTGTACGAAAGCTCATAATATTATAAAACCACAACCAATTACTTATTAAAGCAAGATGGATCCACCATGTGTCTGATGAGAATCAAATTAATACAAATCTCTAATCGTGGCAAAGATTTAACATATTTTACTTTAAGTAAAACTTTTTTTATAGTTTCTGTTTATTTGTTCCTTTCTTTCTATATGCATTCTGTAATAGTATGACGTATGTATTTTATTTGGCACTTTGAGATACTGACAATAAGATATGTGTTTATCATGATGTAAGTGTGCAAACTGTGTTCTAGTCTTGATAATATAATATGAATGTATATCGAATATTACTCATTCACATTACAACCTTTATTTTCTTTATTAAAATACACAACTCACTTATTTACTTATGCATGCAGACACACGTGTCCAAAAAGGGAGACACCCACTGACACGCCACAATCTGACTCACTGACACACTGACACGCCACATCTGGGGACATTTCCGAAGGAAAATCATGCAGATTTATTCCTCCTATGGGTCAAAAAAGAGAGAGCCCTGGGGAGAGAAAGAGAGAGAGACTGAAGAAGGTGAAAATGAATACCAGGGAGTAAGTGATCAAAAAAGAGTGAATGTAAAGAGAAGTATGGAATAAAAAAACAGAGGGACAAAAAGAGGGTAAGGCTATTGTACAGGACTTTTTGCCTGTGAGGAGCTGTCTGTGTACACAAATACCCTGGAGGCCCTTTGACACACAGTCACACACACACACACACACACACACACACACACACACACACACACACACACACACACACACACACACACACACACACACACACACAAGCAAGAGCATGGTCTGTGGTCAGGCTGTGTGCTGTGTACCATAGAGCGAAAGGACAGGTGTGTATTCAAGCGAAACCTCTCTCTGTGTCACTGTCAGCGTGTTTGTTTGTGTGTGTATGTGTGTGTGCATGTGGTAAGTGTAGCTTTGACTAAGGGTTATGCTCATATGTACATTCATTGCCAATGTGCATCCAACAATGGGCATGAGTTGCCCTCTCTCACCCTCACAAAAACACAAACACGCACACACAGACGTATGGCAAAGCTTTGTCATAGTGTCAGTAATCTATGACCTATCTAATGTGATCGAAAACACACCCTCATTTTGCGACAAACTTGCACCCATGTTTTCAGAAACCAATGTCATCACTCTTTTGGTGCATTTTTCTGTCGTCTTTCCATCTCCATCTCTAACTAATGTTATTTGTATCTACGATGTTTCTACATGAAGTCTTTATCAGGTATTTGTATCTGCTACGACACTTAAGAATAAGCCTTCATCAGGTATTTGTATCTGCTACGACACTTAAAGAATAAGTCTTCATCGGGTA
The DNA here is from genome assembly GCF_050575085.1 of Anarhichas minor. Lineage (NCBI taxonomy): Eukaryota > Metazoa > Chordata > Actinopteri > Perciformes > Anarhichadidae > Anarhichas > Anarhichas minor. The sequence continues at coordinate 3,222,768 of NW_027466460.1, read as the reverse complement.
TTTGTATCTGCTACGACACTAAACATGAAGTCTTCATCGGGTATTTGTATCTGCTACGACACTAAACATGAAGTCTTCATCGGGTATTTGTATCTGCTACGACACTAAACATGAAGTCTTTATTGGGTATTTGTATCTGCTACGACACTAAACATGAAGTCTTTATTGGGTATTTGTATCTGCTACGACACTAAACATGAAGTCTTCTTCGGGTATTTGTACCTGATATTTCCACATCATTTTTACATCTGGTATTTGTACCTGATACGGAATTTTGACATTCCGTCATAATAGGGTATTTGTATCTGCTACGTTATTCGGACATTGGACCTCCATTGGGTATTTGTATCTATGACATTTCAACATTACGTCTTTATTGGACACTTTGACTTTTTGACATTCAAGCCTTCATCAGGAATTGTTTATGCCAAGACATTTCTACATTAGGTCTCCTTTGTGTATTTGTATTTGCTACAACATTTCACCATTACGTCATTGTCGGGTATTTGGATCTTCTAAGACAGGGGTGTCCAAACTTTTTTCAAAGAGGGCCAGATTTGATAATGTGAAAATGCCCAAGGGCCAACAGTCCCTGCTGACATTATTTTAAACAATACAAGTAGCCTTGTAGATAAAACGGGGATGAATTTATATCATTGTATAAAGAGAGTGACATGAGAAGATCAATCTCATGTCTGTAAGTTAAATCAGCTATAATCACTATTTTAAAGTGATTAGTGACTCGTCTAAAACATTTAAAAAAGGAATAACTTCAATAGAATCATTCTATACACTGTAGCTTCTTTACATTCTATTAGAATGTAAAGAAGTTACATTATGATACAATGTAGCTTCTTTACATTCTATTAGAATGTAAAGAAGCTATATTGTTGGCTTTTCTTTTCTTTTCTTCCCACAAGAATGTAATTTTGTCAGGTTGATAAAAAAATGTCACTTTACTTCCTGACATTGTTATTTTACCACAGGGGTGTCCAAACTTTTTTCAAAGAGGGCCAGATTTGATAATGTGAAAATGCCCAAGGGTCAACAGTCCCTGCTGACATTATTTTAAACAACACAAGTAGCCTATACATACATTGTTATTTAATCATTTTATTTTCAATGACAGCAAATAGCAATGTAACCAAATGTAAGCATTCATGTGTGAACAAATCTCAACAACTATTCTGCCTTTCTTTCACATCTTGAAAGTCAGACAACACAAAGAACAAGCCATCTAAAAGCTAATTACATAGAAACCGATCAATATTCTCACCTCAAGACAATCTTAAATATGACTTAGTGAGGGTAATGAAAAGTTTTCTCACATTTAAGTTCAACACACATGAAACAGGCTAACGAAACAAATCAAGTTGTCTCTTAGTATCTGATGATAGCTCTTCAGTGTTACGAGCCAGGCAAACATTAGCAAACTGTCTTCTTCTCGGGGCAATTATGTTTTCTGCTATTTTCATAACACAGTTTTTGATAAACTTTGTCATGTTTGTCATGTTTGTCATGTTTAACAATTACCATGGCCACTTGGTAGCTTACTTTGATGTTTTCATGTGAAAAGGACCGCTGCTGTGTGGCCAAGTTATCTTGGAGTTGCTTCACTTTTCTAGCACGGTCGCTCTCTGATAGCTTGTTGTAGCATTAGCATGTTTGGTCTCGTAGTGTCTCTTTACATTATATTCCTTAAACAAGGCAACAGTCTCATGACAAATTAGGCAGACACAGTTGTTTCGGTTTTCGGTGAAAAAAATATTGCAATCTCCACCTCTCCTGGAAGCAGCGGCCCTCATTATCAACTTTCCTTTTTTTTTTACTTGCCGTAACATGACAGTTCAAGGGTCAGAGCCAATTTCAAACAGCCAGACAGTTACAGAGTGGTTCTGCCACCATGAGGTAAAAAGAGGAATTGCATGTTGAATTTGTATGATTTATTCATTCTGTTTTGACTGTGCTGGCGGGCCGTGATTGGCCCGCGGGCCGGACTTTGGACATGCCTGTTCTAAGACATCTGGACATTAACTCTTAGTCGGGTAATTTCATCTGCTACGTTGTTTCGACATTACATTTCTATCAAGTATTTGTACCCGCCACAATGTTTCGACATCACATTTTAATCTGCCATTTTCATCTGCTATGATCTTTCGATATTCCGCCTTCAATTGGTATTTGTATCTGCTACGATGTTTCTACATTAGGTCTTCTGCCTTCTATGACGTTTCAATACATATTGTTTTAACTAGTAGCAAATAAAACAACATACAGTATATAAGTAAAAACATCATGTTTTAGCATGGACTTAATACCAAAAGTTTTTGCATGAGGCCCCTGGGGAAAAGGGAATTGAAAAAAGTATGTGTGTGCTTGCATCTACTTTACAGGCTTAACACAGGAAATCAACTCCGACGGTTCTCACACATCTTTTGTCAAATATGTTTCACTGTCTAACCACTAAGTGTCTAACCCGAACCTCATAGCCCACTAGTGCTCACCGCAATGTGTGTGTTCATCAACATCTGTGTTCTGAAGGGTCCCTTTTTAAGGAAGAAACAGTTTACATTTCACGTCTAAACACAGCAAAAAAGAAAGATGGACCCTTTTGTTTTTTTTGTTTCTCTTTTAGGGAGAAATTGATTGTGTGATCTTCTACATGTCTGTAAGATGACGACACACACACACACACACACACACACACACACACACACACACACACACACACACACACACACACACACACACACACACACAGTGTTGGGTTCAAGCGGTTAGGTGGCTTGAAGGAATGTTCCACAAAAAATGGTCTTACTTACAGCTATGAAAATACATTTGAAACCACTTGGGGAAGTCCCTGTATCAGGGCAGTTTCCCATGTACCTATGTACATATACACACATCATGCACAAATCCCACTCAAAGATCAGTTTACTAATGGCTACACGTTAAGTGCCAGATGAACTTGACTGGACTTGCCTTAAGGGGGGCTTAAATGTATTTTCTTAGCTGAGTGTGTGTGTGTGTGTGTGTGTTGCTCTTTTTCAGACATAGAGGTCATAGAGGTTTTCTGTCTTTCTTTCTTATACCACACATAAGGGTGCAATCCTCCCTATCCTGTCAATTTTGATCCTGATGCATTTTGCTAGGGGTTTTCCGTGTAGTATTTTCTGCACATTGGGATACACTTTCCATACATGCACATTGTGGGTAACAGTCCATTCATTTCCTAAAAGCTGAATGAGCAGAGAGACTTGGCCAATACACTGTTGGTCAACCAGTTTGTATTCTGTAGTCTTTTGATGTTCACAGTTTTGAAAATTGACTTTAGCAATATTGATTATGTGTAAGGTAAGGTGAGGCATGCCATACATACAGCTATTTATATTGGACGCTCGCCATTGATTTCAGCTCAGGTGTATGTATCAGATATTGGTGGATATGAAAAGTATCTGCTTGCTGTGGTTAAGGCTGGTGCCATGTATTTTAGAGGTAATTAATACCAACAAATACTAAAGATGCATATTTACTGTCACGTTAGCAAAATGAAAAGAAAGACAAAACCTCTTTTAAAAGTTAGTCAAATTCAGAAGTTGCCCACATGAGACATGAGTCCTGGGAATACCAGACTGGGAAGTGTCAATAGAAAGGTTTGGTTTGCAACATAAGGTGTGATTGCTATGTAAGCTTTTATCGAAATGCGGGATACAACACACCTAAAATCAACCCCTGGTGAATCTAGAAAATGTCCCAGATTGTGAAGTTGGATACCTACTACTATACTAAACTTGTGGTGATTATGCAAATTGCGGATTACCTTTACCTATTTATCTTAGTAACACATGTACATTAATGGTTAATGGTTCATTTTGTCAATAGTTTATTTGCTGTTGACATCATACTTGATAATGTTTACTGATTGTTAATAATGCTATATTTTACGTTATTTTATCATTAGTTTGTGTAGTATGAAATAAGTATTTTGTACGTTATATATTGTGTCATAGCTGATGAGAGACAATAGCAATTACATTCTGATTACATTAGTAAATTATTTAACAACAGTCTATTCTTGCACACACAACATTTTATATTCTACATTGAGTATTTGTAGTGATGACTTACTGATTTGTAAAATTTAAAGAAATTGTTTGAAAAACATCTATAAACATTGCAGAACTACAGAAAATGGACACTAATTATTAACCATTGACAAAGTGTGAACTATCTATCATACAATTCATACATGCTTTACAAAGTATTTATTTACCATTTAATAAGGTATTATCATTATTATTACAAGTTACTACTTTATAACATATCGATCCATGTAATGTTTAGAGTTGTTTTACAAATCATTTACTTAACTTTTAAAGCCCTCGCCTTGACTAAAATAACTAAATACCCAAAATGAATCAGGAATAGCTCCTCCATCATAAGGCTTATATGCATACATCTCATCTCCTTTGAAAGGTAAGATGCTAAAGAATATGAATTCATTGTAAGGACATTAAACTAAATTACCATTCCAGAGAAAATGGAAAAGCAATGAAGGAAAAAAATAATATTTGTATCCCCATCTAGTATAAAATCTAAATTTCAGTGACAATATCACCATTAAAATCAAGATCCCATAGACCCCAATGCAACTGAATGTCCGACTCTTTGACTTCAAATGTAACTTGACGAAAAGACAATTACAGAAAACACAAGATACAGTTATAAAGATACATGTTTTGGCGTGTTTACTGTTTACATGTTGACTAATTACTGGGAGTTTTCCTTTAAGCACTATTTATATCCTTATAACCATGTTACAAATAACAAAATTCTCCCAGAAACATTGAAATAGTAGTAAACACAATGCATATGTATCAATCTTCCAATAACTGGTGAGCTCCATGGTATACAGGCAGATAAATAGCGAATGCAAAGGCCCACAGTGCTTTATACGGTATCCACAGATTTGGATAGATGATACAGAAACAATGATGTATAGTTTGTTGCTGTCTGTTGCTGTCTGGTGGCTGTATCTAACCTTTAGGAGCCAAGCGTCGGCTGAATGCGAAAGTATTCTTTCAGGCAAAATGGCACCTTGCTCCTATCCCAGCTGATCTGCGTTGCTCTCTGGTGGATTACAATTGCTGCATCCATGTTAATAACTAAATCTGGCATTTTCTGGGGCAAAAAATGAAACTGTTTTGATGCAAGGTGCATTCAGTTGCTTCAGAAAGTTATTCCAAGCTATTCCAAGCATGATATCGTAGACTGATGAAGAAATGATTCTGTATCATTTGATCACAACTTATAATTACTAAGTTTATTATCTGTACTAAATACTTCATGATAAGACCTAGTTTGGACAACATATGATTGGTTTATGAATTCTGAAAGATGAAGACATCATGTTTTCAAAACACTATAACAGTCATATGTTCTATGTGTTAACTCTATAGTTGCAACATTTGAGTGTGTGTAACCGTTTAGCAAAAGTATTTTTCCTTATAAAATGAATTCTCTTAATATTTCTTTTCCTCTAGAAATTATGATTTTATTCTCATTACATTGCATTTTCCCCCCAGAAGTGTCCCTAATATACTATATATAATACTATAATGTAACTAGCAGTCGCTTGAGTCCCCCAATGTGCTATTCTTCGAGTCCTCCTGTGAGGGAGCTAATAATGTCAAATATGTCCACAAGATCATAGTATAGGTGTTATTATTACCATGTTCAAAAGTCTTCGCCTGGTTAGCATGTACAGTTCAGAATGTCAAGGGATCACAGCAATCAGTAGGATTCATCCTCTGAAGACTATGAACAGCCACAGAAAATGCAATACAAACACTGGTATTTGATGCCTGTCACAATTTAACCAGAGGGATGTCCAAATGAATGGGGTATATAATCTGGCGAACATGAATGTGATCAATACATTTAATGGCAATCAGATTTTGATTGTTTATTCTCAGAAAAATTTAGTTCTTAAAAATTTGGCCGGAAGGATATACTAAACAGAAGTCCTCAGCTGAAACCATTCATAAATATTCATACTAAATTTGATTATGCTTGCACATTTGCTTGATCAAATGCTCCCTTGCATCTTGCTGTGCCCTGAGGTCTTGCTTCCAGCAGGGACAAAGAGGGCTAAAAATTGTAAATTTAGGATTCAACAAAAGAAAGAAATAACAGCCAGTTCAATTATAAGGTCCATGAAACAGCCTAGCAAACACAGCAAAAGAGCCTTATTTCTATTTAGACGGTGGCTTTGGGACAAAGGATGGAAGGGCTAGAGAATGAAACAGTGTGGAGGAAAAAAATGAATCGTTGGTAAACACTATTTACATGAAATATGGCCAATATCCAGCAGTCAGGTTTTGCCTTTCAGGGCAGAGTGTGTGTGTGTGTCTGGGGAGAAAACTATCCAAGCTTGGGGATCCACACTAAGTCCTGCTGACTGGGCACTTTTACATGGAAAATAAAAGGGGATGGGAGACGGAAAGATTGAGCCATTTACACACACACACACACACACACACACACACACACACACACACACACACACACACACACACACAGACAGACACGAACACACACACATATATGCACATATGTCTACGTACACAAACAGCTTATTGTTCTCCAAGGCAGTTCATCTCCTCCATCACCAGCTTTATGTTGTCAGGTGCACTAGTTTCTTTCATCATGATGGCAGTTATACTGTTTCTCCACATGCTGCTACTACAATTCTGTGTTATTACAGAAAAAGCGTCTCCAACTCTGCCCAAACAGAAGCAAGAAAATTACTTTTTAAGTCACTGCCATGGCAATTTTGGAATACTAATATCAGTGAACAGACTGTATTATTCAGGAGGAAATCTACATGGAGAGAAAAACGTTAATTTAAAGATCATTGCCTACAGTTGCAATTGCATGCAATAATCACAATATGTGTACTGGGCTCCATATTTTGCATTAATATCTCTTCAGTTCTGGAAAGGTAAACTCTTCTGACCCTAATAGCGTGCAAGAAGCTTCATGTATCATATGTTGTGTACAAAGTGACTATTCGTTTGGCCTTATTTATAGCTGGGCTAAAGAAATTAAAATGCAATTTGACTAAAGACTTTTTCTATTTAATTATGTAACTTTGTGTGTACGAAACCCAACATAATCTTGAATGTTTAGTTTGCAAACCAGCAAGATACAATATGTAAATAAGGCAGCTTTGGAGCTGTCAGTAGGCTTTCTTTCTCACGTACCACAGAGCAAAAGCAACAGAGTCTTTACTGGACACAGAGATACAACTGTAATTCATTTCCTCATATTGCTGGTAATGAATAAAAATAAAATCTTCCAAAATTATCTTTTACATAGTAAGACAATATTTTACGAAAAGTAATACCAAGGTAAATTCTAATTGATCTGGAAAATAGTTCTCATCATCAATGTGTTTCCTTTTAAATGTATCATTCTTACCTTCTTTTTTTTGGAGGGGGGGGGGGGGGGATACCCGTTTATGCATGTTATCTGTAATTTTGCACATTACCTAGGATTTATATAAATTACATTTTTGTAATCTGTTCATGTTGTTCGAATCTATTGTAACAATGTTGCAATGCTGCCCTTTTGAACAGCTCTCACTTGAAAACGAGATTTTAATCTCACTGAGACTATTATATAGTTAAAGAAACAGAAAAGAAAAGAAAAGTTGCAAATATGTCTGAGTAATTGAAACTTCAGATAATGGCATCAATAGGAGTGAGACTGGTTGTGGTATGTGTAAATGCTTCATCCTGCTCTGATGAGGGTTTTGTGGATTTTTTGAGCTCACACGTTCTCACTGAGTGACAAGTGACAAGGTTTTATTTGTCAAAGCCACCTTTATTTGACCTCTGTGTCCATGTTCACCTTCAGAGAAGTCCTTCAGAATGATGGCTTACTGATTTATATAGTTGTTTGCCTTTGGGCCATAGTGGTGTGTGGTTGGTTTTTCCTTTGAAAAAGCTTCAGTGCACATGAAGGATGTCTTTTACGCTGGGGTTTGTTTAGCAAGAAAGAGTGAAGTGTAGTTGTTTGAAGAGATGTTTTAGCATTTAGGTTAAAACAAAGCTCTATTTGGTTGTCAGTGACACTAGATATAAGCACTGTTTCAGCAGTATTTCAATGTTTATATTTCTGCATTTAGCAGGCTTAATGAAAGGCCTGCTACATAGAGGCAATCATGCGAATGTAAATTACAGTATAATGATCCAAAATTATGCATACAAAACAATGGCCAAATGAGAAACCATTTGGTACACACAACTCAACTTTTAGACATCTAAACATTCTAAGATTACACTCTTGCTTATATATTGTCTGAGACCTAAAGCCTTGCATAAGCTCAAGAAGTTCAAGATTACAGGAAATTTATATTGCCATCATTAACATAAGTTGGTTCAGTGCTGTAACCCTTTTGAAAAAAACACATTTTGGTCACTGATCCGCATGCGTTATCCTAATAGCGGATAGCTAAATTAGATACAACCATTACAAAAACAATCCATATGACTATGTCTTGTCTGCCACCTTTACACAGTTATAGGTTTTATTTTAGGGTTAGGTACAAATACTATTGGTGAAGTTCAGGGAAAGATAGTGGACATGGATAAAAGAAAGCAAGTCCCATGCTTTGTCCGACATCCTTAGGTGATAGGGAAAGATCACAGTGAAAGCCATGCTACACACACATACTGTTTTAAAATTGGAACTGAATGTTGCCATTGGATGTTTATTTGTGTTTATTATTTGGTACACTGGGCTGTACAGCAGCTACAGTAAATGATTACCCTTCATGGTTTCTCTCCGAAGTGAGATAGAAAACAGAAAAATAATTTTCAGCACAAACGTAAGGTTCGGTTTTGCACATCAGTCAGTCACAATCATGAACGGATCACGTATTCAGGAAACGTCATTTCCCTTTGTGAACATACTTCAATAAACACTGGTGCGGGAAGATAACGTATCAGTGTCTCTATATGTGGTCCCCACTTAATGCCAACGTAGTGTCAGTTGGCCTTTAAAAAAAAGCCTATGACCCATTTCTTGGTCCTGACCCATCATTAAAGGCCTACAGCAATGAGGACAGTGAGAACAGGATAGCATTGCCTTGAATATTTAAGTGGAATAGAGGGCTATCCTCTGTGTGATATATTGGATCCCAAGCCAAGCCATTTGACGGTTCCAGTATTTGAAGAAACACAGGAGGGGGCCGCTTGAAAATCCCCTACTGTGGCGGCTCTTTAAACTTTCTCAGCCTGGGACAGAAATGGAATAAATTTTGCATCTCCCACAGACTCAAGCTCATTAGGATGCGCTCTTGTTATGGTGGCATCCACCAAAAACAGGGGCCATGACCCACTTTTGGGGTCTCCACTTATAATATGAAGAAATATGTGTCTACTTTGACATTTAAATATGCATTTGGTACTGGTACAGGACCTTCTAATTTCTTCTTAATCAGCCTTTTCAAACATGAATAGGTTGCTTCAAAGATTTTACAGAACTATAGCAGCAAATGTTACATTATTGCAACTAATACATAATAATTAGTAGGTGTTAAAAGCATACTTTCCACATTCTAAAATAAACAGCATCACTGCTGATAACTGGAAAAATGATCTTATGTATATATATCCATTTCCATATATTTGCATTAGCTTATGCTTTTATGTAAAATGTAATACATCTATTTATACAATGGTTTTATTAGTATGTGTTAAATGTGGATCTATTTGAACTCTGAGCTCACCAAAGTACGTTCCCAACAACGGTTTGTTGTAATGGCAAAAAACTTACAAAAAATTGTTGTGATTGTGTGGATCTCCTCAATAGGTTAACAATGCTAAGCATAACAACCATACCATTAACATGGATTCTTTTTTGAAAGGTGATTCTTTAAATAGGCTGATTTAATGCCATATTTTCATGGAGGTCTATCTTTGTCAAAACATCTTTAAAAGTATGAAGGAATGTTGATCTGTAATGACAAATCCTGAAACGTTAGACGCTGCTGTCAGCATTCAGTAGGAAAACCTTTATTTGGATTAAAGCAGATTCACTTTTTCACTTTGTCCCTCGCTCCTCAGAACTGTATAAATAACAGAGCAGTTTGCTTTGGGATTTACAGGTGGCACATGGGATTTCAATAGGTAGTTTTGGAGTTAGCAGTTCACTGTGTCTGATTTATCAGAAACGAATGGTAGGGATACTGCATGCATCCGTAAAGTCCAATGCAGACAATCTGAGTCTACTGTACTGTGTATTACAGTTTCCAGGTGTGCTGTCTGCGAATGATGAGCTATGTCTGTGCACTCTACCTACACTGTATGTATGATGTATGACTATACGGAAGTACAAGAGCATCCTGATTGCCAGTTTATGTGTGAGCAAATGCATTAGTGTGTGTGTGTGTGTGTTTGCAGACCACTCCTGTGTTTAGGTAGGCGGTGGAGGAATTCTGATGTATGACACAGGGAAGGGAACGTTGAGATTGACAGGCCAGACTGTATTGTGACGGCTGGGTCCTTAGGGTCCTTCAGAAAAGGCCATGTCTCCAACACGCCGGCGTGATTTCCATAGCTATTGGACCAGTCATAATATTTGAGTCACTTTTGGGAGCAATTCTTTGATTAAAAGAACAGTTTGAGAGAGAGCGAGGGACAGCAAGAAAGGGAAGAGGACTGCCTCTCTGTGTGTGGTCGCACTAAGAACAAGAGAGAGGAACACAGATGTTGAGGAAAAAAAGAAGCTGATCTGACCTTTTCCAGTCAATGCCAACTTCTATAAGGAAGATTCTATGAGGCCTCCAAACCATACACATGATAATAGACCTCCATTATCATGCTCATCCACATCTATTTGCATCAACTCTACTCAGTGGCAGATCCATTTAGACCTTGAGTTTAACTTCATGGCAGGTTGCGTCTTCAAAACAGAAACAAATGAGGCATCCCAGACAGCACATTTGGCCTTGGATGGCTCATATAATAACAGCGTTCAAGATCTGGCTAGATGTCTCTAATGTAAAGAAACCTAAAAATATGTTTAAAGCTTAAGTGAGAAAGTTAATATAGCTATGGACTGCTTGAATCTGCCTGGGTGGTTCTGATCAGTTTACACACACTATTATTGTAAGACAGCTTCTCATTCAGTACGCAACAGAGGCTGTGAGTGAGATATAAAGACTGATGTTTAATGACGTGTGCCTGAGCTGCTCATCTGAAATTGGATTTCATCCAGTGTATAAGATTCTCTATTTTACATTCTTCAGTCAAAACCCCCCAAAAAATGTTTCAAGGAGGTCATAAATGCAGAGTAGAAACGAGAATACTGTGGCATGTCAACAGCCCCCCACTATCCACCATTGTCCTAAGGTGCCCCTAACGTGGTAGTTAGGGTTGGGGTAGGTGTAGCAAACCCCAGCCAGACAATGGTGAAGCGTACTGATGTTTCCAGAGGCCTTTGTTCATGTTCAACTGTCAGCCTTATTTTGATGAGCATAAATTTACTTTTCTCTCCTTCACAACCAATCTCCAGAAAACACTGTAAGAAAACATAAATGAGCTCTTACGAGTATAAACATTCATTAAATTACATTCAACTATACATGTGGGCATTAATCAAAACATTTTCTCACGTATATCCTTCTTAAAAAGCACATGTAAAGACTGAAATCTAGCATTAGCATAACATTACAGCATAGCAATTTAGCTATTTATTTAAGCCAACATTAGCATCGTGTTACAACAATAATACATTTGACCAGCTTTTCACAGGTTAAGGAGAACTGTGGCCATGAGGGTTAATGTCACTGGCTCTCCCATTAAACACTGATATTAATGTGACCCTGATTTATCTCATGACTGCTTTAATCTTAAACTAAAAGAGTCCAGTCTGTCAGACAAACAAAGACACATAATTAATAGACATATTGTGGTGTTTCATGAGTCATCGTGAGAACTTACATTATTAAATCAAATAGTGTAAATTCATGATGCAAAAAAATCATGATCCAAATTCAAAATATTTGGCAATTAAAAGAATAAATTAAAGAAATACTCTTCAATGAATTATCACATTTACCTTCTCTGACTGCTGCTCCTATAACAAAGCCCTGTTGCCTTCTTTTCTGGAGGGAAAAAGTTCTATGCAGCTATATTGTGAGGACTTGCAATTGGAACCAATCCCCACACTTTCACTTTACAAAAGTGCTCTCAAGCTCTCAGACAAATGACAGGAACAGCAATTTCCACACACAGATCATTTCAATTTCCCTGCAATACACATTATAGTGAAAACACTCGTCAACAACAATTCACCATCACACTTCCCTCGGACTTTTGGCTTTTGTGTCATTATTTTGCACTCCTGCCACTGTTTCATTGTGTGTCTACACTCAATTTTAACCTGAATATTCAGGATCTGCATCAAAAAAAACTTTATGGAGGGTTAACAACCCATCTGTTGAAAACAGAGATAACTAAATCAACTGAATGATAAAAAGCAAATATTTAATACAATAAAACATATGAAAAATTGTTGCAATTCAGCATGGATCAAACTAATTTTATAGAACTGCCGTAGTGCCATCAGTTTCATAAATTATGTTACAAGACTTCCCCTACTGTGTGTAATAATGGATTTAAAAATGACAACTGATCAGCTTTGAGTGCAACCAATACGGAACTAATATACACAATGGTCTTTGCTGAGCAATTTGCAAAAATCGTATTAGAGAGAGAAAATAAGAGAGAGAGAGAGAGAGAGAGAGAGAGAGAGAAAGAGAGAGAGATAATAAGACAGAGAGAGAGAATGAGAGAGAATGAGAGAGAGATAGAGAGAGAGAGCTGTGTGAGTTTTAACAGAGACAAACAAACTGAATTCTTCAACCAGAAAAGAGGTGTTCGTCAGGGTTGCAATTTAAGTCAGACTTTATTTAAATTAACTTGCTGTTGAGTTGGATCAATGTGTTGATCCTGGGCTCTCCCTCCTAGATAGAGAGGTGAAGTGTCTGTTTTATGCCGATGACCTGGTTCTACTGTCTCCTACTGAACAAGGACTACAGCAACAGCTGGACAGAGTAGAAAGGTTCTGTCACAACTGGGCCCTGGCAATGTCATGATTTTTCAAAAACGCCCCAGATGTCAGGAGAACAAATACCAGTTTACTATAAATAATGACATCATTGAACATAGTATGAGTTATAGCTACCTTGGTATAACCATAACAGCATCAGGACGTTTCAACATGGCAGTGAATGCAATAAAAGAAAAAGCTCCAAGAGCTCTAAATGCAATTAAGAGAACATTTTATAATTTTCAAATCCCAATTAAAATCTGGCTTAAAATATTTAACAGTGTCATCGAGCCCATTGCACTATATGGTAGTGAAGTATGGTCCACTCAGTCATCATAGTTATACCCGCTGGGACAAACATCCAACAGAATCTTTACACGCAGAATGCTGCAGATACATTTTACACGTACACAGAAACACACCAACAAATGCATGCAGCCCCCTAGACACCCTCCACTCCAAAGCCCTCCAAACCCAAGAGCTGAGCCCAGAGAAGAGTCCCCTATGTCAGCTGGTGCTGAGACTAACTGCCTCCTCTCAGACACACTTGGACCAGTCTCACTACAACACTGCTCTCCAAACACCAACCAGAGTAAAACAAATTATAACCCAATGTAAAGAAACCTATCTGGAACACTGGAAAGAATAAAGTAAAAGCCAAAGTAGATTATAATGTTATCTGGCCCTAGAAAGAGATTATGAATTGGCAGAATATCTCTCGACTGTCAGAGATAGAAAGCAGAGACAGATCCTCACCAAGTACAGGCTCAGTGACCACACACTGGAAATCTAAAGGAAGACACAAAACATCATGGCAACCAAGAGAAAACAGAATATGTGGTCACTGTAGGACAGGTGAGGCTGAGACAGAGATGCACTTCCTCCTAAAGTGTGAAACATTCAATAAAATTAGGAACATGTACTTTAAAAAATTCAACTCTGTAATTTCAGATTTTAAAGAATTTAGTGACATCTTAAAACTAAAAATACTCCTAGGAGAAGGAGATAGGACAAATCGTGCTGCCCAATATGTATTAACATGCCACAAGCTGAGGAACAGTGACTGACCCACACACACACACACACACACACACACACACACACACACACACACACACACACACACACACTCTCTCTCTCTCTCTCTCTCTCTCTATATATATATATACTGTATATAATTAATAATCAATCTAGATTTTATATTAATTTGATTGTGTATTAATTTTATTGTGTATTGATATTATTGTGTATTAATATTATTGTATATTTAATTTTTTTGATGCTTTGGCAATACTGTTTCTAAACTTTCATGCCAATAAAGCAAAATTGAATGGAATTGAGAGCTCTAACAGATGGAAATCTGATGTCATCCTTGTTTGTGAACACCAGACATGAGAGATCACTGTGGCCACTAACTGTTAGAGGTGTGCTATTATGTTGTCATTTTCAGCAAATTCAATTTTAAAATATATATATATTTTTTTGTACAGCGTTTTTGTGAATATTGTGGCCCAAGCTTAATTCAGAGAAGCTTTTCAGGATGTGCAGTGAACCTGTAAGCTTCATAAATACATTTGTTGGTTTGAGGTATCAGAGGTTAGAGCTGGTTCTGTTCAGGCTGAAGGGAAGAAATGGCCTGCTGAGATTCTGAATTGGTTTAGCTTGGGGGTGATCCACAGCCTGGATGGAAGCACTAGAAAGGTTTTAATAAATGTGCGAGGAAGTTGGTTCCTGACGGTCTGGTTTCATTTGATCCAGGTTTCTCGCCAGGATTATTAATTGGGATGTTTGTATGAAAAAGGATAGTTGGATTTGAAAGTTCTTTATTGAAATATTTCAAGGATTGGGCAAGCTTTTGCAAATTATGGACATTTTTTTTGCGATTTGCAGTTCCACTGTAAGCATTCAATCTGAATTTGAATCTATATGAGCAGAACCACAAGAAAGTAGCAGAAGGTCGAAGCAAGGATTTGACATTTACACTGCAGGGAATCCACTCATTCTCCCCCTTTGTCGTTCTTATAGCACTAAAGACATTAGGAAATTTGTAGCCCTTTTTCAGAAGATAATTATCTTTTAATTGCTGTTCTTTTCGTCCTTTATCAACCCCGGTCGTTTTCTTCTTCTTTTACACTTTGTTAAATCTCTCCGTGACAAAAGGTCAGAGTGCACCGCTGCGTGCGGGTGTATGAGATGAACAGCTCTATAATCACGCAGCTCATGCTCTCTGTATGTGTCATTTGCCATGGTAACTGGCAGTCAAATGGAATGGCATGCAGTCAGACAGAAGCTAGAACAAGAGAGCAGAGAAAAGATGAAGGGAAATGGAGAGGACAGAAGAAAAGGTAAGACCAGGACAGCTGATAAACCTGTCGCCTTGTAAGGGTCAAGTGTGTACCCTTTTCTCTCCTCGCTCCTTCTTCATAGAATCATTGTAGAAGTGGTAAAGAGAGATAAAAAACAGATCTGTGTGAAGGAGTGTGTGTGTGTGTTTCAGAGAGTGAAGTCTAGGTGTGTGTGCCACAACAAGTAAAGCTATGCATCTTTGTTTGTGTGTGCGACTGTGTGAGGATCTCTCTCTCCGTCTGGGTCAAGCGTCGTCTCTCTCAGCGTGCGGTCTTGACGCCGCGCCCCACTCCCTACCCATAATCCTTTTCTCCCCAGGCGCTTCACTCTCCCGCAACTCGCCCCCACGCTGAGATGAAGTTATCACACTACGCACACTACCCTTGCACTACCCCTGTGTGTATATTTGTATGTGCGTGTCTTTGTGTGGTGGTGTGTATTTTCCCAAACCCCACCCATTATTACTTGCTCTGCTCTTTCTGTGCAGAGGTTCTGCAGACGGACACGCCTGTTTACTGCATAATAAGGCAGAGCTGCTACAAACACCATTCTATTCATGTAAACTAATAGGAAAAGAGAGCCTATGAATGCTCCTGCTCTCTGCGTTTCACTCTCACACTCACACACACACACACACACACACACACACACACACACACACACACACACATATAGAGGGAGAGAGAGAAAGTGAGAGAGAGCATTTTTGTGAGAAGATACACAATGAATCAAACACAATCTGTACACAACGCATGGCGCTTCCTCCCATTCAGGTGAATTAGCTGTAGGTGTAATTGTGGTTTCCTGTCCGTTTGTGTTAGCCCTGTGAAAGACTAACCAAGTTCTATCCTGCTTTTTGTCGAGCCTCCTGTGTCCCGAGGAGAGTCTTTACACTCTGTATCTTGCTATTCAGAATATAAAGTGTGTCCGGCGGATGGTGCTAGAAGAAAGGCCATGAGGTCATTAACGTTTTATTGTACCACCCACTGTTTTGCCATTAGGATACTAGCGTTACATAGAACTTTCTCCGACTGCCAGTACTAACTCACATCTTTTCCGTCATTGTGGTTGTTGATGTGATTTTTATCGTCTTGTCAAAAAGAAAAAAGAATCCAGGTAAGTACACAGCACAATGTACAAAACCTGAACAACACTGCCGTGTCTGCAGCCATTCTAGCGCTGCTCTGAGGCTTGGCTTAGGCACAGTTGAATTAAATGTTGCACAATGACATGCAAACATGGCAGTATTTACCATGGTCGCCATCTTAGTTTAGTGTGTTAGCATGTGTTTGCTAATTAGCACCAAACATAAAGTACAGCTAAGGCTGATGTATTGTCAGCATGGGCTCATAAACCTAGGTGAAATACGGAATCTTGACCTGACGATGGTGAAGGGATCACCAAAGATATATTTATTATTCATATTACATTTTTACAAAATTTCTAATAGTTGTTGGGGCAGATGTCAACCAAAATGATTTATATTGCCCAATATCCCAAATCTCAATATGCCTCAAGGGTCTTTACAATTTGTACAACACCTTCGGTCCTTTGACCGAAGGTGTTTTAACAAACTACCCAAAGTCCATCTACCACAAACAGTGTTTGTCGAACATGATTGTGCTGAGTAAATTACATGTCAATCCACCCATTCGATTATCATGTATCATCATATTTACAGGTCTTCATTTAATTTTTGGGCTGATGTGGCCAAAGTTGTTTGTATTACTTTAAACCAATCACAATCATCTTGGGCGGCGCTAAGCGCTATCTATTTTGCCTTAGCAAGCGTAGATAGCTGAAGAGGAGAATGCCGGCTGAAATTGGTGGCCAATGGAAAGCTATTACCACAGTCTACATTGGATCATTAAACTGACCAACACTGCAGTTCTTAGTCCATGTTGCTACATGAGAATGGAAAAAAATCAAATATACCGATCAAGAAAGGGTGAATGGACACAGAATCCTTCACAAGTTCAATTCCTCAGAGGATAGCTGGTAAGAAACAAAGTAAGCAAGTCAGACAGAAAGAACCTGGGAGGAAACAAACATACCTAAGGAAACAAAGATAAGAATAGAATTTCTGAGAGGAACTCTGTGGAGATTTGCTGTGAATGCCAAATGTCACCTCTGCATCTCCAAAGCTTTGGTTTGTCCTAGTTTGGTTTGAGATGCAAAATGCAGCACTTAAAAGCTGCATCAAGCTCATTTTTCCCTGAACAAAACCCAATTTTTCTGACACTGAACTACAAAGTAGGGCTACAACAATAAAGAGAGGCCCATCCTGACTAATTGAGATGCCACAGATAAATTCTGTTTCCTCAAACAGTGGGCAATTTTGTAACTTTAAATAAAAGTAGTCAAAACTTCCTTAACATCAGTGAGTGTGGGGTCCATCCAAACACTAGCCATGTTGCAGAGCAATGCGTCAATTGAATCCTTATAGGAGACATCTCACAGATAGAAGTAGTCAACAACTGAAGGTGCCAAGCCGGAAAGTGAATGTGATGATCACTGCTCTTCTGGACCATGCTGAATAGGAAGGACAGTGTGATAACCTGCAATAACATGCATCAAGAGGCCAGTGTATGGCCTTAAATATGAAACAATCAGTGCGGGTGTTTTGACACTGCTGTATGCTGCCGTTGTGTGTTGTCCTAGTTAGCCGCACACACATCGCCTATTAACAAAGCATCTTCACAGAGGGAATGTGTACTCCTTTGCATTAGGTTGGCGGAGGAGCTGCTTGGTTTGTTAACAGCAGTTTAGATAGCCTAACATGCACCTGTAGATCTGTTTTTTAGAAGGGTAATAAGGTCTTCCCACCAACATACAGTAGAGTGTTGCAAACAAGCGAGCTGTGGTGCAGCCTGCAAATTCAATTGATACATCTGCACTATCAGAGCTGCCTTGGAATGAAAAATTTAAATGAGAAAGGAGCTTTGCTGCTTTTATAGTTTACGGGTGCTTTAATATTTTTTGTTCATTCTAAGAATGGTGCAGTGATTCCTGCCACAGTACAAAACACAAGTCAGTATCAGAGTCAGCATTCCCAGAATTGGTAAACTTTGACATTGGCTTTAACATTAAGAGTCAGTTGACTCTCATCGCCCAACATACATCTGAAGAAATAGGAGCTCTTACATGGCCCACAATTGGTGCTTTTTGGACAAGAGAGAGAAGGAATCAGTGGAGAAGAAAGAAACCCAGGTCAGGAAGGAAGGAACACAGAGAGTTCTTTACACCTGAGTGTCTCTGATATACGTAACAAATTCTTCAGAGGTTTGGATAACAGGTGCCAAATGTCAGCAGCTCCATCTCCACAGAGCTGCAGTTGGCCTAGTTTGTCTTGAGATGCAGCTGTATGCTCTGTCATAGCGATGGCAAATAAGCACCAGAGGGGGTTCTGACACACACACACACACACACACACACACACACACACAGAAACATATATATATGCATCCCCCAACACACACCTACGATAGACCTGTGTTCACGCAAGCTTTTCCAGCTACACAAGGAAATGTTATTCCAAGTTAAACATGGGCATATATGCAAGCATGTACACAAACTCACACACACACAGAGTATGCACAGTGTGATGCCGTACCCGGAGTGAGGAGTAAAAAATAGGACAGCATGGATATACACCACCCTTGGTTGTTGGTGGGGATAACTGTCAAAAGGTTCTATTCTCTCTCTTGCTTTCTGTATTTTTCTTTCTCTCACTTCTTTTCCTTTTATGTAGTTTCCACACACATTTTAGAACATGTGCTTTCAACATGAAGAACTCAAATTGATTCTTTAGAACGCATATATATATATATATATATATATATATATATATATATAAAGTATACTTTTGCTTTTCGCTCCTCTTCGTCTCAATTAAAAGGCTGGCTTTAAATCAAATATCGAAAATAGTAGTTATTAGTTAGTTAATATATGTTATTAACACATACAAACTGTCGATCATAACTGTAGCCATTTATAAATGTAACCATTTATGATTGCTAGCACAGCATTGTCTAAGTCAAGGCAAACTCTTGTATGTGAACCCTAAATAAATGACTGCTATGTGCTATTACTGTTTGTATTATTATGTGTCACCGAAGAACAAGTCTTTAATTTTGTAGAGTGTATTTATGTATGCAACAGTATCTGAATACTTCTATGCGTATGTCTGCCATGCAGGTGTATTTGTTTTGTGTAAATTCTGAATGCTCAAAGGCAGTTAGTTAGGTACGTAGTATGTAAGTGAGGCATGTATGTCATGCTGTTCATTTCATTGTCCAGCTTTTAGTGTCAGTGTTTCTAGTGTAGTGAGCCAAAAATTGTAAATCGATCAATAAGGTTATTCTCATAGTTTGTTGGCCTATAACAATAATAACTGCAACAAATGACCACATATTGACACCTAGTTGGTTCCATTCTCAACTGTTTAGCGCACTGGTCAGTTAGTGGGTCACTCAGAAATTAGCTAATAATAAAATTATTAACAATATGTCTATTATGGTAAATTTATGATATTATTGTTACACAATTATAAAGGCTACATGGATGATCCTATATTCAAATTACAATGATTTCAGTGGGTTTAAAATACAAACAGAGTTTGTACTTTTCCTTCAAACAAACAATGTAATTTTATCTCAATTAGTTTTTAATCTTTGCAATAATTTGTTCTATAAAATGAGGTGTATTCTATGCCATGTGAATTTTAATATATATATTTTTTTGTTAAAATATTCTCAATCTACGAACAAAGGAATTTGATTGTCGTTTAATCACTGATATATAAACATCTCAACCACTTAGAATAAATTAACTTAAAAAGTTCAACCTTCCAACATGACAACTACTCAGTATAGGCCGTCATGAATGATTGGCCCTTTATTTTATCTTCAACAAGGGGCCGCACCTCTAATCTCTCACGGTGAAGTGCGCTCTGTGACCATCATGTCAGAGGAGTGTGAGGCGTTTCCCCCTGCTCCCTGCTCTGCCATGTTAACCAGTATGCCAATGCCTGTTTAACAGAAATGCCAGTCTAGTGAGCTGAAACCAACCAAGTGAACCATCATCAGTTTATGGACTTAACGTAGCACATGGGGCTGCAGAAAACCCTGCATTGTGATTGGGTTAGCTATCCAAGCCACGGAGCTGATTGGCTGACCTGCCTCTGCAAGCAGCATTTCAATTGGTTCCTCACCTAGTGTGGTTTCCAAGGAAGACATGTTGTTCTATGAGCTCCTACAAGGCAAACCTCTGTCGAAATGTTTTCATCCCAAGCATGAAGGCTTTCCCATGGCAACATTTGACAGCCAATGAACATGCATTAGTGCAATGACATCACTTCCTGTTTTAAACAAAGGGCTCAAATTAACCATGGCCATCGTAGCACCCAATCGAATCATGACGTCTTGCGGAGCACCAATTTTGCAACAGCAGATGCAGCGATTCACAGCGATATCTGTATTGTAGTGTAACTAATATTTTAATACGCCATTTTACAAAATAAATCTGTGTCTCATGGTGTGTGTGTTTGTGTGTGTGTGCCATGTGGTCAGATGGCACACACACATATTTATGCTGTGTGGGAGCTGAGTTTGAACTCCACTGATGCTTGATTTAATGCATATCTGCATAATTAATACATTAACGAATAAAATCACAGTGTTGTTGTACCTTTGACACTGAACTATAGAGTCAGCGCTCCACTGTGTGTTTTCATTTTAGTTCGACTCCTAATGCAATTAACTGAAGACCGAACAATTCCATCCTAGTCTGATTCTGAAATATTCATATGTATGGGTAAAAACAGGACTTAAAGTTAAAAAAATGTTTTAATCTTACCGGTAAATTATGTCCGTAAGAAGTCAGGCAGCGTGTCTTTGTCCGAGGATATTGTTGTCTTGTGTTGAAAAGGAATACTCTACGCAAACACCCACATCTGGAGGATAGAGAACGAGAAAGAGAGAAAGAGATGACAACAAATTTGAGTTGAAGGATCAGAAAGCGATAGGATTTAGTAAATCATGATCCCTAAAACAATAACAAGAATACAACGGCAATACATTTGTGTTTATTAAAAGCCAAAGCATATTAAAAATGTAAAGTTTACTCCGTTCCTTTTCAATCAGTAAATCACATTCCCTGGACGCAAAAATCCTAACCAGATTGGTCTAAATAATATAGGCCTTCACCTCTCCCTCCAGTAAAACTGCTTCAAAAAAGAATTTATGTGGGAACTGAGGAGTGGAGAAGGATAAGACCAAAAGCTTTCCATCCACAGGTTTTAAAAGCACGAGGGCTTCAACAAAGCGCAGATGACGTGAAGAGTAAGGCAAGGTAGGCTTTTAAAGCAGCGCCTTAATGTACCCTCTTCTGTCGGTCTGCTTTGTAATGTGTATTATGCCTCCGCCTTCATGAGCCATCATGTTTCCAAGCCCTTACAAAATGAACGGTCATGGGAAACTCAGTAGGCAGCACACGGACTCCACAGGGAAACCCAGCTCTCCTGGACCCCCCATGGACGAGCAGTGTCTCTCTGTCTGGTTCTGTTCCATGGCAGAGTGTCGTGCCTGGGGCAGCCAGTTCATGTACGAACAGAGAGGTAGGTGCTGCTTGGATAGCAGGCCGTTTATGATCAGCAGGTTATGATATTGTGTGATGTGGGATCCTCCACAACTCAGTCTGTGTGTGTAATGTTGCTCCATACCACTGTCCTCTCTTTTCTTATTTCACCATTTTGGTACACCAAATTTGACGTGAACAGTCCTGTAGAAAACACTAATAACTTTCTTGTAAAGTGAGTCCACATAATTCACAGTTTCTGGAAGTATTATGACATACAAGTGTTGTCAGAAAAATGTGTACAAATAATAATGTTATTCTGTGAAAATAGCCGGGGAAAAAAAGTAGTATTTCATCAGATTTATATGACTTTCTAATTACTTTCCCAATCTATTTTGTGAAGGATTTGTGATATCTAGATTCAGAATTTTTTTAATATTTTTATCTGACACTACAATTCCTTGTTTTCTGTGAAAGATGGATTAATGTGTTCAGTGAATTGAAAGAGATTAGAGGCTATCCAACTCACTGGTGTCTCGGCAGCTGAATGAAACAGTCTGAAGATGAAAACGTCTCCAGTCTTTGAACTGTGAAGATGTTCTGATGGTTATTACCATACCATGTGAAGGCAGCATCGCAGTGTCATGTTAGTTGACATAGTCCTGAAACATGTTATATACTTGTCTGTGATGAAGCTAGATTATTTTTTTCAGTGTAATCTCTCCACTTTAGGAGTAACACAGTTTGACCCCCTGCACAGCCAGCCAGTGTCTCTCTGACACATGTCATTACATGCCTTAGCCTCTCTGCAATCAGCCATTTTGGGTCACAGAGGCAAACCCCCCTAGTTCCGCAGCTCCTTTCTGGTCTAGTGTTATTCTAAGGTTTCCACTCACTCTGCAGGCGACCCATTGTGTCCCGGTCACTGAATGAAGTTTGAAGCATTGACCCCCTATGGCCTTGAAATGTCCTCCTATCCAACCCTTTTCCATGCCATCTTGTCTCCCACGAGGCAGCCATTTTGCACTAAATGGAGGAGACGCAGCTGAAGCCTCCAGAGTCATTGTCACTTACAATATTGCTTATTTCATTCTGCTATATTGCCAAGTTATTAAGAGCAAGGCAATTCACATTTAAGTGTGCATCTGTGGACCTTTTAAAATGATAAATATCTGACTGTGTACTGCTGTATATTTTACTTGTATTAATTTAATAAAACAGTAAATAAAGAGAACATTGTGTTACAAATGTTGAAACGTTTTCAGTTTGTAAAATATCGTAATCACCCTCTGCGGTTCTTAAGACCACCTCTACTGCATTTTTTGTGTTGTTTTAATAAGGTGTGCCTGGATCCTAATATCAGGGACCCGAAACTGGGACCTGAGAAGGGCCGTGTTGTTAAACAATATTTGTATACTGTGACTTGTGTAAAGGCTCCACACTGGTGCTAGTACTGTGCCTTTTTAGAGTGAGACAATTGATTCAAAAAGACACAATGCTCACCTTCACTCATATTCACATTACCAATAAAACTATCCCTACAAATCATGCCCAAATAAAGTAAAGAATAAAGACTTCCATTAATGCTTTCAAGTTAATAGACATTATTTTGGAAACAAAACATCTCTAAATACTGCCTAATATACCACGTTATAGAGTCCATCATATTGTATAATTATTGCAAAAAATTGCGGAGTAGTGGCATAAAAAGTACATTTCCGTGTGAAGTAGTAGCATATGGATGTAGTACATAAAGGACCTGAGAAAAGAGGGACGGTTCAAAGACGGGAGGATGGACTGATGCACGGATGGACGGAGACATGATAAAACAGGTGAGTCGAGGTGAGGAGACACCATCCACATACACAAAGGAATGTGTGTGTTCACTGTATTCAGAGTGTTTGTGTTTCTGAGACCACCTGCAAGGACAGACAGGGCCAGTGTTGGCTGGTGTTGGCGGAGGTGGATGTGGTGTGGGCATCTACACACAGACACATGCTCACACACACAGACCCCCTGCCAGTACAGAAGAAGCTGAAGGAGACTGTGCTGGTTGATAAGCAACAGCAGCACGACTCCCAGGGAAGTTGTGCTTTCCAAAAAAACAACACAGTCTTAATATGTGCGCGCTAAGTCTGGACCCAGAGTCTATTCCCAGCAGGGAACCACAAATACCTAAAAACTGGGCTCAGATTCATATCTGAAACTGTACTTTTATGAAGAGTCACACAAAATCACTGTGGTCCTGCGGGTACCATTGAAAAAAGATATTGTCTTGCTATGAAATGCTGCGTCTTATACAGTGCAATTATATTACTTCTAAATTATCAAGGAAGGTTTTTTTTCTCCTTGTTCACAGCACAAATGTCATGATGCAAGCAGCCATTAAAGGCATACTATGTAGGAATTGTAGCCTACTGTTTGTAAACACAACATTCAAAGTTGGCCCCTCCTCCTCCGGCAACAGACACCAGAAGACACACCCCCTTAACATAGAAGCCAGAACACAGCTCAGTGTACTAGCATCACACACAGCAGAAATTGAAAGCCAACCCCATGTTCTTGTTTCAGAAGGAGCTTTGTCCATTTGTCGCAGTTGAAAATGAGCACGTCATGACTTAAACTGAACAGGTGTAAGACAACTTTAAATGTCACTGTGTGTGAACAGCTCCTGTGAGAGGCAAGAATATACGGAGCCCGGCAGGTATCAATAGTAACATTTTTGATAATTTGAGTGCATGAATTATTCATTGGTACCCTTGCATCATTTTGACAAACATGCACTTTTTTCCCCTTAAATTATTACTTTTGTACCATCGCCTGACTTACATTGCTCCCTTAAACTACTTACAATTTTGACTTCAATTTGATTCATCCCCTCATAGTAGATATTAACAGTAGGGACTTGAGGTTTTGTGTTGTTAATTTCTGCAGACATCAGATCAGCTGAGTAGGCAAATAAAAAGTTGAAAGGCACACTGAGCTAATCAATTCCATTAAAGATGTTGCATATGTTGCAGTATCTATCAACAAATCGGACAATTTTCCTGAAAATCTGTGTTGACTGTGTTCAATTTATAAATCTGCTTGTTTCAAAATGGGATCAGTCAGTAAAGAATTAGGCCAGGCCTATTTCTTTCCTTCATCTAGCTTTTTGCAGTAAATATTCATTGTCTTTCTGATGACATTATAGTTCTCAAACCAAATGAATTTGTGTTTACCTTTTTGTAATATTTATGAGATGTTGTGGAACAACAAATCAGCTTTTCTGCAGTGCAAGGACTCTCTTAAACCTTCATGTGTTTGAAGGGCTTAATTCATTTTCAGTCACGATGACTGCACTGTGTACCTTTGGGACACAGTCTCTTGACTGTGTTATTTAATAAGTGAAATATCATTTTAGCCCAAAATGTTACTTCTGATTGGCCTTGATACCCTACAAACCCATAGTAGTTCTTGACAAGCATATCCATCTTTACAAAGCCTTTGCCCTCATAGGCAATCTTAGCTTTTTAATGGATCTCAACCCCAACTCTAAACACCAGGCAAGGCGACTTTTACCAGGTCAAGCCATCCTGTCCTGTTTGTCTCAGTTTTACCTCCCCCTCATCCATTTACTTCCCTACCTCATCCCTTCCTCTGTCCATGCCTATTCACATTGATTCAACCTCTTCTCCCTCTTTTCATCATCTCTTATTCAATCCTGTACATAACTCTCCTATCTCTCTATTTCCACAGATTATCTGGGCAAGGCAAGTTTATTTGTAAAGCACATTTCAACAACAAGGTAATTCAAATTCACATAAATGATTAAAAGCATCAAAACATAAGGCAAAAGAAAAGGAGATTTAAAAACAATTAAGAACATTCATTAAAACACTAAAAAGCAGTGTAAGAAATAAAATACAGTAGTAAAATGCAGAAATGCAGGAAATTGATTCATATCCTTGAATCTGGTTTAATTAAAGGCAGCAGCAAACAGAAAAGTCTTCATACTTGATTTAAAGGAGCTGAGGGTCTCAGCAGACCTGCAGCTTTCTGGGACTTTGTTCCAGATATGTGGAGCAGAACAACTGAACGCTGCTTCTCCATGTTTAGTTCTGACTCTGGGAACAGAAAGTAGACCGGTCCCAGACGACCTAAGGCACAGGTGTCAAACTCAAGGCCCGCGGGCCGAATCCGGCCCGCCACGTCATTTTATGTGGCCCACGAATCCGCCAGCAAAAAAAAAAAAAAAAAAAAAAAAGTTTATTTATTTTTATTTTGGAAAAATAATTAAAAGTTAGACTTGAAAATAAAAGTATCCCCATGGTCGAAATTATGAGATAGAAAGTTGAAATTACGAGATAGTATGTTGTCTGTGTACCGACATTAAAACTATCACAACAGGTGGACAGGAGAGGCAACAGCCCGTAAAGCGGGTTTCCAACAAGTGATTGAATTGAAAAAGATCGACAAATAATCCCAAAATGTCCACGAAGAGAAAAATTGATGCAGAGGGAAGAAGATGTAATTTAAGATGGGAAAGCGAATACATGTTTGTGCTTCAAGGAGAAAAACGGGTCTGTCTTCTGTGTTATGATGCGTGTCGGTGATGAAGGATACAATTCACGTCGGCATTTTGACACCAAACACGGAGCTAAATTTAGCCTCCAAGAAAAACATAAAATTGTCCAAGAATTAAAAGGCAGACTGCAATCACAGCAGAATATATTTACAAAAGCTACAGCCCAGTGCATGCTAAAGGTATGTGAGCAGGTGAGCTCCGACCAGATACAGACTTTTACAAATGTTAGTTTGTGAAGAAACACCATCGCAGACCGAGTTCAGGAACTAGCAGCAATCTAACAACACAGCTAGCTAAGAGACGAGATACATCATCTATCAATGTTTGTAAGAGGCTCAAGGCAGACTTGACTGTCAGTGAGGAGCTCTTGGATGTAGCTGCCATGCACGGGACGACGGCAGGGAGGGACATTAGTGATGCAGAGAGGTGACAAAAATAGCTTTGAACAAAGTTAATGTAATAACTTGTGTTTGATGATATTTGTCTTTGTTATTTTCTTTAAAAGTTTGATCTTTGATAGAGTAATGTGGGTTTCTTAACCCTAAATTAAAATTATTTATGTTATAATAACAGAAATGTGCTTAAATATCATTTTTCATTTATATAACTGCATGTACAATATTTTTACACTTGAATAAACAATAATCAAAAGCAGAGACAGTTATTTAACAATATGTTAGGAGTAGTTACAGTTATACAGTCTTACAGTTACAACCGGCCCTTTGAGGGAAACCATGATGCTGATGTGGCCCGGAGTGAAAATGAGTTTGACACCCCTGACCTAAGGGGTCGGGATGGTTCATAAGGTAGCAGCCCCTAGGGGGTCCGCGGAGGTACCACAGGGGGTCCGCGAAATCTTTGGTTGATTAGACAATAAAAAAAATAAAAAATAATAATATATATTTTTTTCTCTAAACATGAATCTGTCCATTATTGTAATAGTTCAGTATTGTATGCAAGATAACAGGTATGTTTATGCTTGGCAGTGGCACTAATAAGCCATCACTCATTTTAGTTTCCACATTTATGTTTCAAATAAAAACATCAATTTGAATAGCTTGTATGCATGATTATCATGCAATTGACAGACAATGTTGATGTTGGCATTGGTATCAGCTGACAAGGTATGTTTATAAATGGCAGTGGCACGGCCACCCTACTCACTGTACCTTGCACATGTTTAAAATAAAAACATAAATATATGAACCTGTATATTATTTATGCTGATGACACTGTGATATATTGCTGTGCGTCAACTCTTGTGCAGGCAATTGATCTCTTGCAAAATGCTTTTAATGTTGTTCACAATACCCTTCTTCAACTGAAACTTGTTTTAAATACAGATAAGACAAAACTTATGTTGTTTTCAAACTCTCGGAGTAGGCCACAGAATATCCCTTCGGTGGTCACTCTTGAAGGAAGTGAAATCGAGGTTGTTGACTAAATATCTGGGTATTTTGATCGATGACTCCCTCACTTTTCAGCCACATGTGCAGTACCTGGTGAAAAAGTTGAGGTTAAAACTGGGTTTTTATTTTCGAAAATAAGCTGCTTTTCAACTAATGTAAAAAAGCGATTAGTTGCTGCTACTTTCTTACCTGTGTTGGACTATCGTGATCTTCTTTATATGCATGCCTCTGCTAACTGTCTTCGTATGGTGGACACAGCTTACCATGCTTCACTGCAGTTCATTACCAATTGTAAAGCTCTGACTCACCACTGTAAGTTATACTCGCGGGTAGGATGGCCTGCTTTGGCCACCCGTAGGCTCTGTCATTGGTACACCTTTATTTATAAGGCAATCCTTGGTCTGCTACCAAGCTACCTGTGTGTCTTGATCATGCGGAAAAGTGTCGGACAATACTCCTTGCGTTCTCAGGACTTCTTTATGCTCACTGTCCCAAATGCCAGAACGGAAATGGGAAAAAGGGCTTTTGTGTACTCTGCACCCTCATCCTGGAATATGTTGCAGAATGACTTAAAACTAAAAGAACTGATACCACTCACTGCTTTTAAATCTAAAATGAAAGAAATAGAGGCAGGTTCCCAAAAATGTCAATGTTTTTTCAATGTTAAGTCACTGTCTCTTAACTTTTAATTTCTTTTAACTTGTCTTGTTCTGTGTTTTCTGTCTGTAACTATGTGTTTCTTGTGTTGCTGCCTGTCTTGGCCAGGTCTCCCTTGAAAAAGAGATTTTTAATCTCAATGGGACTCACCTGGTTAAAGGTTAAATAAAAAATTTTAATTAAAATTTGAATAGCTTAGTATTGAATGCACAATAAAGAGGTATACACCCGGTACCAGGCCCATTTAATATAAAACACAAATTTATACAATATATATAGTCGGGGGTCCCTGCTCCATCTCTCTATCAGTTTGGGGGTCCTTGGCCTGAAAAACGTTGAAGACCCCTGCCCTAAACCATTCAGTGCTTTATAAACCAACAGCAGGATTTTAAAGTCAATTCTTTTTCGGACAGAAAGCCAGTGCAAAGACCTCAGAACTGGAGTGATGTGATCCACTTTCTTGGTCTTAGTGAGGACTCGAGCTGCAGCGTTCTGAATCAGCTGCAGCTTTCTGATTGACTTCTTACAGAGACCTGTAAACACACCGTTACAGTAGTCCAGTCTACTGAAGATAAATGCATGGACAAGTTTTTCCAAATCCTGTTGAGACATAAGTCCTCTAAGCCTTGATATATTCTTCAGGTGATAGGCTGATTTTGTAATTGTCTTGATGTGGCTGTTCAGGTTGAGGTCTGAATCCATAACTACACCTAGATTTGTGGCTTGGTTTGTGGTTTTTAACATCAGTGATTGAAGCTGAGCGCTGACTGTCAATCGTTCGTCCTTGGTACCAAAAACAATTACTTCTGTTTTATCTTTGTTTAATTGAAGACAATTCGGGCACATCCAGTTGTTGATTTGTTTAATGCACTGAAATTCTGCCATTGTCTGTGTTTTAGTGGATGTCGTTGAAAACCTTAACAAGAGCAGTTTCAGTACGGTGGTGCTGTGTCGAAAGCCTGACTGGAAGACATCAAAGCAGTTAATTACAGCCAAGAAGTTGTTCAGCTGTTGAAAAACTGCTTTTTCAATTGTTTTATTTAAAAATGGAAGGTTTTAATTTTTCATTGTTGTGGAGTCTAAATTAGCCTTCTTTAGGAGCGGTTTAATAACTGCAGTTTTTAGGGCTTGTGGGAAGACACCTGAGAGAAGGGATGCGTTTACAATTTGTAAAAGATCAGTGGTCATGCAGTTTGAAATATTTTTGAAAAAGTGTGTTGGTAGAAGATCCAAGCAGCTGGAGGATGACTTCAGATGTTGGGGGCTGTAACTAGCTCGGATGACTCAACTCCCAGAGGCGGTTCCCCCACACTGAGTCGCCTTCTTCCCGGCCCTCAATAATTCTGTCCCAGACCGGCCCAAACATTCCTCCTCCACATTAATCCCCTTCCACACATCCATTCATCCATCTCCAACATACAATACTTTCTCATTTCATTACATCGTTAAAATCACATTGTTGGGGCGTGGTCCTCGCTACTGAAGTGAAACATTTTGTGTATTTTCTGCCTGCGGGGTGATAAATGTGATATTTTTCAAATACTGTTCTGATTGCATTCTATCACTAAATTTGACTGCAAAGTAAAAAATAATAATTGATTGATTGATTGATTTGTGTATTTGAGTGTCCTGCACCATATGGTGCCCTTCAACATGTCTATGTAAACATGTCTTATTACTGCAACAACATCGTCCGGGTGAGTGGCACTGCCACGCAATTAATTATCACTTCACCATTACATAAAAGGCTGTCAGAAAAAGATATGGCAGTTTCTGACTGCATGGTATATTCTTTTACATCGTGTTTGCACTACAGCATTTGCCTACTTGTCTTTGTTTCAACCTATAGAGGATAAAAAATACCAAATATACGTCATCTGTAAAAAATATGCAAATTGGGAAATGTAAAAGGTGGCAATGATGTACAATCATAATCAGCATTTTGCCTTGTGCGATAGGATTTACTGTACTGTCACAATGTATGACTCTGTATTATCCTTATTACTGTAATACAGAACTATTATATGTATGTGGAAATAAGCATTGGATTCTGTAATTTTATAATAATTAGTTATTGTTTGACAATATTATGTTATTATCAACATTTCATCCTCAAATGCAGCAATGTTTCAATCTAAATGTTATTGCTTGCTTAGCAAATGCATGTTGTACAATATTTTATTTCAGAAAGATGACATTTAATAAAAATAGACTCCAAGAAATTACGTTTGTATACATCAGGGGAAGGCAACCTTAGGCATGGTAGATTCACTCAAGTTTTTTGGGAGAAATGTCAAACTGCCCTTTCTTTGGCATGCAGATGACCTCTTTCACAGCCATTGGCAGTTACGTGGCTTGTTATTTACAGAAGTTTGATTTATATTTTTCTGCACCCACATTCTGCAAAGACTCTGCCTCTGATTGGCTAGTACACGTTGCCTTCTTCGCAGAATCGTTTTTTTCAAAAGTTTATTGCCGATGAACAAGATTGGTAGGAGGTTGTTCGGGTTAATGATTTCAACTCAGATGTGGGTGTTTTCATAAGGATGGCAGCTTTTTTGTATAGTGCGCTGAATTATTATTACAATGTCCTGATTATAGGAGAAACTGTTTTTTTTAAATGTTCTTATGCACGTTGCCTCTATGGATGGAAAAAAAATTATAGATCCGCTTGAAATTAAAATTTTGATGTGTTGTCTGAATTAAACTTAATGTTTCTTTAATGTTCTGCCATGTGAGGGACTAAAGTTGAGTTGGGTAGTATATAATTTAAATTACCATTATACAGGATTAATTGTCATGTCTCATATGGTGTATATATAGATAGATAGAGAGAGAGAGAGAACCCACGGTGGGAGAGCATGTGAGAGTTCAACCTGGGCGCTCTTGATGTGACAGTGCTAGCCACTACACCACTGTGCAGCCCCATTTAAGGAGCATTGATACTTTATTTTACTGTGCTCTGAAAACAGCCTCCTACAGGAATACTGGTTGTTGTGTGTATGAAAAGATACACTCGCTTGTGTAAAGATACACACAGGAATGTTCCATTATTCTGGCACACTTCATGAAAAGGAAATTGGATTGGTTAGGAAGTAGGCTCTCTACAGCACATGCACATTACATAAACAGACTCCCAAACACTGTAAACAATTTCAAATCTAGATGACAACATTAAATGAAATTGCAATATCAAGTGGAAAGTGCTGTGCTCTTGTGTTGATGGAAATATATTCATAAAATCTTAAAGGCTGTTGTATGTAGTGCATCCATTAATATGAATTACATCTTCCAATAGTCTTTTCATAGAGCAGATGTAACCTGCTGATACTTGATTTGTTGAATAGATGTGATGTTTGAAATACTTTTTGCTTTCTGTTTTGTTTTCTCTAGCACCTCTTGGATGATTAAAAGTAGACAGTAAAGCTAAAATAGTCATGATATCTAACAAAGGGTCCAGAGCTTGAAGTAAAGGGTTTTTCCATAAGAAACTGGGAGAGAGAGAGTAACAGATGGGGGTGAGGTTTCCCCTGGGAAAACAACAGCATTGGTTACTTGCTAAAAAGAACTGTTCTTATGAAGCAGTAAAAAGTACTGCAAATGTGGAGGTCCTGGTGGATGGATGAGCAAACAAAGTGTGCCTTTGTTGAGTGGTCTTGTGACTGCTGAAGATGTTCTTTTATTAAACATCCATACCACAAATGTACTATATAGTTTCAGTTGTATAGACTGTAAAGTTTCAAATGGGACACTAACAGTGGCCTCCTGGGTGAAGGTCCTGTTTGAGCTTCCCATCCACCCAACTTAAGCGGTTTATGTGGACTTTATACTACGTCAGTTGCTCTGACCATCTAATAATAAAGTGGATCGGTTTACATTGGAGATAGTTGAAAGCCTGGTGCGTTGCATAGACGTTAAAGGGTTCTTTGTTGCATTGGTATTAGACTCCAGGGAGCACTGACCAAGCAGAGGTATCTCATTGAGCACTTCCTTCATTGGTCATCCTAAAAGAAAGTAAACATGTTCCTGGGGTTTGCTATCCATATTCTAAGATAAATTGTCATTAGAAATGTTCATACTTTAGCAAAGTTGAACAGCGATCAATTTGTTATCATACATAAAACTGCAGCTCCCCTGAAAATGTACTAATGCTGCAGTTTGTGTACTCACATCATTGTAAATTTGTTTTGTCCATATCTTTGAAAAAACATTCTTCGAAAGTAATTTAACAGAAAATCTTGAACTTCCAGTGTTCAGTCTCCTCTGTGCACCAATATCATTTGTGCTACATGAAAAAACGAGAGTAGTTCTATCCTTCTCAACCTCTATTGTGCAGATGATTTAATACTATCAATCATCACTGGCCAAAAGTCAGTGCATGATTTGATAAATGAAAGGAACTAATCTTTATGTACTCGGCCCTTTCATTTCTTTCAGACAGGCCAACACCACGAAACTTGATTGACTGTAAATTGAGCAGTATGAGCTGATCTACTAAAAACAGTTCCTGTACCAAATCTAAAAAAAAGTTGACGCAGAGACTTCTTAACTAAAACCAAACCAACATCTCAAAATCTAATCTCCTCCTCATACTTGGCCAGAGGAATAGATTGATATATTAGCTGTTAGCTTTACTATCTACTCATTAGGGACTTGGGGCTATCTCATGTCAGGTTGGAAACATGTTATGTTTGCTCTGCTGGGAGACGTGCCATTGGAAGGGCCATCTCGGTCTCTTGTATATATACATTCTTATCAGACAGTGCTTATCATTAGCTGTCCTAGTTAATCAACAGTTCGTAACACGACGCAAACTGCTGTCAAGTACAACCTTGTGTGGTTGAAAGGTAAGAGCAACCCCCCCCCCCCCCCCAGATATATGTTGCAAGGATCAGTGTAATTCAAACAAACCCCTCCCTGAGTAAATGATCTTTCTCTTGGGCAAACATGAGGTAGGACAGAGGAATTGGAAAGTGAAAGGGCTGGCAATTGGAACAAAATAAAAGAGGGAAGAAAGGAGAGAAGCAAGAAAAGAGAGAAAGTGTGAGGGAAAGACAAATAAATCAGGAGAGAAGTAAAGCAGAGCAGATTGAAACAAATGGAGCAGAATGCGAGCTGGGAGTTTCTAATTCTCCCACGTCTCTGTCTCACTCACACACCTGGTAGCAATTGAAAAGTAACCTTATTACCTACAATAACTCTCTCTCTTTCTCTCACTCTCATGCATGCACACAAAGAGTCATACAACTAGACACCCACAGCCCCACAGCGACACACACAAACACACACACACACACACGCAGCCTATTAGTCAGGATAACAAGGCCTATTTATGACCAACATCACACTTACTCCATTTCACTTTAATAGCTCGATGTATTCCAGAGCAAATTGGTCATGTCACAGACACACCAGCTAACACAACTGTAAGCAAGAGCACACATACATACACCCACACACATTTTTGAATTAAAGCACAACCAAATGTGTGGATGCACACACACATATGGTTAGGGATGTTTTAGGAAAAAATAGCGAGGGATGGAATCACTGAAACATGTTTTTGTTTTCAGTTTTACCTGATGTGCTAAAAGTACATTTTAGAAGATTAAATTGGTAGAAATATAAT
This sequence comes from Anarhichas minor, assembly GCF_050575085.1. Taxonomy (NCBI): domain Eukaryota; kingdom Metazoa; phylum Chordata; class Actinopteri; order Perciformes; family Anarhichadidae; genus Anarhichas; species Anarhichas minor. The sequence goes on along the minus strand of NW_027466460.1, from coordinate 3,188,462 downwards.
ACTGAAAGGTACATAAAGTCATGAAAAATAAAACTCAAACAAGATGAAATATGAAACTATTAACTCCTTCCAGGAGTGTCGACGTACATGTGAGACCTTTTCAAAATAAATGGTTAAAAACAAAGTTTCCCTTTGACATCCATTGGAAACCAGTGAAATGCACCAAGGCTAAAGCTACTGAGCACAACTAGAAAGGTTAATAGAGGTTGCTTCAGTTCTCAATAAGATATTGTAAAACCCCACATCGTATCACTATGCTTCAAAATGAAACATTTTCTATAAAGGGGGATTTTCTAGGGTGTAGTAAATCTCAGTATTTGTTGTGAATTTATTATTTTGTGGTGTAATGGCATAATGAAAATAAGACCATTCATATTTAGTTTAATATTTCCCCAGAGTAACCACTGACTTTTGAGAAAAAACAAAACAAAACTGAAAGAGCCACTTTGCTGTGCTTCTGTATTTTAACCACATATTTTCTCGCTTACACCTTGTGGCATGTAACCAGTTTAAGTTTTATGTTCAGTGGTTTGGAGGTATGACATATCTGAATCCAATTCAATATAGAGGAAAATAAAATGTTGTTTGTGATGCACAAACTAATTAGAAATAGTTAACTTGTCTCTCCAGAAACAAGGCTTTGGTTACTGTGGCAACCCGTTCTCAGTCCAAACTCGTCAAATCAACTGCTTGGTCAGTGGCCCTTGGCGTCTGATACTGACGCACCAGGGGCCCCTTTAGTGTCTGTATGCGAGGCACCAGGCTTGGTAAATGGACTTGTACTACTTGTATTACGCCTTTCTACTGTAGTCTCCTGACCACCAAAGCGCTTTGACACTACATATCTACATATATCATTCACCCATTCACACCCAGTCATACACTGATGGCAGGGGCTACCTGCCCATTAGGACTAACTAATCATTCACACCCATTCATACAATGGCACAGCCTTCGAAAGCTATTTGGGGTTAAGTGTCTTGCCCAAGGACACATCGGCATGGACAAGAGGAGCTGGGGATAAAACCCCCGATCTTTTAGTCGCCACAGTTGCTTTGAGCATATTAGATGCTCAAAACAACTGACGTAGTACAAAGAGCAAGAAAGTCCACTAAGAGCAGGGAGGGGAGGTTGTCTAACAAGTAGAGGACTTTCACCCAGCAGACTGAAGTTAGTGTCCCGTGTGAAACCAATTCAATGTTAACTTATTTTGCTGTAGTTTTGTTAGGTAACTTTCAGACTTTAGTAAGACCAGTAAGTAACAAACTTATTTACATCACAAATGTACATATTTGAAACCATCCACAATCTTTTCCTAAGCCCTAACACAGAGTATTGTTGCATAAGTAAACCTAAAAACCAAATTAACCTATGTTGGAAGGTTATTGTGAAAATATATTGTTGATGTAGCAAGTGGAAACTGACACACGGTCCTTGACACGTCCAAAACTGACGCTAGAGGGGAGCCTAGAGCATCATAGTGTCAAGCTTAAGGCCACTGATCAAGCAGCATCATTTGACGAGTTGGGAGTGAGAATGTGTTGGCTGTGGATAATAAACAAACCTAGCTGTCAACAGCTTTCACTGGAACTGCTTTCCACCGACTCTACCACTCAACCATGTGATACGTTTTCAGTGATGCCCATGGTGAGGACATCGACAGTCTCACACACTGTATAACAGACTATAGTAACTTCTGTGAGGAGAATGCCGTACCCACCAGGACTGTACGGTGTTTTTCCAACAGCAAACCCTGGATTACTTCTGAGATACAGGCCCTCCTCAAGGAAAATAAGAAGGGATTTAGGTCAGGAAACAAGGAGGAGCTGAAGATTGTGAAGAGGGAGCTGAGGAGGAGGATCAGGGAAGGGAAAAACAGATATAGGAAGAAAATGGACGATCAGTTGCAGCAGAAGAACATCAGTAGAGGCTGAAGGGGCCTCAAAACCATGTCTGGCCACAAGGGGCCCAACTCCCAGCCTCTGGGGGACCAAAAGCGGGTGAATGATATGAATCTTTCTTCAACAGATTTGATCAGTCATCCTCCCCTCCCCCTATCCAGTCCTTCCTGCTGATGCAACCCCCATTGTCGGCACCCCCTGTTTATTGCCTCACCTCCGCCCCCCTTCCCACAACATTCAGCTCCCTTCCACCCTGCACATACACTGCACTTGCGGTCCACTGCCCTAACCCCCCACTAACAACCTCCAGCACACAGCCCCCACCCCCCAACCTGTCCCTCACAATAAACCAGGTGAAGACAGAACTGAAGAAGTTCAAGGCAAGAAAGGCCGCGGGTCCGGATGGCATCAACTCGGGGCTTCTCAAGTCCTGTGCAGACCAGCTGTGTGAGATAGTGGAGTACATCTTTAACCTGAGCCTGAAGCTGGCGAGAATGCTACAGCTGTGGAAATCATCCTGCGTCGTACCAGTGCCCCCTGTACCAGTGAACATCCAGGGAATGAACAGTACCTGGGTGTTCACCTGAACAATTACCTGGACTGGACAGAAAACTCAAACACACTATTCAAAAAGGGTCAGAGCTGACTCTATCTGCTGAGGAGACTGAGGTCTGTTGGACCTTTTTAACTCTGTGGTGGCATCAGCCATCTTTTATGGAGTGGTCTGCTGGGGCAACAGCATCTCGGCAGCCGACTGAAAGAGACTAAACAGACTGGTTAAGAAGGTCAGCTGTGTCCTGGGATGCCCACTGGATCCAGTGGAAGTGGTGGAAGAGAGGAGAATGATGGTTAAGCTATCATACCTGATGGATAACATCTCCCACCCCATGCAGGACACACTAACAGCTCTGTGCAGCTCTTTCAGTGACGGACTGCTTCACGCGGTGTGTGAAGAAGGGATACCGCAGGTCCTTCCTTCCTGCCGCTGTCAGACTGCACAACCAACACTGCTCCCAATAGACCACACATACCATATAAAAACCCGGCAACTTACTCATTCATTCGTTAGTGTGCAATATCAGTATCAATAGCAATGTATGTATGTGCAATATAACCACTTCATCTTTCCTACCTCATATGTGCAACAATGCACTCAATCTAACTATATTGTATTTTTCGCTTTTTTTTTTTTTTTTGCAATTTACTTATTTAGTGTACCTTTACTGTTTGACTATTTATTGTACTTGTTTTACTTTTTGTTTTGTTTTCTACTGATGTCTCTTGTTGCACGGTCCACTTTGCTGCTGTAATCCTGTAAATGTCCCCGCTGTAGGACATCAGGGTTTCTACTGACCCAAAGCTGACATAGAAGGGAGTAATGGACATAATACGTTTGTTTCATTTGCCAAAATGGTCCCCATCTGTAGATATGTGCTTTTTAATGATACAGCACAATTTTAGAATTCATATAAAATAATTGCACAGACCCCCTGGCAGAGTGCTATGGACCTAACTTTAACATCACAAGAGAACATGGGCTTTTCATTCAGCCATGTGATGACGAAACACCATCAGGATTTCTGTACGTCCACTTGGACATGTGATGATCATTACACACAAAAATCACATAAAATGAGCCAGTGGGTGCAGCACAGTGGCTTGCTTCTTGCTTCTGGGGGCCAGTTTGAAGCTACCAGCTGCAACAGTTGGCTGAATAGTGGGTGAGGGGTGAAAGCTTCATGGCCTGGATGGAAAGGTGACTTCACGGATTCCCAGCACAGAGCAAAAATGTCCAGACGATTGCTAGCAGTGGTTCTGTCCCAAGCGACTTGGAGAAATAGAATAGACATAAGTCTGAAACAGGAGTCGTTTTCAAAACCGTAAGGGATTTTTAAGTTTCATCCAGATGGCTGTGTGTAATGTGCACTACAACTTTAAAGTCAGGAGCATATGGCTGCTTCAGCTATCTCATATTTTACATAGTCTGTTGAAAAACATGAACCTGGAGGAAAATTCTGATGGGATGATTTGAAGCCTGGAATTGGTTTATGATCTATGACAGTTGGAGCCAGATTACTCTGTAAACCTGGTAGCAGCTGAGGTGGGACAAGGAAGAGGCAACATCTAGGGTCAGACTTGAAATCAGCATTGTTCCACTGGCATAACTCATTACATCACAACACATCTGGACTCAGCCCACACACAAACATCCAGGTATCTGTTGAGTTAGAGTTGTATGGAATATGTTACTTTGCTTTTGTATGGTGTTTTTGTTTTATTTTTCCGTGCTCAAACATACTGCAAACTGCTTTGCCACCAGTAATCAACTGACCACTGTCAGGAAATCACCTGAAAATGCAGTTTTGCTTTTAAATGTTAAACTTTGTTAATATATAATGAATAAAAAATAGCATTCAAACGTTGTAGACTGGAAAGGGAATGGCTGGTCAAACTAGACCAACATCACCTTTTAGCTCTGTTTGAAAAAATATGTAAACCTAGAGGTTTTCATCTTTAGAGTCTCAGTGGACCAGTGATTAATATATCATTTGCTCAGATCAAAACAAACTGTCTCCCTGTCCCCATTCCACATTTTGTGCTGTTCATGTACAAAATAATTGGATTTGCTTGGCAAGTCCATTTGTGGCTGTGCAGTGGCATCAAGTCATTGTAGACAATAGCACTGGTTACAAACCGCCAATGTCTCTTCTAATGATTCTACCATCGGCATTGCCATATTGAGTCATTTCCATATTCAGTCATTGCCACACATTACATTATGCTATATATTTCTTAGTGCTTTAACACTTTCACACAAATAACAAAACTGCATATTTTTTGTTGATATTTAAATCAACATTCAATAAAGATGATTTGCCCTGGTCAGAAGTAAGTGTTTTTGAGTACTTTCTATTAGTTTATACTACTTTAAATAGTTCAAAGTCTCATGGTCTCTGAGCTGCAATGTTTATTACCCCCTACAATATAAAACTGTTTTGTAAAACAATTAATGTATTTGCTATTCTTTAAGACTATTCGGTACTGGGGTTAAAAATATCTGATTTGTCCCTCAAGTCGTGAGAAAGTGATTAAATGGGAAGGGTTCAACCTCTGGGAAGCAAGTGCATGTGAATATGATCCGATAATGAGACACCTTGTTTTTGGTTTTAACTGATATTGAATGGAATATACAGATATAAAGGGAATGCTATGAGAAACGTGAAAGTATCAAATAAGTCAGCTCTGCTAGGAATCATGTTCTCCAAAAGTCAGGGCAGTAGTACCAACTGTTATGCCAATCTGGCTTTTAAATATGGAGCCACTTTGCTTTAGAACTAAATGTTTGAACAATGGATGGATGGATGGACCCACTGACCAACAGCAGCATCCTTTTAATTGACATACAGTAGCATCACAATTCGTAAGGCCCTGTGTCTTTATCATTAAGGTTTTTGTGACTTCAATGTACTGCATTTGTATATAGTTACATTATAGCTTCTCATGACACCAATCTCACAGGACTGTAATATCATAGAGCCATGATACACACTTACACAAACACACACAAGGGCGTGTTTTGACATTCATTTTTTTAGACTAAGCATTTTCAAGCTTATATCCCATGTAACCATCTGTTCAGCACATTTCAATTGTTATTCCTCATGTTAGTCCAGCCTACTTTTATTGCATAGCTCCAGTATTTATCATTTGTTTTGTTTAAATACCAAGCCAAACATAAACAGCCATAAATCTTCTATGAAAAACACAGCACATACGTCCCAGGGGACTCAATGTTTCAGGTCTCCATAGGAGAGCTGTTCACAGTGCCTGACTGTAAATGGCAAATTCCCCTGAAACACTTTGTCCCATTTTAACAACTATGCTCTGGTCTTACTTTAATTTCAAGGCAGAGGGAATTTTGCATTGTTGTCTTAATTTTAGTTTAAAGAATAAGTCAGACACACAAACAGCCTTCGTCCTCACACAGGACATTTGAGAATGTTATCACGCATACAGATATACACTTACAAACAAGTCCAATGGCATGTACATCCAAACACACACACGCAGTCAGTAACCTGACAGACTATTTGAAGGATTTTACCATAACCAATGTTAAATCTGACAAGGGACTTGTCGACGGCGAGGTGATTGCCAGTGAAGTGCTTTCCAGTGGTTAAGGGGTGCTTTAGGTCACAGCACTTTCAGTCTCTAATGCAGTCTGAAGAGGTCATCCAATAAAATGGCACCCTTAATCCCACCTACACTAAAACATACAGCACAAGGGCAAGTAAGACTTTGCCGTTTGTTTTGACCTTCTTTTGAATGTAGAATCAAACTAGTACAATACATACAACAACCAATGTTATGCAAATGTCAGGACATACCATTTCTACATGATGAATTTCAAGCAAAATGTCTTTCATGTCTCTATTAACAACTTGTTTCAGGTGATCTACATGTCTTCTCACACATCTGATCTGGTTGACTGTTCCAATAATGTCAGTTCAAAACAGATCCAACACACTGGAAAAGACAAAATGTCACATTACAGTAGTATTTTATCATATTAAAACCACTTACGATATGCCCGTTGGTACTACACCTAGGTAGCTGGTCGAACAGCTTCAAGTGTTTAAGCAAATTATAACACTTGGCCAGTCACTACATTTGTTCAGAGGCTTTTCAACGGCATACCCGACCAAATTCTTTTAGGAGGCTGTGGTGAGCCACTTCATTCGCATATCTTGAGAGTAATTTGACGTTATCTGTCTGGAAACTGTGCTGCAAGTGCTTTTTTTTTTTTTTTTTTTACTGAGTACAACACACCTGAACTTTAGCAACCTCTAAGAACATTAAACAGAATAGTGTACAAATTACATCAGGATTTATTCAAGAAAATGTGTGCTTTCACTCTTGCATACAGAACACCCACATACACACACACACACACACACACACACACACACACACACAGACACTCTGATTCTGATTCATGGATAAGCATGCACCTGCACTTAACTAGTTAATATATACAGTATGCAGCTCCCGGAAACAGATGACAGCACATGCTTTGCCAATCTGGGGGACATGAAGAGGCTTTAATGCTAACGCAGCCACATGATGTTGTTGTCTTTCAGACTGTATGAAAGACAACAAGAAGTCATGAAAATCAGTGCCATGTCAAGACTGACATACGTAAGGACCAGTATTGTTCAAAGTTGCAGAACACACCTAAAGTATCTCCTTTTCTAAGCACAGATATTGGTCAAGGATCAGTGTGCAACACATTAGTTCAAAAAAAATATTGACAGCTATAAGTATGAGAATGACCTTACAACAAGGAAAATTTGCCTGGTCAGATATCGACGGAATTTGCTGTGGATATTCACTGGCCTTAGAGAATGACTCTGAACGCTTCTGTTGACCTTGTCACTTTTCATCTTGTATCGGAGCCACCTTGCATTAGCAGTCAGATATTGACTGCTAAGCAGCTAAAAACACTTCTATAAGCTAATTGAGCACACTTCAGAAGCACTTACAACCAAGGCTTTCAAATCTGAAAAAAAGACATGAAAATCATGACAGCTCACTTCCCAAACATGTAAAAGCAAAACTTTAAATGAAAAGCAATCAGCTGAGAAAAAAATGACACCAAAGTAATTCGATATGACAAGAACAATAATGTGAGGGAACCGAAGACAAATGACAACAAGTCACTCACAGTGTGCATTAACAGAGTGGATGCCACATGTTCACAGCCCATGCTTGTGTGTGTTTGTGCAGAGAAATCCTCCAAAGAAGTTCACAGTCAGGACTTCATGTCAGATAGTACTTCAAATGAATGAGGGGGTTATTGCTCCTCTCTCCATGAGTGTGTTTTATTACTCCATTTTGACTTCATTCCTGTTGATGCATGCTTCTTTATCTTTCTGGTGTGTGTTTGAAGCAAAACTATATTTTTCGAAACTGCAGCTAAGAGAAAACCACTTCATGGAAAAAGCAAGAGAGACAAAGAAGAAGACAGAAAGATAGAGAGAGAGAGAGAGGATGAGAGAGAGAGAGAGAGCTAGAGTTTGAGCAGAAGCAGCCAGAGAAACTAGATCTATCTAAACACACCTGCTTATAATGATTTTCACCAATCTGTCTCTCACTGTGTGTGTGTGTGTCTGTGTGTGCACTCAAAATATGTTGAAACATAGATGCACAGAAAAACATACACACACTCGAAGTATGGTATAGATTAGCGAAGAGCAGACTTTCTAAACATACTCATGTAAACAGAGCAGATTCACTCTCACACACACACACACACACACACACACACACACACACACTTGCCGCCATTTCAGACTGTCCTCATAATGGTATAAAGAGCGTTATGAACAGAACATTAGTGCATTAGGATATAATGTAAAACACAGAATCATGGTGTATAAACATGTCACTTTCACTTAGAAGTGTTGAGAAGGATGGAAGTCATTTTAAACATATGCCTACGTCTTCCTTCATACATAATTGACCCTCCGGAAGGAGACGCTGCTTTTCCATCAAGCTCTCAGGAGGCCACACTGTCACTAATTTCACTCCCCGAATAAATATTTTTGAAAAAAATACAACGTTAGCGATTTCAGAGAGAAGCAGACAGAAGAGCTTCGGACAAAACTATGTATAAAAGAACGTGTTTAAACCATAGACTGGTACAAACAATGTAGTCGCTGCCGTATTTATGCCTAGAGGATTTTATTTTGAGTGTTGATGGAGCAGCTACACTGTTAGCACTGTCAAACATCAATCAATCCATACTCCATTCAGAAAACCAGCATTTTAAAAGTCACTGAGCGTCTTCAGATGATGTTATGGACTTAGATAGGATGGCGTTTGATTTCCCAGCATATCAGGGACTTCCAACATGTACAAAGCAGCAATAGTGTTTTTTTCAGCCTTTGGTTGATGAAGCTTTGGCAGGGCGGACCATGTACATCTAGTGGACCTAAGCAGGATGTGGTTGGGGGTTTGGCGCTAGAAGAAAATTCTTGGCAGTAATTTTAATACTAATACAGTGTTTACAGTTCCTGTGGTATAAAGAGAATCAGATGATGCAACTGCTAAATAAATATCCTGCTAAACTGCAACTGCTAAATAAATATCCTCACTCAAAGTAAAAGTGCCACTCTTACTTCTACTTTGTTTTTGTCTGAATGCTGAGAGTTGACATTTTTAAAATGGCATTAACTGTGTTTGGGGGGATTCTAGGACTTGAGGACATTCAGACATATATAACTCTGGAGGGATCCCCGAACAGTGCTGGAATGTAACCAGGTACATTTACTTTAGTACTGTACTGAAGTACAATGTTGAAGTACCTGATGTTTCATTTTATGCTGGTTAACAGAAGAGTAGAAGTACTCCACCACATCTCAGAGGGACATATTAGACTTTTACTGCTCTACATTTATCTGACAGCTTTAATTACGTTACAGATTCAGATTAAAAATACTAAATATGACTAAATCACCTTATAAATGATGTATTATTAAAACGATATGCCATTGTATGAAGAAATTATAAAGAGCTCCTTTACAAGCTGCAACATTAAAGTGATGATGACATGAAATTTCATGTTAAGATTGTTTCACTTTTCATAATGTTACATTTTATCATGTCACTGCCTCCTCACCTCACATGCCCCCTGCTTCTCTAAAGATGCCAAAGTCATCAATTGCTACCAAATTTAGCCAGTTAGCTCCTGTTAGATAATATTATATATTAAAATATTTCTTAACGAAACAACAAATAACTAACTAAACCTCACAATAACTAAACTTCTTTAGCTTTTAAGTATTACCTTGCAGACTAACCAGTGAGCTCAAAAGACGACTCATCATCTAAGAGAAAACCCAGTGCTAACAGTGCTACCTAGCTGCTGACCAAAATAAACATAACATTGTGTCTTTCTCTGAACAACATCTTAAGAATCAAAATGCAGCTGAAGTAACTGAATCATCCAACTGTCATTAGCTGCTGGCAATAACATCACCTCTTCACTTTGATGCCGGGTAATGAAACAATATCACAACCGACCTAGGTAGGATATATGTGCAGCCTTGTTAGGCTCTATAAATGAAAGGAGCTGTTGGTTTCTGTGTCTGTGTGTACTGTGTATCTACAGCAGCTAGTTAACAGATAGTTGCTGTTAGCTAACAAGAGCTAACTGGCTAAAGTTGGAAGCAATTGTTTATTTGCTTACTTGTCTTAGAGGAGGGGGAATGAGATGGAAGCTGAAAGAGATTCCACTCATGAAAAGTGACATTATTAAAGAAAATCTGGACATTTGGGGAAAAATGCATGATGCATTATGAAATAGAAACAGACTTTTCAAAAAGGGTATTTTGAAATAAACTTAAATTATAACAAGAAATAAAAATGACATCATATGATATGATATAAAATAGCTGACATATACCACAATACATGAACAATAAAGTAAAAAATACAATGTAAAGTGTTCAATTCAATGAACTGACACGTGTTAAACAACAACAAATCATTCTGTTAGTATTAAAATGCCTGGAATCATTAATTTGGACATGATTTTTTAAATGATGGCCAATATAATTATATCATCACAGTTAAAGTCCATTAACAGTCAATAAATAATAACTGTATTGAATTACAGCCCAGTCAACTAACTAAGCATTATTACATGCTCTAAATACACTTGAGAGGTGATGACAATGCTTTCAGATGATTTTGTTTGTGTACTTGTAGAATATTCTATTCTCTCCAGTTCCAACCGAGCTTGTGCTGTAGCAGCCCTGACACAGCACATGTCCCAGACCTTTCTCTGACCTCGTCTCTCCCTATCCAATATTCACTAACTCTTTTCCTCCTTGTGTCTTCTTCCATTCCCTCCACACTCCCTTCCAAAAAGTCTTTCATATTTCAGTAGGTTTTAGCAAGGACAAACTCTCTAAGGTTAAGTTGCTCTCTTTAAAAGGTCTCCAAATGTGCATGTCTGCTTTGTGACAGCTGTGGGTGATGCTGAGATTCTTACTAGTCAATGCAACGCATATAGATGTTCCACTTGTGAATCTTTCAAATGTATTTTAATCCTGTTATGGAATTACATTGCAGGTGCTTGTGCTTGTAGGTGCAGATCTTGTGTCTGTGACAAGGCACCCTCTGAACTCTGGATGACTCCCTTTGTGCACCATATATGATGATACTATTTCACTGTTTCGAGATTCCCCCATGCCCCTTCAAAGACCAGCAGGTGTCCGTCTCTGCGGGAACCTGGGCAAATGTTGTTGGAACACAGATAGTTCTCGTGACAGTGTCGAGGTCCCCCTTGAACTCTGTCACCACTGTCCCATAAAAATTACACACAGACATGGCCTGTACAGTTTCACAGTTTCAAGATTCCCTAAAACCACCATTTTCCTTGATTTGACCCACACTGGTAGATCTAAAATCCATCTCAATAGATACGGGTCAAATTTGACCAGAAACAGCCTCAGTGTACAAAAACTTGTAGCACCTGTACAAAAGTACAACATTTTAAAATATTTTCATTTTTATGTATTTTGGATCACTTTAGGAAAAGTCATCAAATTTCAGGCTAAAAGAACGACGTTTAGGGTATTTTTACTGCTGTCAAATGTCAAAACGGGTCAAATTTGACCCCAACAGTATGTAAGGGTTGTCATTTTCAAGCATGAAATGCATATTTTAATGAATTTGGTAAGAAGTGTCAAATTTAAAACCATAAGTGATGTGTTTCATCGCAGTACAGTCATATGCTTTAGTTTACATCATAAAAACTGTTTAAGTGTGCAGTTACTCTTTAATAAGTGGTCTCCAGAAGACATTGCTTATAAGCCTTCATGATACCGTAGCGCTAGTGGTTAAGCTTCCATTGAAGTGTTGGTGCTTCAAAAGACACCTTTACTCTTATTAGGCTGTCAAGTGGGGAAACTATATCAGAAACTTTAGGAAACATGAAGGAATTAAATAATTATACCATCTAGCTTTATTAGAATAACTAGTTCTTTCTTTTTATATTACATCAACATAAGCTAATTACAAACCTCGATTCAAGCAAATAGCTCAATGCAATATGCCAGCATAATAGCCTGCTTAACATCAGAGGAAATTAAAGGAGAATATTTCCACCAGTGGACTGAGTGTCTACTTTTTCAAACTCTGCAAATTTAAATATAACAAGCTTGTCTTCGTTGTGGTTTTTCGCCTGCACGTGTGTGTGTGAAGGCTATGCTTGCATTGACATGTTGACATTTTTGTTGTTTCTATTTATGTGCTGACGACAACCTGACCTAAATCGTACTCTCTGATCGGGTCCCTGGGAGGCTTGCACAAGTGTATTCTGGGAAACCTCTCACCAACTGACCCTGTCACACCTTTCTGTCACTCCTCAGGAAGTGAATTTGTATGTTAGTGTGTGTGTGTGTGTGTTTCCCTCTTTTACCTTTTCTTTTCTTGTGATCAGTTTTTTCACCTCTGCCGCCCTCCGGCTGTCTGAAACTAACCCCATCAACTGAAGTGTTGTCGTTATTAATCAGCGTTTTGTACATTGTGTGAGCTTTTTCCAAAGTCAGTCCTGATACTTCTGGTTAGCAAGTATAGCTTTGTAGTTTAATAGTTTACAATGGAACATGTACAGATAAATATATCTTTCTAAATTGACCGTCCTTTTGATTTTGGTTTCTGGTCTTGTATCATTCCGGTTCTTACTTTCGCTGTGTATTTTATCTATCTCATAGTGTTTCATTCTGTTTTCGGTTTGTGTCGGGGTCCACATTTACTTTATCAGGTTTTACCCTCTGCGTTAAACATGAATAGTGAGTAGGCTTTGAGAATAGAGACATTTCTCATAACAAAATGAAATCAGTAAAATCACATGAAGAAATTTAAGTCATGACATTTTTCTCATGACACCAGCAATATGTTTTATTGACCCTTTGTTCTCACCTACTGCTGCTCCGTCAAGCTCTCAGAACTACCACGGAGCCCACACTGTCACTAACTGCACTCCCTGCACAACAGTTTTTTGGAAAAACAATAACGTGATTTCAGAGAGAAGCAGTTTGATGTATATATCCAGGATGTCAAACTTATTCAGCAGAGGAAAGAGGTTGAATAGATAAAGATAGAAGCATAAACCTACAGATCACAGTGTAAAAGTGAAAAGTTCTTATTTCTAGTCTTATTTTGATATAAAGAGTGAAAAAATAATTGGTCCCTAAAATAAATGAATAATGGTGATAAATAATGGTTATCTCAACATTAATAAAATAATCATGATTATCATTTTGGCAATATTCGTGCAGCACTATCTGAATACATTTCAATGTTTTAGTCTCTCCAGCCCTGGCAGAGGCTGTTCTGCCACAGTAGTCCCCCATCATGTAGCAGCACTGACACAGCGCAGGTCCCAGACCTTTCCATGACCTCCTCTCTCCCTATCTAATATTCACTCACTCCTTCTCTGCATCTCCTTCTTCCTCTCGCTCCCCTCTTTGTGTCTGCTCGTGTTCAACCTCCTCCCCTCCTCCCACCAGGTCTTTCATATTTCAGTAGGTTTTAGCAAGGATCAACTCTCTGAGGTTAAGTTGTTCCTTTCAGAGCTCTGTGTTTGCATGTGTGTGTGTGTGTGTGTGTGTGTGTGTGTGTGCGTGTGCTCAGTAGACCAGCATGTCCCAGAGGTTAAGTCGAGTGTTTCAGAAATCAGTAGGAGAGGTGCTTTACTGCTCTATAGTCAGTGCAGTGTGTGTATGTGTATGTGTTTCCCCATCAGCAAATAAATAGTGAAGCACAGGAAGAAAAACAGGGAACAAGCTTATTGAGGCTTTGGACATAAAACACGGGAGAGTGAGCCTTGGCAATTCTATTTCTACGCTAGCAGATGCACACATAGGTACAGCTCTTTGACCTGGCACCCCATGTGTTTGTGTCATTATGGCAACAGCATCATCGCCCAAACAACAGAGTATGTTGGTGATCATAATTGTGGGTAATTGTAGACACGATGCACAAGAATGTCTTCCATATGGTTGCTATGTCAATTTCCACTGGCTAACGATGCAATCTTCATATGCATCATAATCAATTTATTCACAGTTAGAGGTACATAGTTACATTGTCTGCATGCTAGCATGTCCATAATAGTCTACTTACATATTTACATACATAATCATCATTGTTTTTTTGGAGAAAAACCTAAAGAAAACATCAACATGCAAAAAAAAAAAAAAATCATTCAGTCAGACTTGCATTACTTGGCATGAAATTTGGGTACTTGCAAACATCATTGCAGTTTGTATGAGATAGTTGGTTTGTCCTCCTCATACAACCGTAGAATGGAACACTGCTACATTTTTCTTTACAAGGCCATATTGCACTAACTGCCTCGGTTTCTATGTTGTCTACTGATGCCAAAAAGTAGCTGTAACCTCAGATTATGCAGACAAATTAGTTTCATCATTTCTAGAACCATCACTGTTTATGGTGAAAGCGCTTTTAACGTTTTTGAACCCTCATCTTGGTGTCAGCTACAGTCACTTTTACAACTCTTATAAAACTATATACAACTAATTAAGATTAAGGATCATTTGAGCACTGAATGTACAGGTCCTGATGCTGAATGACAATTCTTTGTATGATACAATTTTCTGGTTGTTAACTTTTTAATTTTTAGAACAAGAGAGAAATCTGGTTTAGTCATGGACTCAGACCTGCATTTCCAACTCGATCTCACTCCAAACTCATCAAATACCGACAGTTGGTCAGTGACCCTCAGCGTCTGATATCAACGCACTGCGCTTCTGACCTACTCCAATGTAAACCCATCCGTGTCATTATGAGATGGTCAGAGCAACTTTATGTATTAATATAATTTCCTTTCTTATTCATATTTGTTGTAGCAGGGTAGAAAGATTCATCAACAATCTAACAACGGTTGTATTCCTCCATCCAGCTCCATCCCTTTACTCTTCTTCTCTTGTTACCTCTCCATTACATCTCCTCGTCTTCCCTCCCACTCTTTCATATTGGAAGTTTACCCAGTTTCTTCCCTCGCCTCTCCCATTCCCTGTCTGAGTTACCAACAGATAGAAGTGTCCATTTGGGGAACAAACGAGTCCACTAGTGATTTATGCTCAGGTGTCTCGAATCCACCTCTCTCTTCTCTCTGTCTCCATCTCACACACATGCCCTTTATACCTTTTAGTGACCCAGAAATCTGATGGTGATGAACACAAACACACACCCTAAAATGCATCAATTCACACCCACACACATGCCTGTCCATGTACTGTATCATTCTGAAGGTAAAAGAACATCTTCCTGCTACCTTTCTATCTGTCTCTATATATCACTCACTCACCTACACACACATTTCTGGTACTTGGTGACATCAGCCCCTCATCATTAATTTTAATGACCACCAATAACCCATAATACACCGGAGCATGCACGCACACACATCCGCACAGCAACAGGCGCCACAGATCCTGGAGAGCAATTATAGTCTGCACTTTGTTTATTATCCGTTACGAGAGGCAAGGGACAGTGTGTGTGTGTGTGTGTGTGTGGGGGGGGTGGGGGGGGGAGTTGGATTTCGATCAGATCAGCCCTGTTTCTGCTATCCTATCCCTCATTGGCACCTCTCTTTGTCCTGCTTGACACTCCACCATTACAGATGCCCAGCATCAAATTGAGAGTGAATAAGATGAGTTTGTGCATTCACGCACATGGGACTAAACTACATCTACCTCTATTAAGAACCTGATTACAGTACAGTGTGGTTTTAAATGGAGCTAAACCTGCAAAGATTAAGCAGGGATCTTTAGTCAAGGTGCAACTCACCTGATTCATTCTATTTATTCACCATGGATGTGTGAGTAGAAACGTATTGTCAAAGGTGTTGAACTCTTGCACTTACAACATTTATTTTCTACTCATGCTAACATAGTTCTAAGCAAATTTGATATATTTCCAGGGTGCACCGAACTGAAGAAAATTGCACACCCAACCAAACCTCTTCCGTCCCAGCCAACGACATGGACCATTATACCTGTGTAACCAAGAGCAGCTCTGACTTTCTGCACTGCCAATGGCTGCAAAAGCCTATGAAGTGGTTCTGGTCAATGACAACAGGTCATGTTCATGCTTAAAAAGCATTCAAAAATTATACTTGGTATATGACAATGCAGTTTAACTCGTTGTTAAACTATTAAAAATAGTCACGTTTAGTTATTAAATATCTTCAACACATTTCTTTAGACATCCTTGTCCTTTGAATCCAGCCTTAACTTTAGGATTTGAAATTAGATATCACAGTAAAAACTGTGAGAGGAAAGGACTGAGTTGACTCAAAGTCAAGAAAAGTAGGCATCAGAGAAAGTCAAGTTTCAGAGAGGTGTCTCTCTCAGTGTGACTTCTTTCATTTTTATCCCGCTGAACAGGTTACAGCTTCTCTGTTCTTCCTCACCATGCTATCGCCATACAGCTAGCTAGAGAAGAGAAAGCAGGGAGAGGGGAAAGAAAAACAATCCGAGAAGAATAACAGATATCCAGGGGCTACAAGAACACAGCCAAGTGGAAACAAGAGTATTGAAAGACAGATGGTTGCAAGATGGCACCAGCCGCTAATAGAATAAGTAAGTGGCAGAGGGTGAAAAGGAAGATGAGTTAAGAAATGGACAGTAGAACATAGTCAGAGAAAGTGTGTGTGAAACACGATCAGACATAAAGCGAGGTAGACAGCAGGGTGGAAGAAAGCGGACAGGGGTAGTCTCTAAGAAAAAGAGAGAAATGGAAAATAAATGAAAAGATAATATATAATGGTGTCTTCTGTGGCAGCTTGAGATAGATCACAATATTTGCCTCTTTTGGATTATTTCCCTCGCATTTCCCTCTCCTCATCTTCTATTCTGTCCTCTCCTGTTCTCTAAACTCCCCTCGAGACATTCAAGTCTGCCTCTTTTCTTTTTTTCAGTTTTAAAACCTCCCTCTCGCTTCTATCCTGCATCACCCCTCGCACCTCAGCGTCCACCTGCATTCATCACCATAGCTACAGCACAGCCAGTGTTTTATGTTGTCATGGCGACTCAGGTCGAGGCTCAAGCCATATTTAACGAGGTGGAGATGGCATAGTCCTCTGATAATTGTCAGGGGATGCTGACAAAAGTTATATTTCAGACTATCCATGGTAAGGGAAAGGATTATATACATATAGCTCTATAATGCCTCAATGAACCCTCTGATCTACTGGTAAATTATATATATATATATATATATATATATATATATATATATATATATATATATATATTATATATATACTGATATTGTGGTTTGGGTTAGAAGACCTACAGATAAGGTTTTACAGTGTGGAAGTTACTTGATGTATATAGTTTTCTTGCTGAACATGTTGAGGACACTATCACTTTTTTAGAATGAATTCAATGAATGATTGAATTGATTCTGAATGTAATGTCTGACATTATGCTGTACTTTTCATGTAACGTTTCCAATTTAATGTCAAAAAGAGTATATTCAAGGAAAACCTCTGTAACAATGCTATAAAAACATCCATGATGTCTACCAGTTTCTTGTAGGAAACATAAAAGGGCTGAGTTGTCAAACTCCAAGTATTTGAATGGTTGATGAAAGGTCATGGTACAGTAAATTCTACCTTCAAGTATGCATTTTTCACTGTTTTGAGTCAGGTAACTTATTTTAGAATCTTTTCCTAAATATGCATGCAGCTCAGCAGATGAAACGATAAGGAGTCCTCTGAAATAATTAAAACCTATTAAAACAGACCTATTTTTTAGGCCTCTGCTCGAAAATTGCATACCCATACTAAAAAGAGTATATCTCTGCAACCACAAGGTCTATTTGAATAATGTTGGTGTTATAATAAAGAGAATACTTGTGAGATTTTTTCAGATGTGTAAATATCAGTATATATGTTACTGGTTAAGAGTAGATGAAGATGGGACACAGCACAAATTGAAAAGTTTCAGGTTCGCCTAAAAAAAAAGAAAATGAATTACAGGATTATTATTTCTTTGGAATGATGCAGCTGCAGGTTTAAACCTCTACCAAATCATAGCACAATGTGTGAACAGTCTCTCTGCAAAGTTTGACTTTGATAAAGTGAAGCAGAACAAAATTAGAGAGGTTTTAGTACAGAGAGTTCAGGCGAGGTCTCCAAAATGGTAATTTTGGCACCACCCGTGCCATTTGAATTTTCTCTTTTACCAAACTATATATTTCATTTATATATCACTAATGGTGTTGAATACATCCAAATACAGCAGGTTTGGCTTTATTTTGAAAGCCAGAATCCTCTCTGTGTCTCTCTGCGTACTGGAGTTTTTCTCGATGTGAGACCCCTGTGAGTAAGCAGGGCTCTATCTCAACAACCCATTGGTCGATTTCAGTGATTGCCACCTCATTTGAAGCGTTAGAGCCAATATAATTTAGCTATACCAACCAAAATGAGATTGACAGCACTGTTAGCCAATCAGAATCAGCAGGGCGCCGTCCTGTGAGACGTGCTGGCTATGACGCAAGGTGATTCTTAGACTTCCTGTTTCGACCCACATCCACCTAGAAATGCCCGGAATGATTTTAGTGTAACAAAGGACGTAGATATAATGTATTTCAGTGTGGAATTACCGGGAAAATAAACATATCGATGAAAAACAGCGACGGTAAGAGAAATTTTACAACTATCTTTTGATGAAGCCATTTCTGTTGTTGGTGTTCTTTGGCTCATATCTCGCTGATGCTTTGTTGCAGCTGGATTTGATGTATATGTCCGGAATCTGTGGAGTGTCTGCTTTCTTTTGAGATATCGTGTGTGCGTATTGCATAAAATACCACAGCAGTAGAGCTAGAAATGTGGCGAGTGGGTTGACTAGATGTCACTATATGGATTTTGATATTTGGTGATTCATTTAGTTGGTGTTTGAGTTGTGTTTGGAGCATGTAAAAACAGCGTACATATTATTGTAGCCCAGGTTCTGCTGTTTAATCTGATGTGCAATGTGTCATTATATTCGTTCGTGATAAGTGCATTTTTTCCGACGGTATATATGCTAAAATTTCTCCATGGCCCCCAAAAAGGGGGCGCGAGGGCTTAAGTGGTACCAGCTTTCTCCAAAGGACTGTATCCATTTCAAGAAAAAAAATCTGAAATATTTTTCTTACTTTCCTTAGGTGTATGTCTAAGTGTATTAAGTGTTTCTGTCTGTTCTGTGACAGTCAGCGTTACAAGTGAACTGAGACGGAGAATCATTTAAATGCTTTTGAATCCGAAGTCAAATCATCATGATCATCATATTATCATCATCATCGTCCGTAATCACACATGCAATCCTTACAGTCATAACAAATATTGCATGGAAAAGATGAACAAAGAACCTCCTTTCGTTTTCTACTGGGAAAAAGTTTGATTTTAAATGAACAACATCTGCATTTCTGTTTGATTTCAAAGGGATCAAAATAGGGCAAGCAGGGAGAGCAGTGCTACCTACTATAAGGATCATTGAACTGTATATTTCAATATTAATCCAGAAAAAATGATGCTCTCCATCTGCTGGATGTGTAAAATTCAAAACAATACTGCACTGACTTCAACTTCATCATCGACCCTTGTCAAACCAGAGACAGTCTGGCTTATACTTTGAGCAAACCTCTTCTCTGGAAACACTGCCAAACGTACCACAGCTGTCCTCCTAAAATCCCCACAGTGACTAAAACAGCCCCTTAAAGATCACAACGCTGAGCTTTGAAGTCAGTTTGACATAGCCGGACGTACTTTGTGTTAGCTGGCTTGACAAAACCTTGAACCCCAATCAAAGAAAATGGTTATAACGACAGTTTTTGTCAACTTTTTTTCTTAACCAGCTTTTTTTCATGACATCAAATGTGTTCCAATAGACCCTTTGACAGGAGAAATCATTAAAAATATGCGAATATAAAAACATAATTGAAAGCGGTAGGTAAGCTTACTTTCATATCTTATAATCACCCACAGCATACATAAAAATGCAGGTATCAAATTAATGCATGGTAATGTATCTGTGGAACTATAAGGCATGACTCCAAGGTGTCGCACTGCAACATCCGGCTCCAGAAGCTGACACACATTAGTGAAAATCCGATATGAATATATGATTAGAGAATATATACTGATTTTGTATTATTGTGTTGTATAAATATCATCTATAATGCTGTTAGATTGCTACGAATTAATCGCGTTACTAGATCACATACAAAGTCTATGCACAGATGCAATGAGACTGGAGTGACGCAAATTTGCGATGGCGTGGTGGGTTCGGCGCGGCGCGATTGACACAAATTTGTGTCAATCGGCAAAATGCCCCATACGCGTGAGTTGAAATTTTTCAACTTCGGCGGAAAAGTCGCATGACGCTGCGGCACAATAGCCTATCAGCATTGAGATGTTTCTCCTGTCATCACTGACGTCCTGCCGTTGTTGAATCAGGAAACAAATACTGTAGCCGTCTGTGTTCACCCAGAGCTCTACGATACCTCATATCAATAGAGACCGGATCAAACTATGTGTATAAATGTGTGTGTATAAACCATATGGTACAAACAATGAATAGACGCTGCCGTATTTACGTCTTGATGACGTTATGTTGAGTGTTGATGGAGCTGCTACAATGTTAGCATAGCCTAGCACCGATCCATCCGAGCTCCATTGAGAAAACAAGTATTTTAAAAGTTATTTGCTTGTCGTCTTGCGGAGAGACGACTTTTTACAAATCGGCGTCATTACGTAGTTATTTCGGCATCCATTTTTGTCCCTTTATTGCAGTTAAATCACAGCCAAATCAGTTTATTTGAGGTTCATACAGCTGTAGTAAATAGCCGACGTGTGGCTTAATAGACAGTGAATACAGCTCGATAAAATCCACGGAGCTCCTTCGGACTATTTTATGAACCCAGTCAAGACGACGTTTCCCGGGATATCTGTGACTTCCACAACACGTACTAAGCTGAAATGTAGGTTATTTTTGTCATGGTTGATGGCGGACAGTTGAATGGCTTCCAGGGCGATAAGCCACGCCCCCTCTCCGGCGCGTTCCAGCGCGATTCACGCGAATGAACACAAATAGTCCCCGGTGAGGCCGGCGGCGCGAATGATGCGATAATAATTTGCGTCGTGTTTGGTGTGAACACGGCATAAGAATGCATCTAAGCAAAACATTACTTTAATGGAATACACACATTAATTATAGTCATATCTATCGTGCTCTAGATGGGAAAGAGATATTATAAACCTATTAATTTGCTCATTCACAAAGACGGTGAATTTTTTTTTTCCAGCTGTGTTTTCTGCATTTGGCTGCTGCAACTGTTGCTGTTTGCTTGGATTATGACTTTTACCTCTTCGGATTTGTGAAATATTATTTTGCGATCCACACACCAAGCTTTGATTGGTCAGTACGCGAATGAATCTATCTCAAACATGATGTAAGTCACTTACCCTAAATCTAGTTTCGTAATACAGGACCATGGTTATGTGAGCAACAAAAGTTACCATGGCAATCTAGCCAGGTTATAAGCCAGCCACCTTCAGAACATTCCAAACTGTGACTCTGCTAGACATACCTTGCTGTCCCATTAATATTGCTTCGTAGTACACCCCTCTGTTGCACAGTTTTTTTGACAAGATGACACTGGCAGTAATTGTCCAATGACAACAAAGCTCTTTACATTTACCATATATCTCTGACTGTGACTATTCAGCTACCCACCCTCGTCTAGCCTGCTTTCCGATAAATGCTAATTAAAGACGCAACTAAGGGGAAAGTGGAATGTAATTGAGGTTCAATTAAGACTTAATTCATTTAAAAGCCATTGTTAATGCATGGATTCTAGTGTGTATTGGCCATAGATCAGGATATGAAGGGAGTGTCTTTCTTTCTTTCTTTTGATATGTCATTTCACAAAATAAAAAAATCATTTAAATCCGTCAATGATTCTACCTCTCTGCACCGTATGCTCTTTTTCTCCTTACCTGGCACTATTTTGCATCTCCCTGTCTTTTTGTATTAACATACCACTCTTTCTCACACTCTCACTGACAAGTCATACACTTAACACTAAAAAGTGTTATAATAATGAGCATGAGCATTAGCACACGATATTGTGCTTTGAGCAGATTTAATGCTAATAATAATAAACAAATCAGAGGCACAACCTAAATAAATGTTGACTCATGAAATCGTTCCATTATGAATATTGGTCCTTGGTCCTCATGTACCTTATGTTGTCTTTTAAAATTATTTGGCTTGTAGACAGTGTGGGTTTGTTATATGGATATTGCTCTTTATATGCATGATAAAAAGAAATATCGTACTCATCCATGATAGGCAAAGTAGCCTCTATTTAACTTTTGAATATTAAATGCTCTATTTTTCTTAGTGATCACGATTTATATTGAATACAAAAACATAAAATACTAACTTAAATTCATGTTTGTAGGATTTGGAGTTTTGTGTGTATGTAAACATGTCTATGCCCGAGTATGGTGGTTATGGCTGGATGTTTAATTAAGGGGCTTTGAGGGAGTTTTCTTGTTTCTTAATCTTTCTGTTAATCCATTTTTTTTTCTGCCTTTCTCAGTCTCAATCTCTCTCTCTCTCTCTCTCCATGCCATGCTTCAAAGAGCGCCAGTATGTCTATTTGTCGGCCTACCTGCATGCTGTCACATGTCTGTGTGCGTGCACGCATGTACGTCTGCATCTCAACCATAGGCAACCTCGATGAGATCCAATGAGCACATCCACAGGTGGTTCTGAAATTTCCATGGTAACTATACTTCCATCTGTCCGTATTCTTTCCTGTGCTCGGCTCACATCAGTCTAATTAGCAGGTGAGATTTCCCTCCTCAAAAAAACCCTGATACAGTACTTTTCTAAATATCTGAAAATGTAATTATTTGGTCTTGACGTGTGTTTAAGTAATTGAAATTATGAATGTCATGCTTGGATTGACTTTTCTATCTAGCATGACTAAGTCTTTACTTCCGCTATTTAACAGAGGTGGAATGCATCGTTTTAGTGACTGTCTTGAAAACATCCAATGAAAGAGCTTGTTTGTGTCCATCTTGACCAAAGAAACAAAGGTGGTGAAGCATGTATTACCACAACTTCAACAGTCAACTGCACCACTGCAGAGGTTACTGGCTGCATATACAAACAAACAGAATTTGTTGTGATGGCATTGGAATCATTCCTTCCACCTCACCTTGGTACAATGTGATGGTTATTTTGGTGTTCTATTTCTTAATCAGCAGTGAATAAAACAATCAGAAGGCAAAAGGCCCTGATATAAGTGGAAAATGCAGTCAAAATGAAATGTAGGTCAACATTTATTCTGTCAAGGTGTTAGCATAAAGAAAAGTTGTCATTCTGCAGACATAAGTGGGGAAGCAAGCAAGTTATTAACCCATGAATAAAGGAGTACTCTACACTTTCTCATAAACGTTTGTTAAAGTAAAGCTTGAGGGATAAAAGTTGTTGACACAAATTAGGGCCACAATCAAGGACAAATTATTATGCTCCTCCAACTTAATTGGAATTGTGTGTCATTAGCAGGAAGTTAGCTAATATTTAAGTAAGGCCATCAGAATGACTCTGGCTAAGATTGGGGTAAGGTTTTGGTCATGTTCGAGCTAAAAAAGAAAAAAAGTCCGTGGAACAAATGTAGATAATATGCTCAGCAGTGGCCAGAAGAGTTAATGATTGTTTAACTTTTCAACCTGACGTCACGGCTCTCCGTGTTACTATGACAACCACAAAAGCCACAGTGTGGAAAATGATGCCGGAGCTAATTCTACTGGTATCTGATCTATCATATCTACCAAGAAAAAGGGTCCTGGAGCAATATCAGCTTCAAAGTTTCCTAATCCAGTCAGAGCCAACACACATACATGATACTTGTTGGCACAAATTGCCATATTAATAGGTGTAGGTGGATAGCAGCAGCCTGTAAGAGAGTCTCACATCCATCCCCTTCTGCCGTCCATTTAAAATATAGATCATTGGAGTTGCCCAAAGACCGACAAAGCGGTAACTGCTCACTGTCAGAAAGGATCTTTATCATTCATCTGTCCTTGCTTTTCAGTGTTCAATGGGACGCTTCTTCAAACTTAATCTTAAAGAATTTGGCAAAAAAATATATCTTAAGTCAAGGTCAAAGGTTTTTGCAGAACTTGCAACTACATCTCAAAGTCTTCCTCAGAGCGTCATTGTTGTGCTCAACTAAAGAATATGGTTAGAGAAGCATCTTGACAGTGCTCAAACACACAAAAAGACCATTTCAACAACATTTAATAAAATGTATATTTGATGTGCATGTCATTAGCTGATATCAATTTTAATCTTTTATTTGATCTCATCTGCTCTATGCTCAGTACATAATAATGTCCTTTGATGCAAAATAAATCGAAAATTGTTCATGTTCAGTAAGTTTTCTATGCAGGCTTATGGCTGCCTTCCTACAATTGACTTTGTAAAAGAAAAGGCATGTCGATTATGAAACCCATCCTGTAATTTCAGCATTGATTTCGAAATGAGGAGCATGGCTAACATCTAAATCCCATTCAAACAGGGTTGTCGATACAAAGGTATAATACAGAGGTCAAGATATGAGGTGTTCTCGAGCTCCTCTGGAGTGCTCTTGAAGGCGTTGGGTCATGATATGTGAAGTATTCTCAATGACAAATTAGGCTTTTAACTGACACTCTTATCTAGAGCGACTTCACAGCACTCCACAAGCGTAACAGTATTACTATCATACGAGAACTTGGAGCAATACATTAATCCTGTTGACCTCCACGCTGAGGGAAATATACTTGGGGAATTTGAAGGCGTTTCACTCAGTGACATACATCAGCATTCAGATTTTCTCAGCTGTCAAGCTTTTTTCTCATAGTTTATGGCTCTTCATTTACAATTTGCCAGTAACAGTCAAGAATAAATGTTAAATCTGCTCTGACCAGATTTAGCTGAAATCATTAGTTACCGCAATTATTTACCTGGCAGTTTTACCTTGTAACTGCACCATTTACATTTGATTTATGAGCCTCTTTGTTAGGGGGTTGTGCCATATTGTCTTTAATATATCAGGTTTTGAAATCCTGCTGTGGCATTTCCATTATCCGTGTTTACCTGCACACAGCAAGGAAGGCCCTAGCCCTGATGTTCTGCTGTGATTTGTCAAAGCAATTAGACCTTCAATGGAAGTGTGTTCCTCCTTTTAAAGAGCACAAAGCACAGGGCTATGTCAGAAGTTTTATTTCAAAGCAAGATTACAACTGCAGATGCTTGTTTGACGGCCGGAACTTGGCATTCAAGCAAATTGCAGAATGCTTTAAGAGAGCGTGGTTGAACTCCATTGTCACGCAGTTGCTGTGGCGCTGTCAAATGCATGTTGCTCAAAATAGATTATAGGCTCTTCAACCTTAAGTGGCGCTGCAGCGGCTCCGTCGTTTTGTGAAAGGATGCTGTCTTTAAATTGCTGCACACGTTTGGTTTTGATCTTTTAATCTTGTAAAATGTGTTGCCTCCAAATCCATTGTGTTGTGTGATTGTGTTTGGAATGAAATTTGATTAGACTGATTAACGTGTGTGGTGGCCACAAAACAGTCTGCATTATTGAGACGCAAACAGGATAGATGTAAATGTTTAAAATGTTGTGTAGAACACGGCGGGGTGACCTCATTGTGTCAGAGCCTGATTGAGTACAGTGAGAGAGAGAGTTGTAGAGTCAGATATGGTAGAAGGGAACAGCGTAGAGAAAATGATGATGATAGTTATTCCCAATGAAGAAACTGTTTCTTGAGAAGGACAAGATTAAAGGACAAATGAAAATGAGAGAGAAGACAGAGGAGGATTCACACAGTTGTTCAAACAGTATATAATTTATTGTTCTAGTTTCTTGTCATTTCCACCGAGGAGTTTACGTTTTCAGTCAACCGGGTTCCTACCTTTCACTTGGGAAGAGGTAAAGCAAAAAATCGAATTGGTCGCTCAGACATTTTAAAAGCCTTTTTATGGTGCATTCACTGGCTACCATGAAAGTCCAACACTAGGGTCACTCAGTGTTGCTAACGGACAGCATTGCATATCGACAATGCATGTCCATCGCACAATCCAGCACACAATGCTTTATCCACCAAATGCCTTCCACTATCTTGTTTAATTCACTGTTATCCCTCTCTCTCGCCATGTTTGTTGGGACGACGTGTCAATATACGCTCGTTAAATGATGTTAACCTCATTGACTTAAGACTCATGTGACTAGCGACTCATGTGACTAGCGACTCATGTGACGACACAACTCCATCACTGACATGACAAAATATCAACATCACTTTTAGTTTTGTACGGGACACAAACAGCAGTCTCTGGTGAAAGTCCTGTGTTTGTTTTACCTATCCACCTCCTCTCCCATCGCCTGTCCACATATTACTATATCAGTTGCTCTGAGCGTGGAATAAAAGACACGGGTGTGTTTACATTGGAGTTTGGGGGCGACCGTGGCTTACTGGGTAGAGAGGGTTGTCCGCTAACTGCAAGGTCACCGGTTCGATCCTCGGCTGCAACGTGTCCCGTGTCGAAGTATCCCTGAGCAAGTCACTGAACCCCTAACTGCTCCCCGGGCAGCCCACTGCTCCCTATAGATACAGGGATGGGTCAAATGCAGAGAATAATTTCCCCACTGTGGGACTAATAAAGGAATGTTTCTTTCTTTCTTTAATTGCAAGTCCGGTGTGTCTCTTAAGCCCACTAAAGAGTGTCTCCGTGCATCGGTGTCAGATGCGGAGGGGCACTAACCAAGCTGCGATATGTGATGCATTGGGAGTGAAAATGGGTTGTCAGCAGAACTTTATCAAATTAAAATCACACCAGTTACAAGTATAAACAGTTCAAAACACCAAAGTAAGACAATAGGCTCGTTGAGATGAGTCACTCCTGCGTAGAATCGATCACCGGCGATCGCTGCACAATGCATGCCGGTTAGATTTGTGTCCGACTTGATCCCGACTTGCTCTGACATCATGCACACGTGGTCAACGATAACCTCAAGAGAGCGAGGTGCTGCATGAACTACAACACCCAATGCATGATGGGAAACGCCTGATTGTCGTCAGATCAAAGAGCTGATTGGCTCTTAGATTTGACAGCAAACACCACGTTTTGTAGAAAATCCTAATTTTCTGTGTCATTGTCATACTTAACGCTCGATTGTTGGCTATTAGTCTCATGTTGAACAACGAAGGTTTAGTCTAAAAACATATCTTGTGTGATTGATAATAACAAAGCTTATTTATAAAACACATATTACAACGAGCATCAAAGTGTTTCACAGGCAGACATAAATACAATGCAGATTTACGCACATGTCCACATAAATATATATTTACAAACATAAATAAATCTGAACCAGGTCTGTAAACTAAAAGTACCCTACAAACAGGATATAGCAGGTAGTAACTGTTTCTGTGACTTCCTGTTTATTCTTTGAGGGCGGCTGAAAACTTGACCGCATATTTCTTTCATCACCCCCTGCTGCCGCCGCCGCCTGCTCTCATCTACTTTCCAAGCGAGGTGCAGTTAATCTCGAACGAGCCTAGTGTCAGGAACACAATAATAGAGAAGTCTGCAGCAGACATCTGAAAACGAATGCTGTCAAAGGCATAAAATTCATTTAAGTCTGCATGTGTAAAACCTAAAAAAATCTGTCTTTTGGTAATATCAAAATTGAAACAGACTGCAGTCATTGGATTATTTCCATGCTGTTGGAATAATGTGAAAGATAATAATAGTCGGCGTTAACACTTTAACCTATTAAATACTCATTTTGATGCCAAAGATGTTTATTTGAATGGAACGCTAACGAGAAGGTAGCACATAATGTAGCGTGATACAGAGCTAGAGGACTGTGGCTCCACACACACCTCTCTTGTCACTAAAAGTTTCAGATTGGTTAATAGATGGATGTTGTGATAATATTGATTAAAATTGGTTGGTACTAGTTTATGTAAGCACATGTCACATTTTGTTTTAAAGGAAGATGATTGCTTTAAAAATACGCAGACATTTATTTTAGATAAATTTATTTCACATATATTGTTAAATAGGTGCACAACATGACAGAGGATCTGATTCAAAAGGGTTAAACATCCATCCATCCATCATCTTTAACTGCTTATCCTATTCAGGTTCGCGAATAGTCTATCTATCTCGATCGATAGATAGATAGATAGATAGAGATGAGGATGTCACTTCTGTCTTTCGATGTTACATTTTTAAACTGAGTTAATTTCCAACAAAACAATGGAAGCTTGTGGGTTAAGAGCCAACAGTATAATTTTAAATAGATGCTGCTTAGCTGGGTTATGGTCATATACTCTCAGAAAAATAGAGGTATAAAGTCTCAAAGAAATTTATACGAATGTGTGCGTGTGTGTGTGTGTGTGTATT